>NC_136498.1:48206431-48586431 GCF_053919585.1 Euprymna scolopes
CGAAAGTCCACTCGAGGATAAAGGTCACTGCGATTGTCTGTTCGGAGATGAGAAACGATGGATGAAATCGTCAGAATTTTTATCATCTTGACCGGAATTGTTAACATCGGATTTGAAAACGACTGTTGTAATCAATGGGAAAGTAGCTTAGTTGTATTGTGTTCCACAGTTCGTAAAAACTTTGTCTGTAGAAGCTCGTTTAATTTTGTCTTTATAATATAAAGACAGGAGAATCTATTTCACTTAGTCTGTCCGTTCGTTCCGCTTAGATCTTTGTTATAAGATGCAGCGAACTAAGTATTATGGTATCCGTTCAAGGCACTGTTAGGGATAAATGGGATTAGTATTTTAATGCAAAATCAACACAAATTTAACCATTTTCAACCATCAGTTTGACCTAAAGCATTTTTTAAGACAACGTGCTATGACTTTTGCCTGTTTTTAATGAACTAAATGTCTAGTTTTTTTTTTTTTTTCTAACGGTTTAGCTAGACGATTTCTTGGCATGAATGTTTTTGCGGTGGTGGTTACAAGAGATTGAAATAGTTAGAATATGTGCCGAAACGATTAGTTTGGATTGACAAGTGTTTTGTTTTGTTTGTTTTTTGTTTTGTTTGTTTTTGTTTTTTGTTTTGTTTGTTGTTTTGTTTGCTGTTTGTTTTTTGTTTTTTGTTTTTTTTTAGTTTGTCACACTTGTTTCGTCTGTCGCGCCCCGGTTTCAAATAGCATTTTGATCGCTAAGCGTAAAAGTTTGAATTAATGCGTCTACGGATTTTTTTTTTTTTTTTTTTTTCGTCTACAAGAGTCTGGCATTCTTTTTACTGTTGCTTCTTTTCGTCCCTTCCTTCAAACTAGACCCGATAAACATCTCCACTTTCTCACACATAAAATGGCTACCGCTGACAACTTGGGTGAATGATTTTTCTTTTAAGTAGGTAAATAAACTGTAGTTGACAATGACGCTGGGGCGGTTTTTTTTTTTTTATTATTATTTATTGTATATAATTTTTGGCATTTTTACGCGGAACTGGTGATGGCCAATCGCGAGCAATGATTCGCGACCTATTTTTTGCTTTAGTCGCGATGCCCCCATTTTAATTTTTTCTGAAACTGAACACTCGCCCCATTTTCGAAAACGGAATTCTGTCTTCCAGTCATAAACAGTCGCGTTGACACATCGGTGTTCATTTGATTACCGAAGTTAAACGACCTTAAGGCTCGTCAGAATTGAATGGGTGAACATTTAGCAATAACGGTCGTGTGTGGGGGACAATAGCGAAAAATCTCTGAGAAAATATAGGGCATGTGTTCATTTAGGTTTAGAAGACTTTTTCCTTCCCCCCCCTTTTGAAGAATTTCACCCGGAACAAGGACAATTCAATACGTTCTTAAAATATCTTAGAAACTTAAAAAAAAAAAAAATACAATACGAGGGGCGTGCAATAAGTAATGCCCCTGACCCACTTCCCATAGCAGTAGAGCAACGAAACTTGGCACAGTTATTCGTCTTTCTCTACATAGGAACCACTCAAAGTTATGCATTTCTCCCATCGTTTGATGCAGCTCTGGAGATCGTTTTTGTAGAACACCCCAGGTTGGTCCTCCAACCACGACGTGACTTCAGAAATCAAGGCTGCATCATCTGTGAAACGCTTTTCTCTCAAAATCAACTTCATGGCTGGAAAGAGGTGAAAGTCAGAGGGTGCAAGGTCAGGAGAGTAGGGAGGATGGGAAAGGATTTCATAACCACACACCCGTACTTCTGATCTGGCGACATGCGAGTTGTGGACCGGAGCGTTGTCTTGCAGGAGGAGAGTACCTTTGCTGATCTTGCCCTGCCTCTTGATTTTTATAGCTTCCCTTAATTTCCTCAAAAGTGAAGCATAATAGGCTCCTGTAATTGTGGTACCTTTTGCCAGTAAATCTGTCATCACTACTCCATCCTGGTCCCAGAAGACTGTGAGCATGACCTTGCCAGCGGAGGTCTGCACACTTGCCTTCTTTGGAGGTGGTGAATCCAAGTGCTTCCACTACATTGACTGGGCTTTGGTCTCTGGATCATAGTGATGGACCCAGGTTTCATCCTGTGTAATCAGTCTTTTGAAAAACTTTGACTCCTCTCCTTGACACATCTCCAAATTCATCCTCAAGCACTCGACGCGTTTTCGCTTCTGGAATGGTGAGCAACCTGGGAATCTATCTGGCAGACACCTTATGCATATGCAAATGCTCATGAATGATAGTTTCCACAGACCATGTACTTGGGCTATTTGGGCGAATAGTAATGCGCCGATCTTCCAAAATGGCAGCCTCAACTTTACGGACAAATGCCTCATCAATGGCAGAATAGGGGGGGGCAACCAGGTCTGGCAGCGGTTTCCACAGACTTCCGGCCATGTTTGAATTCACGATGCCAGCGTTTTACAAGATCATATGATGGGGCATTATCACCATAAGTTTCTTTCATTTCATCAAAAGTCTCCTGTGGTGTGGCCCTTTCAAATACAAAAACTGGATCACTGCTCGACATTCAACAGGCTCCATTTCACACCTGACTCAGTTCAAACACCTGTAAAACAGAAACCACGGTTAGTTCAGAGCTGTAATTTGCCACAAAACCCGTAGAGATATAAATCGTTGCACATGCAAAATTTCAAATAGATCAGACAACTGGAAGTGGGTCAGGGGCATTACTTATTGCATGCCCCTCGTAATATCTGTTCTTATTTCGAAACTCTAATTTTATAAAAACTTTTAAAAATATTTAATTGACTGTTTAGATAATGTTTTATATTGTGTTAATTCAATGTTTGTTTTTCTTTTGCCAATAAGTTATGCGAAACTAACAACTTTTTGAATTATCTCCCCTTGTGTCAAATGTTATTCTTCAAAAATGAAGAAAAAAATTCTCTAAACCTATACACACAAGTGGCAAAAATAGCTTTAAAGATGTTTTGATAAAATATGGCAAATTTTCATTATTTGCTCCTCTTTTTTTCTTCTTTTTTTTTCGGTCGGTCTGTCCGTAACACTTTTGTGCTTGGCCTTTTTGGTTAAGATCAAAGGTCTGTTGTTAATAGATGCTGTTTTTAGCTTTTTAAGGTTTTCTTGGCCAAAGTATAGTATCTGTTCCGGCAGATACTGCAAGCAAAGACCATATGTGGGGGAAATCCCACATGTAAGACCTTGGTCAATGTAGGGGCAACTCTTCATACCAATTGTCACTATCCAGCTCCCCTACTCCCCGGGGAGTTTGTCCCCATTTCCCCTTCACTCCTCACATTAAAAATCGGCCTTGTGCCTAATTTGATCGGTGAGGGAGCAAATAAATACCCCTTTCTTGACCTTTTGGCCAAGATGCTGCACTTACATTTGTAAATTTTCCTTGGCAATGAAAGGAGAAACCCTTCCATGCTAAGGCATTTTTAGTCGCATGCAAGTCACTCCATCGGTCGGTCTGTAACACATTTACATTTTATTTATTTTTTTTTTAAGCAAGAGGTATGGAGTAACATTTTTGTCCCATGATTTAATAAGTAAATGTGTTACGAACCGACCGACTGACAGACTAGTTTTTTTTAAATGCATACCACAGAATAGTTTTTTTAGTCGTGTGCAAGCAACTCTATAAGTCACTCAGTCGGTCGGTCCATAACACATGTACTTTTTATTTCTTTTTATGTTTATTATACCACTTTATTGGTTTTCGGGGTTCCTGAATATAAAAATAACGTTTCAAATTCCTTAAATCAAATAATTTTTGTGATATAAAGTGGGGGATCACTTTTTTGTATCAATTTGATGTAAAATGATCACCCACTTTACAACAAGTCTCAAAGCCATTCAAGTCATTCTCCAGATCATTCAAGTTGTTTTTGAAGGATTCCAGTTATTTTTTAAGCATTCAAGTCATTCTTAAGGTCATTCAATTCATCCTTAAGTTCATTAAAATCATTCTAAGTCATTTACTTTTTATTTAAGTCATTTCAGCCCATTTTTCGGTCATTTTAGTTTATTTGTCAATCCTACATTCACGTATTCATTCATTATATGAGAGCACGCGACTAATGGCTATCGGCCTTGTTTATCATGGAATTCAGGGTTGTCTTTCAAATTTGAAAAACTGGTGCTACCGGATCAGGCTATCTTTCTGACCTAAAATGCACCAAGTTTGATATTGTTTTCCCCTTTGCCAAATTCAATCGTGTCCCCCAAAATCAAAAGCACTAACAACAATTTTCCTCTACAAATAAACCAAACCAAACGCCGTGAACAAATATTAGAAAGCATAAAAGCGTTTTGCCAAAATGACGGTATTTGGCATTAAATAACTCTAAAATTATGCATATGCCGTAAAGCAAAACAACCAAACTAAACCACATCTAAAAGTGAAATGACATGTTTTTCCAGAATTTTAAATGTTTTTTTTTTATTTTGTTTTTTTTAACGATGTAGGCCATATAAATTTCAGAAATTTCCAATATTTTATGGAACAATGATGCGGCAATAATAAATATAACGCATAATATAATTAAGAAAAAAACTCAACAAAATAAACTTAAATGCCAAATAACACAAAATACTAGCTACGGTGTTGAATTGCACCAAGGTCCACATACGTTCCCTCATCAGAGGAGTGACACAAAAAGTAAATTTATTTTATTTAAATTTTCTTGATTTTAGTTTGGAAAAAAAAAATTTTTTTTTTCACTGCGGATTGAACCTTCAACCTTCAGGAGAATATCACTTTTTACAATTCATTTTTCCATGTATTCTAACTACTGTGCCACAAGTCCTTGACGTGGCCGGCCAAAAAATACGATTACGAATAGGACCTATATCCAGTCATGGCTGACGAAATGAGAGCATGCCAACCCCTTAAAGTAAATAAAAGGTTCTGCTCGAAATTCCATCCAAATTCCCAAGTTTGACAGAAATATTCCTGAGTTCGACAAGATACACCTGAAGGTCAGTTTACATCGATCAAAACGTTGTGAAAATCACATGCCAGATGAGAACAGTAGTCCGATGGATCCAAATAATACAAATAACCAATCCTCATCTAAAAAATTCAGAAACGTAATATAGGATCATGTTTAGGGCAGATACATTTAAACTTCCATATCAGTGCAGTCATAGAAGCAGACTATGGAGGAAATTCCAAAGTATACCAGTCCAAAGGAAGGGACTATTAGAGTAAGAGGCTTTACAGCATCTAGTGACCTCTACAGTAAAAAGGTGAGATTTTGCTGTTTGTATGTACGTCGAGAAGGTACTAGTTTAAAGAGTTCATTGGAGCGTATTTCATTAAAATACTTGTAAAACCGACACAGCGACGTAGCATTGTGTCGATGAAAAAGGGGTTGGAGCTTAGATGACAGTGCTGGGCATAATAGATTGGAGATTTTTTTAGACTAGGCACGGCCCCCAAAAATTTCTTTACGAATTAAAATCCATTAATCTTGAGCAACTTTTTTTTTTTTTTCCAGAAAAATAAAAACCTGAATTTTAGCATATGAAAAGCAGAATAATAAAACTTTTTCTATTTTAAATAGAATTTTAAATTTTCAAAAAAAAAAAAAAAAAAAAAAAAAAAGACACCATTCACCGCCATGTTTGTCTCGATAGATGACCCATTTTTTAAAAGGTTTTTGAATTCTTTTTTTTTTTTTTTTTTTTTTGTCTAAATAAGATTTAGGATGATTTGCTATGAGAATATGCAAAAATATAACATAAGTACACGAATTTCAAATAATTTTATCCTTTATCTCACTATAGATTTCGCCTGAAGAAATTTAAAAAATCTAAAATTTAATGAGTTGGGTAGAAACTACGGTAGTCTTTACATGAATAAATGAAGTCCTTTAGTCCTGTAAATTTCCATGTATTTAATATTTGTTTTGACGATTAAGTGAAGAATCAACTTTATACGAATTTAATTCTTTTTTCATAAGCGATACATATTTGTTGCCTACATAATCCCAGAAGTTAAGCAACGATGAGGCTGGCCAATACCAGATGGGTGACCATTTTGGGAATCCTTGGCGCCATATGTGTTGGAGACAACTCCTGCACCTAGTATCATGCTTAGTCATCTTGACCCTGTCTTGCCATCAGGACCTCGTGTTCTGGACGAGAGTGTGGTAGATGCAAGTACTACACACTTTAAACTAAGTCAAACGCAATCCGAGCAAAAAGGAAAAGCGGAAAATAAATGCTTGTAAATAGAGACAGCTGTTCGTAGGCTTTTAGGGTCTACCATAGGTGAGGAAATATCACGTAACGACAAATTGCTGAAAGAAATTATCGTATTTTTCGCAAAATGCACAGTTATTGATTTGTTTTTCTTTTTGATATCGATTCTTCAAAGCATTTCCTATTCAATAGTATATTAGCAATATTGGCTCACTAAAAGAAAATTCATTTATTTTTCAAAGATTTACAAGTAAAAATAATGAAAACATATTTTTTCTGCTTATCTACAAGAATAATTAACATATTCAATGAATTTCAACCTTTAAAATCTGATACATGCGCAGTTTTATCTACAATCCTCACCCCCAATGCAATATATTTTGTTCAGTTTCGGCTGATTATTTGAAGCATATTTTTAACCACAAATAAAAAGGGGTTTTGTAGGCAAGATATATATATATCTCGATTATGAAAAAAGAAAAAAAACGTACACCATTATAAAGTTCATTCTCTATTTAATAATTGATGAAAATTTCGTATTGATTGGATAATTACTCTTTAATAGATTTTTAAAGCGATTCCCTCAAAAAATATTTACTCCCTCCTTCCGTTTTGGCTGTGCCTATTTTAGACAATGTCAGAGATAGAGAGAGACTAGTAGTAGATGCATCAGGCCAGATATGGGAATACTCCATGTTTAGGCAAGTGGTGGCTTTGTAGAGTTACAGGACACCCTCAGGTGTAAGTAATCTTCTAGCACGATGGAGCGAAACCACCTTTCTCGCAGTAGCATTTACAATATCCTTAATATACTTGTTCATGTTGCATATGAATGTCAAGCCAAAGAGTTTGAAGGAAGAACTTTCGGGTAGGGTGTTATTATTTATGGCTATTGATGGTTGCGGGGGGGGCTTCTTGTAATTTTTAAAGCAGCTTAGTCTTAGTAGCATTCAAATGTTATCCATTTACGGTCCTCTTTCACTACACACTGGGACCCTTTTCAAAGGATTTTCTCATTACCTTGGATATATGTACATCTGTTTTTCCTTCATTAGTGTTGTATTGTCGACAAATATACCCATCTCTGACACTGTTATCAGGGAGGTCGTTTATTAACATCAAGAATAACAGTGATCCAAGGATCGATTCTTGAAGCACTAGCATTAATACTGTTTAGATGTACATCTATCAAAGACAACCTGATTTTTTCTCTTGTCTAAGAAAGATCTAATCGTCTTCATCATTCGTACAATAATCTATATATAAACAGGATACCGTGTGTATTATTTTTGTGTGTCACGCTTACATTCGTGTGATTGTCACTTAATTGTTGTGTCCTATTTCTTGTAATAAATAATTTTACCAAGAATTCATAAGTTTTCGTTTCGGTTTCGACCAAAGTCATATGGATATATTTTTTATTTTGAAATCGCAACTTTATAATATATAAAAATCGATAGAACATTAACTCTATAATAATATATCCGAAATCTGTAAGAATTAAAATATCATATTTAAGCGTACTTTATGACCGGGCTTTGCCGGGCATCCCTGCTAGATTAGATAAATACTTTTGCAGTTTTAACAAAAGAGCTACAATAATATCAGAGCGTCTCCATTTACGCTGAACATCTACAGAATGCCAACATCAATATATTACATATGAATGAGTCCCCTGTGGAATTTCCACAGGTCCTGCTAATACTATATATATTTTTTTTCATTCAATCTTCATGCCAGAATTTGTCAAAGGCTTTAGTAATATCAGGGGCTTTTGCATTTCCTGGACTTATCTGTATATGTGATCAGAGATGACCATTAAAATATCGGCAACAGAACAGTATTGTTTAAACCCATACTGTCTGCCCTAGAGAAGATTAGCTTATGGAGTGGTGGACTAATGCTTGATTGATTCATGACTCAAAAATTTTAGCCAAGAGGATAAGGAAACTAGTGTGTTTTTTTTTTTGGGGGGGGGGTACTTGTTTTTTTTTTCACCAGAATTCTTGTATACTGCTACAACAGAGGCTATTTTTCCGGCTGTTAGGGAAGCAATATTCCGCAAGGGAAGTACCGGGACTAATTCAAAATTTGCACTGGAAACCAGTTCAGATCGCTAGGAAATGCGAAAGATTTCATAATGTGACTGTTTATTAGGCTAAACGTTATTGTCGGCATAAAATCTTCAGCATGAAAGTTGAATATAACTTGATGAGGTGGAGTCATTATGAAGGTAATAAAAAGAAACTGGAGACCAGTCACTCCTTAGCGCAATCATTGACGAAATGTGCCAAGAAAATGTATATACATTTTTTTAATTTTGCAAACTAAACACAAAATTAAAATATTTTCTTCTGCTTGACTTACTTATTTTATTCCGGTTTTGGTGTAATCATTTTTCTCATGTCACTTAGTTGAAAACTATTTTTTATATACTCAAGCTGAAACAGCCATCTACAAAGGGCTCAATTTCAAAGTTTGGTAATTAAGGGTCTTCAGTCTTCAATGGCAATGTTTAGAAAGTCTCCATGATCATTTTTTGTGTTAACTCATATTCGCCCCAAACAAGGCAAATTGCTCCTGAGGCATAAGGGGCTACTGTGAATTAAGAACCATGTCTACACGGACTCTCTAAGTAGGGAGTTGAGCAGCGAGATGTCCGTTCACATTGCACTTAAAATTTAGTACAGTCAAGGAAGCAGGATAGAGGGAGAAAATCCCAGAGTCTAGCTATTTGAGGAAAGATACTTTCAGCGTAAAAGGCTCTTCACCATCAAAGGATCCCCTGCAGTGAAGGCGTGGGATTTTGCTACTTGCCGGGTTAGTTGTGGGTAAAGTCAAAGGCTACCAGTACTACAGGCTGGGCAGAGCAGATTGTATTAGTCTTTGCACAATAATTGCAGGGATGCAACATTGCGGTCAGGAGACAGTGGTTGGAGCTTGACATTTGACATTTCAGGATCGGTGTAAATTGTTCCGTCAGTCATGTTCGAAGGGAAACTCCCCTCACAAAACCTATTGCTTGTCTTTCCGTGATTTATCGGCATTTCCACCCTTTTCAGCTATAAACTAGTCTTGCTATCAACATTACAAAGAACTTTCCGTTCTTTCTCTAGGCACCTAAAATCAAACGGAACAGTGTTTCAAGAACTTACACTTGTGGAACACGTAATCATGAAAATGTTTTTCTATAAGCTACCACATAGTTATTTTCAAGTCAAATGTAAATAAACAATAAACGTAGATAGTTGATCCCTTTGAGTTTCCTTTCATAACTCTTATTTTGTATTTGAGACCTCACATTCTCTTTCTGACAAAGGGGGGAGAGTTGTTTGCTGATTCTGAATTTTCTCGTCTTGTAACGTAGTACAAATGTTTACACATGCGTTAACCTGTAGGAACCTGATGTGTTGTAGACTCGGTCGCAAAGGAGACAGATAAGGTATAGAAAGAAATTCAACTCGCTGTTTCAAGTTTGAAGAAAAACAAATCTTTATTCCTTATTCTTCCGCCACGTGTGACTTCTCTTTAAGCTGTGACGTCACCCATGTCTCTAATGATCGTGAATTATTGTTTTTTTGATCTTTAAGTAGTTTTTTTTTATCTTCATACGTCAAGTGGCTTCAGTTTTTTGGGGTTTTTTTTTGTTTTTTGTTTTTTTACAAAGGAGTTACAACTTGTCAAAACCCAGAGGCCACTCGAGGATAAGGGTAAATGAATATACAAAAGTCAATGGGAAAATGTAGTCGTAAGTAGTAGAAATTTGGTAAATTGAATTACTTAAGGGGATGGCTCTTGTAGTCAGTTGGAAAACGGAACAGTTCCACAAGCATGCAGTTCTAAGAAAGAAACTTTGTTCATGAAATCTATATTTAGGTTTAGGCACAGATAAAGGGTGAGGAAAATTATATAGTGAGGTTTAAGCTGGACGAGTGGTTTTCATTAAAGTCAGGCTAGGGGAGTACCATAGATTGGAGCTCAGACGAGCACTTGCCATGAGAATAACGATAAAGCAGAGACAGGCTCGCAACGTTTCTTCTGTACAAAAGAGGTTGCAGGGAAGAGCAAAGGGCATCATCTACTAAGCTACGAAGTCTATTTTAAACTCTGTCAAGGCAGAATAAGCTGCTTCTAGCAGCTCCTGCCCAGATGTGGCAAGAGTACTCCATCATTAAACGTATTTCGCTTTTATACAGGTAGAGAATTGCATCAGCAGTGAGATATCTACTGGAGCAGTAGAAAGATCCCATAATTTTTCCAGCAGCCTTGGCAACGGATTTGATGTAAGTGTTCCACTTCAGATCAGGAGTAAAGGTTAACCCAGAAGCATGCATCAAATTCCGTCTTACAACGGCCATCAGCAAGACCGGATATATCCTTTCTCTCTCCATGAGGGGCTGACTCCTAAGTGTTAATACCACCAGTAACACTGTTCCGCTAGCCTGCTTCCCGGTTGAATACAACATGGTAACCTTCAAATCCAATGTAAACAAGTTCTTGTTGAGCCGTCCTCATAGTCAAATTCTACCAAACTGACACCATTGGCGATTACTACACTACCACTTTAACACTTATTCCCGAGTGGCCTTTGATTTCTCCCACTCTCTATCTGTGTCTAAATTTAAATGCAAATTCCATGAACACAGATTCTTTCCCAGGACTTCCCGCCTGTGGAACACTGTTCTGCTCGCTTGTTTTCCAGTTGGATATCTTTAACATAGTAGCCTTCAAATCAAATGTAAACAAGTTTTTGTTGACCTGCCCCCGTAAAAAAGTGGTGATTCCCAAGTCAAAAAAAAAAAATTCAAAGAAAAAATAGGGAAACAAATAAGTCTTCTCTTGAAAAAGAGGTATTACACGAAATATCTTGGAAAAAAATTAACATGAGTTTAACCATTTTAATAAAATATTTCATAACGGTTATGGTTTTAAAATATTTTCAAATTAACCTTTTATTTTTTTTTTACATAAACGTCACCACTTATCAAGGCCGATAGGCCACTCAAGGATAAGGGTTAAAGAGTGTAGAGTAGTCAAAAGGACAATATAGTAATTGATAGTAATGGAAGTTCGGTAAATTTGTTAACATAAGTGGAACGGCTCATCAGAAATTTGTTCACGTTGGACTTGAAGACAACCATATTATAGAAATCTGGAAAGCAGAACACAATTCCACAGGCGTGCAGTTCTAAGAAAGAAGCTTTGATCATGGAATCTATGTTTAGGTTTAGGTACAGATAAAGAGTGGGGAAAATTATTGATAATGTTTTCAGCTAGTCTAGTGTTTCTTGTGAAAGTTTGGCGAGGGGGGACCATAGATTGAAGCTCAGTCGAACACTTTCCATGAAAATAACGATAAAGCAAACTCGTAACATCTCTTCTGTGAGACAGAGGTTGCAGCGAAGAAAAAAGGACATCTCCCACCAGGCCACGAAGTCTATTTTGAACCCTATCAAGGCAGGACAAGTCTTTTCTAGCAGCTCCTGCCCATATGTGGCAACAGTACTCCCTTACGAAATGTTTTTAAATATGTGACGAAATTACTATTGAAAAAAAAATGTCATATCGTCTAACGAATTAAGTTTCATGGTATTGCGAAAACCACACTAACCCTTATCCTTGGAGTCTTTGGTTTTAGTAATTGAACCAGTAGTGTTTAAAAACAGATACAGTTACCAGATTTTCCTTGCGAACGAGGCAAATGTCTGTTTTCTAAGTACCTCATTATTTCATGCAACGATAGCAACTACGCACCCATCGTTACAAGGCGACCTTGCTGACCCGGCAATAGTTCCGCTATAATAAACAATCGTGAAAAAAACTTAGAAATAACTAGTCTCAAGTTACTTTGTTTACTGCAAGACCTAACCACCGTCGCCCGGATTACAAAATGATAGAATTTTTGCATGTGGATTATTCAGCCCACTGTTCTCATCTTAGTGTTGTTTGCGCAAACGTTTCGGCCAATGTAACCCCCGACCTTCTGCAGGTGTATCTTGTCGAACTATAAAATCTGCATGGAATTTCGAACGGAAATTTTTATTTAATTCATGGGGTATCATGCGCTCGTTCCATCAGCCATTACCAGGTAAGCATCTTAAGTAATTCACGACTACATTCTTTGTATCGCCCTTTCTAAAGATTGAACCTTCAACCACGAGAAGAGTTCTAATAAATCCGTCCTCCAAGGCTTTACTTTTTGATGCTAAGCATCTTTTTTGATCGGGCAATGCCAGTCGGCTTATATATTAGTGCGTCTGATCGATAAGAATAATAATTAATATACAATAAGATATCAAGATACAGAAAGGTCTACACGGATGAGTGGAACAAATAATATAAAAATAATTGACATGTGAACTATGAAGAAAACTCTTTAGACAATGATATTGTGAAGCTTAATGCTTCTCATCAGAAGAGAAACTATATAAGGATAAATGTATTAAAAAAAATACAGAAGAACCCTGGGATACAACATTAAAAAATAGTAACAAAATACAGTACAATATATAATACACATGTATATAATTAAATAAAATTATAAATAACACCGTAAATCGGGGAAAATACCGTAACCAGGGGCTGGAAAGACATCGTATTCCACATAATAACCTGAAAAAAAAAGCGTATCCTAGGGCCACCACATCCCGGGGTTCTACTCTAGAGGAAGATAAAAACAAAATCAATAAAGATACAAAAAATACTGTGTATATATGTATGTATAAACTACCTCCTCTTCATTCTGTTTAAAGAATACAGTTTAACTTTAGAATAGCCTCTTAATTGAAATAGAGTTAAGCAACTGATTTTGTTTGTTCTTTTGTTAATTTTTTTTTTATTAACTAAAAAAAAACATGTACGTCATCTACGGACTTTATTTTCAGTAATCTCACGTTTCATATGTAAACAAACAATCAAATTATTAAATGGCACACTTAAATTTGATTTTTATGGATTTGATTTGACAACAATATCTCTACTATTATATCTGCATTTGTCTTCCCCCCCACATATATATATACACACACACACAAACACACACATATATATATACACACACACAAACACATACACACACAGACATATATATATATATATATATATATATATATATGTATATATTCCAGGTTTAAAATATCCAAAAGTAAAACCCACTGAATTTCAACGATGTTGTTGATACTGCTCAATAAAAAAAACAGAATATTAAACAAAAGTACCATAAGTCGCTACTATAAATATACTGTTTCAGTCTAAAGACATCGATTGTCGCCTGACGATGTATTTTTAGACTGAAATGGATTTATTGTAGCGACTTACGGTTATTTTGTTTTACCTAAATTGGATAATATAATTTTCATGTATCTATTTTCAGTGTTGACATTAGTGCTCAATACGTAAGTAGATCAAGGTAATAAGTTATGAAAATATACATAACAACTAAGCTATACAGAATTTTCTGCGTTTCCTCCTCGTGAGGATTTATCATGCTATTGCATGAAATTTGTTATTGCGCTTTTATATATATATATATATATATATATATATATATATATATATATATATATATATATATATATATATATATATTCACGTGGTGACTAGTTTGCTAGTCGGACAACCAGATTCTTTATTTACAAACCCACTTATTTCAGCCAATGGTCGCGCCTTTATTCTATATAAATGAATTGCTATATATATATTTCCAAAACATACAAACAGTATTTTAAAAGACTGCATTATCACTTAAAAAGAAAATGGTGAGCTGGTTGGATAATAGTGCGATAAATGCAAACTTTTGGGTTCATACGTCTAGAAGGTATGTGTGCCACGTGTGTTGAATTGTTGTCCAATTTTGAGATTATTCTTAATAGCTTGCATCGTTTTCTTTATTTTTCAGTCGCTGAAGAAGCGGAAGACGTCAACGGAGAATCACATGGACGAATCTAGAACGCGCATACGTCAAACGGACGATAGAGATCGGTGTACGAATTGTTTACGAGGAGTTCTTCACTGTTATAATGTTTTCATATTGGTGAGTATCAAGGATGTGTTTTTGTTTTCCAAGTCTATCAAAAGTGGAAATTATCGAGTAAACTTGCGATCGAAGGAGTATCGTATTTAATCACGAAATCTATCATATGAACTAGAAAGAACTATAGTTTTAACGAGTCCTCCAAGAATTAAATTGTTTTGTGTAAGGTTACTTGGTGTATGGCAAGCCTGTAAAGCTATTTGGTATTTTTCCTTTGCACTCCTTTTTTTAATGTGCGAGGTGGAACTGGCATCTTGTGTCATTTGGTGCCAATTTTAAAGTTTCCACAATATTCACCAACAAATGGGTACTTCTATGTGATTTACATTTTATAAATGGCCATTAATGCTAAAAAATAACTTTTCTCGTGTGTGTGTGTGTGTGTGTGTATGCATATATATATATATATATATATATATATATATATATATATATATAATGTCATCCACATACACTACTGTTCCATTGTATCACAACTCCTCAGTGCAGCTAGACAATCACCTTTCCCAAGCTGTGGATTGAACCTACCACCATCGCGTTGATAGCCGTCAGTTTTAACCACTGGACCATGGACCGGTGCACGTAAACATCTTATCAAATGTTTATTAAATAAACATTTGCCCATCGCTTTTACAATACTCGAACTGCGAGCTTGTTTACAAACAAACGACGAGTCTTGCTATATATATATATATATATAAGTGGTCCAGAGGTAACGTTTCTTGGTAATGAAGTCGTCAGACACTTCCTGACTTAAATGCACCAAACATAACTGTTATTGGGGCTTTTTTTGTTCCTTTCTCTTTGCAAAACGCAATCATATTCTGCAAAACCAAAAATTTCTATAAAACAATCAAACCAAACTATATAAATAAATACCTGAAAGGAAAATATAAAGAACTCTAAGCATAAAAACTTTTACCAAAATGACTGAACCCGGAAAAGGGGGTTAATATGCCTTAAAATAAGGCAACCAAACTAAAAATGATGAATAAATATTTGAAGATGTGAACTTGAAGCATAAAACTTTTTTTTCCAAAATTACCGAATTTTTTTTTTTTTAACAGCCCCCCCCCCAAAAAAAAAAAAACGGTTGGTTATGCTGTCAAACAAAATAACGGACCTCACGTCACAAATATTTGAAGATGTGAAGAGCTTGAAACAAAAACTTTTTTTTTTTTTTAAAGTGATTCAGCATTAAATAACCTGAAAAAGGTTGATATGCCGTAAAACAAAACAATCAAACCACGTTGCAAAGAAAAATAATTCTCCTAAATGAATAAGCATAGAATTTTCCGTAAACCTTCACATCCGTTCAAATGAAGAACCCATCCTAATTTTCTTCAGCCAGATTTAAAATCGTAATTTTCATTTTGGTTTTGTGTTGTTTTCTTTCAGGTATTGGGCTGTACGGCCTTGGCAGTCGGGATTTGGTACTTGGTTACGGAATACAGCGCGCGAGAAGTATCTGTGGTGGTCGGAGAAGAATGGTTTGAGGTGGCCACTTACCTTTTGATAGGAGCAGGTGGCACAATTGCTCTACTAGCATTCTGTGGTTGCTGTGGAACAATGCGTGAAGATAAATGTGTACTAGGATTTGTAAGTAACACTAACACATCATTTCTTATGTTACCAGCAGGAGCACCTGTTGGATCTCTCTCTCTCTCTCTCTCTCTCTCCTACCCTCCCCTCCCTCCTAGTCATTACTAGTATATAATCCATAAGGATTATAACTTATTACTTTAGTTATCAAAGAAGAATGTCTTAACTGATAGATTATTGGTTTATGAATTTTTGAATCGAATTAAAATCTGGGCAGCGTATGAGAATGTGTACAGAACAGGAGGCTCTGATGGTGTGGTCACATTGAAAGTTGGGTGAGAGTTCTTGGTCTAGTAGATGCATTGTAAACAGTTGCGGTAGCAGGTTTAGATCACATGGGAAGGCCCAAGAAAACATCGGAGGAAGTAATGAGAATGGACTAGAGAGCTGGCGGTAAAATAAAGATCTGATCAGTGATAGGTTAGTTTGGAAGTCAATTTCTAAAAGGTGTCCGGCACATGCAAGCATGTAAACAAACGTTAAACCGATTATTATTTATTATTTACTAATGGGGGTGCCCAGCGTTGCCCGGGTGTGTGTAGTAAGGAAGCTTGGGGGGGGGTAAAAAAGTTGCAGTAGCGGGAAGGAAATCAAAATAACAGAATAACGGTAGGCAGTTTGGATGGAGAGAGGTGGGGGTTTTTTTGGGTTTTTTTTTTGGTTTTTTTTTGGTTTTTTAAGACGTGTTAGTAGGCAGGCAGACGGGCTCGAACCTGTACCACAAAGGAAGAAAAGAGCGTGGAAAAAAAATGTGACGTCTTAGCCGATGTCTCCATCATCACGCGACCGGAAATCTTAAGCATAGTCAATCCAACCGAGACGATGACTTTGTGAAAATGTCAACGCAAAAACTGACCCTTCCTTGGCGAAAAAACCCTCAAGAATAACGGGTTAATGAAATGGATGGATTGCCCGGTCGTAAAATACGCTTTAATTTTAATTTATGCAGATTTCATATTTATTATTAAAGTCAATTCTCTATTGATTATTTCATTATTATATTGTACCCAATATATAGTCATGATTTCAAAACTAAAAAAATAAATTTAAGTCTCATCAACGAGAATTAAACCTAAAACATAATTTCATGATTGAAACTATGTTTACAAGTTAAGCAAAGACCGTAGTTTGTTTGTACTCAATATGTTTGGACTGTGCAAAGGAGTGTGAATTTTATTAAATACAAGCTGGTTTCCATGACAACAATGTTTTTGATAACAAAGATGCAAGCAAGGGCGGTCGGACGGTCCAGTTATATAATTATATAGATGCAATGCGGTGTTTGGAAAGTACCGTAAATAAATGCCATTTATTTCAACTAAAAAAAAAGTAGTCAAATTTCTTTCCTTTTCTTTCCCCCTGCAACTGTCTCTGCATGTAACGTGGGGGCCTGTGTTAAAACATGTAACGACAGTGTCATACAAAGAGTAGCTTTTTTAATACTGTTTTGCTTTCTCCAACAAAAGGAGGGTGGACCTGTAAATTCACCTTCGTCAATTCGTTTGTCCGCACTTTTCTCAATAACTACGCCTTGGAATTTTTTGAAATTTTGCACAAACATTAAACATGATATAAGTAAAAAAAAGTAACAGAACGGATTTTCCGAGAAAACTCCGGCTGCCCCCTAGGGGTTCCTTTTGGGTTAAAATGGCTAAAATTGTCACTTTTGTGCTTATTAAAAAAAATTGATGCCTTAGATTTTTATAAAACTTTCTGAAAAGTTGTAAGTAACTGACATCTATATAATTTTGTTTGTCTATACTTTGCAATAACTCTTGGGTGTGGCACGGGGGCTCTTTTAGGACTAATAAAAACACTCCATTTTTAGGACTATTTTGCCATATTTGTCCAAAATTTTCTGTGTATGTCCATTTAACAGTTTTGCATGGTGCTGAACTCAAATTTAAATAATTTAAGGCCTTGGGGACTTTTGGGGCTTAATGGAGGGGGGGAATGATAGACTTAGTCATTTCTTTGTTTTTCTTTTTTTTTTTTTTTTTTTTTTTTGCTTGGTGCAGAACTCAAATTTACATATGTTAAAGCCAAAAACTGCACCGTTTGTTCATTTTCATCAGGATTTGACGACCCCTGGGGACTTTTGGGGCTAAATGGGGGGGGGGCAAATGCTGAACTTAGTCATTTTTTTTATGCCTCGTTTTCTATGCGCTCACGGGGGAACCATGCATGCTTCACTTGTTCAAATAGATGTTTACAGGTGATAACGTACATACAAATGAATGTTTTATTGTATACAGTTTTTTTCTCTCCCCCCCCCCCGTTCCTTGTTTTGTTTTTTGTTTATTTTTTTCTAATTTTGGTTTTGTTTTCTGTCTTTCAGTATAGTGGGACCCTAACATTTATGTTTCTCTTCTTGACCGTTTCTTGTGGTATGGCCTTTTACTTTAGGCGACAGGTAGGTCTAATTGTAAGTACGAACGTTTTTTTACTATTTCCACGACCAGGGAATTTGTTTGTTGGTAGCTCAAATCTACAAACTGACTGCTCTACTAACAAAGAACGTCACTTCTTCCAAATTAAAAAAAAAATATAAAAAAACGCCAGATCCACTGATACCGCTTGCTTCTCTTCATCGAACGAAATAAAAATCAGAAAAATAACCAGGAAATATGAAAAAAAAATGCTTGCGGCCTGGATGAATTCTCCTTTTCTCAAAGTCATTCCAAGATTTTATTAGTACAGATTTTTTTCTCTTCAATTTCTCAATTAAAAAAAAAAAAGAAAATAACTTATGTATTATCTGAACTGCTATTCTTATCTTGGTTGTCAGTTTCACCACGTTTCCGAAAACGCCCCGAACTTCTTCCGGTGCATCCCTTCAAACTTAGGAATTATTATCAAACTCAAAAACTTGTACGGAATTCAGGACTGACCTCTTTATTCATTCATAAAAATTTATCCAGACAAGGCATGAAGCCACTTTATGTAAACAGCTTAAAAAACATGCTACAACAACCACGATAAATGTGAGATTAAGCAAATTGCTAAAGAGAAAATACCACTTCAAGCTAAAAAAAAAAACGAGGATGATAAATATGAGATGGATAAATTCCGACCCGGAAAACTTCCTCCTTTGTCAGAAATATCACTCATGGAATGTAAGAACTAAAGGACAAAATAAAGTGAGAATTACGAGGTTTCCAAAAGTAAACCCAAGGCCTAATTTATGCTCCTTTTTAATCCATGAGGATAGGCTGTTCTCTCTCTATCATACATGATCTTTATCGGTCTCATCATGTGGACAGGTAGCGCAAGGAATAAAAAGGGACCAATATGCCTTAAAATAAGGCAACCAAACTAAAAATGATGAATAAATATTTGAAGATGTGAACTTGAAGCATAAAACTTCTTTTTCCAAAATTACCGAATTTGTTATTGAACAGCCCTCCCCCCCCCCTACACACAAAAAAAAAACGGTTATGCTGTCAAACAAAATAACGGACCTCACGTCACAAATATTTGAAGATGTGAAGAGCTTGAAACAAAAACTTTTTTTTTAAAGTGATTCAGCATTAAATAATCTGAAAAGGGTTGATATGCCGTAAAACAAATCGAACCACGTTGCAAAGAAAAATAATTCTCCTAAATGAATTAGCATAGAATTTTCCCTAAACCTTCACATCCGTTCAAACAATCAGTTCTAAGGGATAGTTTTCTAGATGTTCAAGGCGATAATAACTATGAACAACTTACTATTTCTACCCTGTCATGGTTGAGTGGACAAGAGCAATCTACCCTCCACTTGGATTAAATAAAGTGCAGTTCAGAATTCTGTTTTGGTTCCAGAGTTTGACAGATTTTCAATTTGGAAAAGATGCACCTGAAAAAAGGTCGGAGGTTACATCGGCAGAAGTGTCAGATAAAAACCAAGATGAGAATAGTAGTCCGAATAATGCAACTCATTGTTTATCCTCATCAAAAAAAAAAAAAAAAAAATTTAAAACAAAGAACATGAAGCTGGTCGAGGAAATTTGGTAAATGACAATGTGCGCCTTTTCCTTTTTTTTTTATTCTTTTTTTTTTCTTTATAATGCATGCAAATTCTCTCTCACACACACACACACACACACACACACACACACACACACACACACACGGTATAACGTAAACAATCTTGCTGTAAGCCTCTGTCAGCAATGTTTATTATTAGAGACCTTAATAATAAACATGGCCATCGAAGGCTTACTGTAGGATGGCTTACGTTACCATTTGTTATTATTTACTTTTCTTATTGTTATTATTGATTACAGTAAAATCGACGGTATCATATTTGATATGTTCGACGATATCATATTCACATGCATATGGCGGGCTCTCTTTACAATATATATACAATTTCAAAATGTTCACTGATTTTTTAATCATGGAAAAATAAAATATGTAACTTATTCAAATGTAAATTGAGAAGTCCGGAATCGTTTTGGTACTGTATAGATGTTGTAAACGGGACCCACATAAAAACAATTTTTTTTTTTTTTCAAGTTTCACATGAATAAAGGAAGGTTTTGTGAATGTCGAGATAAAACTAACCATGAGAAATTATCGCATTTGTTTTATGTCAAAAAAATTATATTAATTGAAAATGATTCGATACTTATGCAGACAACGACTTGGTTTTTTTTTCCGTGAACATTGTCTCTGCATATTCTAGCAGCTTACATAAACCACCAGCATATGACGAAACGCTCAGTCAATACAGCAGACGACAGTTAATAAATGGAAATAACTATTAGCTTTTTAATCACGCAAAAAATTAAAATCATTTTTTAAAAAAATCATTTTAGTAAAGCCGTCATAATGAAGCGAGCGGATTTGTAGATTATGCTGCAGTTGCCGGAAAAATGTCTTTCATTTTACCAAGAATAGAATTAATCAGAAATACATGTGGTCCCACGACATTGCAACTGTTCGAAATTTAGAGTCATCGGTTCAGAACACATCGCAACATTTACGGGAAAATGAGTCGTTTTCTGCATAAGTAACAATCATTGTTTGTCTCAGTTATAAAAGCAAATATTTTAATACAATTTTATAAAACGACAAAAATAAATAAATCCAACGCTTTTAAATAAGAAACAAATATCTTGTTTTAAAATATGTTTATGTTCACAGCGTTTCGACTGTTGGACTTTCTAGCTTTCTTCTGGTGCTTTTTGTTTGCCGTAATTGATAACCTTGTGCTAATTTTTATTCATAATTTCAATAGCTAATGATACTTAACGTTTTAAAGAACCCACATCTTTAATTCATCAAAAGATTTAAACCGCTGATTTGAGTTAACCACAGTTAACTCCCTTTGTGGCAAGTCTTTTTTTTTCCGTTAACTTGTACTATTATATTTTACTCACTTGGTGTTCTCACAAGTCGTTAAGTGATTTCTAGCTGAAAAAAAAAATTAGTTTCCTAAATATGAGTAAACAGGCCACAGATTTCAGCACACTAGACTTCTTTCAATACATGTGTCAAGTCATTTTGTGTTCTTGTAACAGCCGTTTACCATTGTTTTTTTTTGTTTGTTTTTTTCTGAGAATAGTACTTGGTTTTCTGTGGAATTTCAGTGACAATAAGCCTTTTCATAATTCAATTTTCAAGTACTCTGTGCCCTTTCAGTGGAGGTTTAAATGATGCCCTCTCTCTAGTCTTTCTTTAAATACTCCTTAACCCTTCACACCTATCTTATGTTGAATAGGGGGTTCATATTAGAAGATAAAATACGAGGGAAAAGTTCATACCTTTCCTTATTATAGGCCGGCGTCTTTGGTGTCGATCACAGCTGTTGGGTGTGAGATGAAATATACACGTGCGACACTTTACAACATGCAGTGAAACATACTGGAATCTTCGTGAGTGTCACACTAAATCTATAAACATATCACTGAACTATTTACATAATTAACTTTCAACTAAAGTTATTTTACCAAAATAATATTTCTGTTCTTAGCCTAGCAAGGTCAACTAGTGTTGTTTGGAATCAGTGTTTCCGGGGAAGTTCTATACAACACTTGTATTGTACCAAGCAAGGAGAGTGTGTGTGTAGGGGGGGGGGTCGGATTATCGGATTATAAAATTTTTGTTCCATTTTGGAAATTTCATTTCCTTTGGATTTGCTAATATATATTTAACTATCTCACAAAAAGGAAGCGGTAATGCTTGAGAAGATGGTGTCGTCACCACAGAACATATACTACACCACTTCCTTCTTAATTAAACATTGAAAGATAGTATTCCACTTTTTTTTTCTTTTTTTTTTAATATTTTTCCTCATTTTATCCTCTCTTCTTTCCCCCTTTTTAAAAATTTTGCTTCAAGATTACATTTGCCGTTTTGCTCCACTTTTTAAGTTAAATAGTGATAGCAAAACGACCCCCCCCCTTTTTTTTTTAACCACATATGTCCGGGCTTTTATACCTTTTATTGATTTTTCTTGTTGCTACAAATGGAGAGGGGCCAAGACCCTTTTCATCAAGGCTTCAGTGCTGACTGATTGACCTCTGTAATAACTGTAGTGCCACTTCCAGTATAGGGATGCACCTTGGACTAATATTCTCACTTTAGTTTTTATCTCAACATTTCTGCCGATGTAACTTACAGGTGAAAGCATGCACCATCGTTTGCCTCTTTCCACCTGGTGTATAAATGAATTAAGGGACCCTTTTCATCCTGGGTGCTGATCTGCTAGTATTTTTCTTTTTATTCATATTTTATGAATTTTTCATTGTCTACGTCTTCTATTTTATTTTTAAAAGTTGCCCTCTCTTAATAGTTGGGATGTCCTTGTCCATATTCCGGTGGAAAGAGGGGAACATGCTGGATGGCATGGAGACAGCACGCCATTTTTCTGCCAGTGTTTACTTCTAATAAGAAGTGTCGGCATGTCAATGCCTCTGAAAAACATTTAAACTGAAGACACCTGAGAATGGTATCTAGCAGGCATTAAAGTTCTCTTTATTTTATTTATTATTTTTTTATTTTGTCATTTTGTTCTAACTGTGGGGGTGGAGCATCCTACAGGACGACATTCACCTGCTATCTCCTACATTCCAACCGAGAGGTCTTTTTTTTCTTTTTTTTAACCATACCTTTAAGTATAATTGTTAGTATCTTATGCACTTGGTTCGCCGGGTATATTTGCCAGGTAGTTTTGAAGATTAGTTTCTTTTCATGTCCTGAATAAGACATTGGTATTTTGTTATCTTTTCTCTCTCAGCTCTGTTCGACCCAGCATCAGTAAGAACACAAAAGTCTCCCCACCTCTAATAGGAGACGATCTAAAATGCAAGACTAGTTTTATTTACGACAAGAGTGAAGATGTTGGATAATTCTTCTTGAAATTCGAATTCAAAGATTAAACGTAGCATCACATGGTAAAATTCCTTGAAGGTTACCGTTGAAAACATAGGGCACCTGAAGAAGGTCGGAAAGTGCAACGGCCAACATATTGTTACATTTTTCAATGCTATGAGCATATTGATAAAAAACAAACTCTACAGTTCTAATAATTCTTATTTGTTCTTGCATGAATTGTGGTTGTCTTCCCCCTTGTATTAACATTGCTTTTTGCACCCCTAAAAAAAAGAATTAACAAACGCTTTCACTGTCATTAACCTCAGCATGTCTGTATTTATTTTAATTGTAACCTGTTTTTAATCAAAGTCATCGATTCAAGGTTTTATTGCCTTTATGACTGTAAAATTTGAAATATTTTAGTTATTTATATATATATATATAATGCAATCATGAAGGGAAGACGAAAATTCATGATTAAAGTGTTAAAATAAAATTAACGGATTGAAGAGAATAAAAATTAATTTTATTTTAAACATGGATTTTATTTTAACATTTTAATCATGAATTTTCGTCTTCCCTTCATGATTGCATTATATAAATTTTGTACCCCTCAAATACTCATATATACAGGGTGTTTCAAAAGTCTTGGGAACATAACGATTTTTAATAACTAGTAATGTTGCCAAGACTTTTGCAAAAACCCTGTATATAATTTTTGCTAGTGATTATCTGTTCAAATATCTCCTCCAAACAGGCGTTCATCATATTCAGTGTTTTCTTAGACACATGAGTTAAAAGTAAACGGTTGAAGTATGGGTATATATGCTAGTAAGAATGATGAATATATTATAAGATGTACGCTAGCTAAACACAATATCAATATGAACTACGAAATAAGCAAACCAGTCTCGAATCTCATCAAAGCTGAGGTGTTCGCTTTGAACTGGGAAACGGTTTAGTCTTTTCCTGAAAAGAATGCTCTTCTTTCAGGTAGTACCTCGTCTGAAAATCTGAAAAGGGGAGTATAAATTTATTTCCTGTTGCGTAAGAGAATGGTGAGAAGATTTTTGGTCGAAGGAAGAGAAGGGAAAGAAAAGGAGTTTTTTTTTCTTTTTTTTTTTTTTTAAGGCTCTGGCAGCGACAGTGATTTGGAAGCACATGTTGGTGCGAGAAATTATTAAATAATGCAATCCAAGGTTTGAATAAAAATTGACAGATGACCAGTTGTCATAGATATAGCTGCGGACTGGTAAACGGATAACTAACCCCGAGAGAATAGCTGGGATGTGCTGTATTGTCGCTAGCTTAGAAAATTATGTTTGATGATAAAACGACTTAATAAATGCCTTTTGTTTCAACTGAAACTGAAAAGCGTCAAATTTCTTTCCTTTGTGACTCTCTGTGTACAATGTGTTGGGTCCAAGTGAAAATGTAATGGCCATGTTACAAACAGAAGAAAATGACGATAAGGAATGCTTAGTCTAAAAAAAAAAAAATTTCAGTTCTCAACTTGCATATTACAAGTTTTCTTGTTTTGATTTTTTTTTTTTTAAAGATGTTTTAGATCGTATCTACACTTGATCATTTAAATTAAATCTTTTAGAATGCATTTGCTTACGTTGGTTGTGTGTGGGAGGGGGCTGATGCATAACATTGTTAGTAGAATTGAGAGCTTAATATCCACTGATTAAGATAAACATAGTTATTAGAACATATACCTCATTGTAAGCCCCCTCATATTCTAAGACTATCCGTTGAGAATCTGTATGTTATATGCACGGTTAAATAAGTTTCTAATAAAAAAAAAAAAATAAAAAAAAACATTCATAATCTGTGTCGTCCATCTGATCTAATTTTAAATGATATCCACATAAAAATCCCTCACACGTACATTGATACTGAATGAATATCTAATTAACAGCTTTTTTTTATATATATATAAAGGGCAGTTGTTTGTATGTGTGTTTGTATGTCGAGCTAAAAATAAAAAACAAAATAAACACCCACAAAGTTTGTATATTCTTAATCAGCTTTTCCCTGATGAATAATATCTAAATTTAAAAAAAAAAATTGATTCTCTGAGAGTTAACTGGGTCCGGTTTCGTCCGGGAAGGTAGTTTTTTCCAGTGTTATGTACTACTTTGAAAAAGAAATGCTGATTAGTGCCACAATGAATCTTCTATTATAAATGAGACTCTGTGTTTTTTATTCAGCTAGAGAGGAATGTACTGGGTGGAGGAGGAAGAGGAGTTTGGGGAAAAGGAGGTGAAATGGGGAGGGGGGAATAGAGAAAGATAACGGTAGACAGCTTAAATAGAAATGTAATATTTTTGCTTCAGGTAACACCGGTAGCCCTGCTAGTCTATTATATAAAAGACAGTTGTCTGTGTATGTGTGTTTGTATGTCCAGCAAAAAGTCTCAAACTACAGAACAAACAGCTACAAATTTGATTTCTTATTGATCAGCATGACCCTGGATGTATGTCTAAAATTTAGAAAAAACTTAATCTTCTGAGAGCCAACTGGGCCACATTTTGTCAGGAAGAGGCTTGTTTTTTTTTTTTTCCTCTTTTTTTAATTGGCATTATGTACTAATTTTGAAAGAAAATTCTGACCCATTGTCTGAGGGATCTATTATATAAAGGCGTTGTCTGCATATATGTTAAGCTATAAAGGAGTTGGGTTGAGATAGGTAGATGGATAGATAGAGGTAGAGAGATGGAAGTTTTAATATACACTTTTAGCTATAGGCAATGCTGGATAATCCGTATTCTTCAAATTACTGTTCTCATCTCGAATGTTATTCGCACAATATTTCAGCTGATGTGACCGCTAATCTTCTTTAGCTTTATCTTGAACTAGGGAAGCTGTACAAAATTTCAAACAGAACCCTTTAATTCATGAGTAGATTGCTCTTGTTCCATCAGCCATGACAGAGTATAAATCTTGAGCAATTCTTACTTGATGATTGCGACATCTTGTCAGACGAGTGCCACTACCTCAGTCACCGAACGTCCATGTGCCCAAAGATGACTTTTCAGTCCTACCAGCAACTTGCACACCCTCAAACAGACATGGCACTGATGACGGTCATTGATATGGATGAAACGGCAATGGAACTTGTATCATCGAGCACTTTCGTGTGATTAACGGGACCTGCCTTGGACAACAGAGCCCAATCTCACACCTCACAGATCCAGAGATTCCCATTATTGCATGGCAAGGTTTTGTTTCCTACATGCTCTCTTGAATTTGCTCTGTCTATCTTTGCCGTTTCAAAGTCTTCTGCACCCCTGTACATCGGTGCCCTCTAC
Source organism: Euprymna scolopes (assembly GCF_053919585.1). Lineage (NCBI taxonomy): Eukaryota > Metazoa > Mollusca > Cephalopoda > Sepiida > Sepiolidae > Euprymna > Euprymna scolopes. The sequence continues at coordinate 48,232,880 of NC_136498.1, forward strand.
TGCTTCTGATCAGATGATAAGGACTCCCAACTGTCAACAGGAACGTGAAAGTTCACCACTTCTCCTTGATGCTATCATGAAAATGCTTGTTTTTTTTGGGGGGGGGGTCTTCTGGTCAAGGTTTGGTGTGGACGTTAAAAATACACTGATGTCTTAGCGTCATACTAGGCTTTTCCCACACAAATCAAAACCACTGCCAATGCAGACGAGGCTCTGATGAATGGTGAGTGTTCTGCACCGTATAACTGGACCCCCCCCCCCAGCACCAAATGCCTTGTGGGCCAAGGTTCTTTAACCAATTCTGTGCTGTGGGGGTGAACCTTCAATTTTTTTTTTATAGAAATAATTTAGGTTACATCGACTAGAGTCCAAATAACCCAAATATGAATTATCAATCCTCATCTCAAAAGTTCTGAAATGTGGCATAGATGCTGTTGGTTTTAATCAAAATTCAATTCAATTTTCGAAAATTGAAATATTGAATTTAAGTTAAAACCGATGCCATCTACTTAATTGTCATGTCGAAATTAGGAAAATATTAAATAACAGAAAATGATAATGCAGAAAAATTAATTATTAATGAAAATAGTTTTCAAAGAAATTGTAAGTTATGCTTAAACAATAACTTAGAATTCTAAACTGAGTTATTTCCCTTGTTTAAGTTCTCATCTTATGAAACAATAGATTGAACTCATGAAAATGCATGTTTTATGTAATAGTGCAATAATGTTACTAACTACGACATGACAATTAAGGCAATAACAATGCTTCTAGTTGAATTTGACATAAAAAAAATTAAGGAGATAGCATTGTTTTTTAATGAAAATGAATTTTTGTGACTTTATTCTGAATAAGCATCGACCAATTTATGTCAGTCGGACATTTTGTTTATCTGTTTCACCTGTTCTACATAATTGTGTATAAACATTAAGTTTCTTTGCCTTTTCGTTGATAAGAGTGATTTCTTTTTTTTTCTAAAGACAAAATTGTTATTGATTTGTAAAATTATTTTCTTACAAGTAAAATGTGTTATATCTCCTTTGACTAGGTCCATGGCTGGGTGAGTTTAATCGTGTTGTCATGACACAAACAAACTTATTTGTTAAACCCCCAAAATATCTGTTCTTTATTTTTTCCCAATTCGAATTTTCAAATTAAAAACAAACAAAAAATGGTACTTCTTGGCTGGGGAACATATGCATCTGAATGTTTTGATTGGGAGTTGCAGAACAGACCAGTAATGGCAGTCATTACTGAATAGTCAATTAGTATTGGCATTAAATGAAAAATCTTTTTCTTTTTCTTTCACCCTAAGTTAAGGTTACGTTTTTTTTTTTGGGGGGGGTCATTTTTTTTTTGTTTTTGTTTTTTTATTGAAATTGCTCCATACAAGGCTTGATAATGTATGGAGTTAAAAAGAATTCTACAAGACCAAAAACTAACCATAAATAAGTATTAGGTGAATAGATTTATTTACCTTATTAAATATGTACATATACAAGATGTTCCAAAAGTCTTGGACACATTTTGACATTGAATATCTCGAGAACTATTAAGGATATAAAAACACATCTGGTATAATCAGAAAGATTTTAATCTAAAGTTTTTCATGAAATGTTTAAAGACGTTTAATGTGAGCATCATTGGTCACACGACACAAATCAAGCTGATGGTTCAATTCTTGCCAAGCCCATCTCAGCATTCAATGGTTGCAACAGCTTCTGTTATTCGGGCCTTCTGCTCATCCACGTCTCTTGGAATGGGAGGTACATAAACCAGTCCTTTCACAAATCCTCACAAAAAAATCAAAAGATGTAAGATTTTTTTTTTTGCAAAATTCACGTTGAACAAGTGTCCATGATTCAGTCTTTGCGAATTCAAGCGCTAAAAAAACTTTGAGTGAACGCCATTACTGGATCTGGAGGAAAAAAAAAAAAAAAATGAAAAAAAATCAATAGCTTTAAAAAAACTTGATGCTTTAAAACGGCACCACTTTCATCTTACTACTACTATTCAGGTAAATAAATATGATGACTTGAAATGTGTCCAAGACTTTTGGAATACTCTGTATATTATGCTTTTTGTTATTTTCAACATTACTTATTAAGGGGATGTGGAGGTAAAGCAATTTTTAACCCTAACTTAGCATAACCTGGTTTGCATATTTATGCTTTAATGTCGTCTGCCTTTCTATTTTTTTTTTTTTTTCTTTCATAAACTTTCAAATAGTAAACTCTGCCATTTCTGGTTTATTTCGTAAATCACAATCAGACCTTCAGGTTCCTATGAATCCCCAGCTATAAAAGCACCAAAGAAAGTTTTATTTTTCTGCTTTATCCCTTGTTATTTTTACGAGCCTATTTTACTCTGCAGAGAGAAGGCGTGGGGAGCTTTTTTTACTTTAAGCTTTTATGCTATGTTTTCGTTTTTAGAAATAATTTATGTGGATTACTTGTTCGATTCATTTTGTGAACGCCCCTCTGTTTTATTTGATTATTTATTATTTTATTTATTTTTTTTTTTTTGTTAAGGAACTACTCCAGCTATAACTCTAATTGTACTGTTAATGACCTGTTTAAAAACCTCAATTTCCAGCAATATTTTCAAACAGACATACTTAATCTCAAATTATTATTAGCAAAATGGAAAAAACTGGTCAATTAATCTGACAAAAAAAAAAAAAACTAAATGGTTAAAGGGCAGTATTGCCATTCCTTTAGTGAAAAAAAAGAAAAAAAGGAGACGCTGCTTCTGGTTAGTAAATCTGATTTTTGCACACAACTTGCAAAGAAAGTCCCTCAGGATTGTTTAGTCTTCATGAAGTCCTCCTTGTTGTTCATAACTGTAGTAATGATGTGGAGAGGAATAGCAATAAGTGCCCATGGTTGGCATGTGTCAGATGGCTGATGCTACAGATTTAGCCAACTATTCCGCCTATCTGCTTATAACCTAGTGTTCTCGAGTTTGTACTAATCTCGCTCGTTTTTGGTCAATACATACACAACAGAAAAATGGAAAACTCACTGAAATGAATTTCCCAACAAGAATATAATGCCAAAAAATTATAAAGCAGGAACAAAATACCAAACTGAACAGAAAAGAAATCCCACTAGCAAGAATAAAAATGGGCTGTACACATTAACCCACTTGTATCTCTTGCGAAAAGAAAATCAATCCATTTGAATACCATGCTAAATCTTGCTCACAATTAAACACATTCTGATTGCATTTATGTAGGATAAGAAAAAATATTAGAGATTTATTTGATTTAAAAAAAAAAAAAAAATTTTTTTTAAATTGTCTTAAAAATTGTTCTGTACAATGCACACTGCCCTAATATATATATATATATATATATATATATATATATATATATATATAATTTCTTCTTTTTGTCTTGTTTCAATTTTTTCAGCAGATTATTAAGCAATTGGAAACTAATTTACCAGATTATCTCAAAGAAAAATACAAAAAAATTCATTATTTAAAGATTTATAGGTGGTGCTCAATTTCTAATACAACATACTAATAAATCAATCCCTCATATTGGAATCAGTCGGGTTTTTAAGGCTAAACTGCTATTAAAAAAGGACAAATTTGCAAAATTTTGATTTTTTTCGGGGTTACCAAATTGGCCTTTTTAAAAGCAGTTTGGCCTTCAAACGCTGACTGGTTTCAATATGGAGTATCTACTATTAGAATATTGTTTTAGTAGCTGAACACTCCCTAAAAATCTTGGCATATTGAATTTTTTTTTTTTTTTTTTTTTTTTGGTGGGAGGGTAATCTGGTAGATTAGTGTCGAATTAATAACAATCATTTGACAAAAGATGAAAAGAAAAAATAAGGAGAAGTGTGCATTGTGCAGGTCTACCATTGTTCAAAGTTTCCTAACATATTACTGAATGGTGATGAAACAAAAACTGTTGGATATTTACAACTGGAGAATTTGGCCGTTTTGCTTTACGGCATATCAACCCTTTTGGGGTGATTTAATGTCAAATTCAGTTATTGTTTTCAAAAGTTTTTTATTTTTCAATGTCTTTGTTTTTTCATGATGCTTTGTTTTGTTGAGGTAAATTGTTTGAGTTTTGCAAAGGAAAAAAAAAAACAATATCCATGTTTGGTGCATTTTAGAACCGGAAACCAGTATCTTCAGACAGCCTGATACTTAGAGTGGTTCACTTAAAAGTAGCCCAGAAAAAGTATTAGAGAGGAGAACATTATTTTGTTTAAATTACCTGTAGTGCTATAAAAGATGCTGGAAGTGTTCCCCGTTGATATCTATGCATTTCTGGGGACGTTTAATGTTTGTAGATCTTTTTTGAGGATTCTCCTAATAGCGTTGGTAAAGTTCTCCTTTCGTTGGTCTAGATTGTGAGGATTATTTGCATAAGCTTTTTGTTTTAAAGTCCCCCAAAGATAAAAATCACATGACAACTCCAGGGAATATGGTGGTCATAACGATTTGCTTATTGTTCTCTCTTCCGTAAACATGTCATGAACTCTTGTCAGTGATCCGTGAGACGTATGGCATGTAGCGCCATCTTGTTGGAAAAAGAATTGCATTTTGTCTTGTGGTGTCAGTTGGTCATGAAGAGAAAGATTAGAGAGATACCGGGCAACTTTTAAGTGGGCCACACTATATTTTTATATCAAGAATTGAATATATTTTGTATTCCTTTTATAGCATATATGGTTTGATTGCAGATAGTATTATGTATTTTATGTTAAGGGACATACTCTATACTAATTATTAGGGCTGTGACAACAGAATATTCTTTTCATTATTTTGACTCTCGGGTATATATCCAACACAGACACACTTAATCAACCGAAAACCACATCCATCTATATAAAAACATATTACCGGATATATACTCAAGAGTCAAAGCAATGAAGATTCACAGCCATACTAATCGTTAATAGATTTTATAATGTAATTAACTAAAGAATGAAGTAGTTCTTTTTATTCTTATTTATGTATCACAAACTATTAGCAGCATCGCCACGGTTTGTATTAGTTTTTGAGTGATGTGTATGTTTGGAATGTGAAAGTGGAAACGGATAAAACGTAGAGGAAGGAACGACGCTCCCAAGTCAGAAACATTCTAAAGAATTTTACTGCTAAAACCGAGCTCATGTTTATCAATTCAACAAGAATTGAAATATTCATTGAAATTTATTTATTATATAAAGAGCAAATGTCAGCATAAATGTTTGTATATCCATCAAGTTGATATTTTGATCAGCATTGCCCACAGTGAATAACATCTGAAACTTAGAAAAAATATTCCTACTCTGAGGTTCAACTGGGCTGAGGTGTGTCAGGGTGAGTACTAATTTTGAAATAAAAATGCCAACTCATTCCATAAGGAATCTATTATATAAAGATGTGTGTGTGTGGTGAGGAATGGGTTCAGCAGAAGAGACACATGGGTTTGAAGAAAGGAAGTTGAAAGCAGAAGGGTGGAGATATCTAGAGGGATAGAAGTTTTAATAGAAATATTTTACACTTTTGCTTTGGGCAACGCCGAGTAGTCCTGCTAGTAAATAAATTTAACATTATAAAAGTAGATTATGGATGTTTGTACATGAATTATAATCTGAAAACTTAATTTTACAAATTCTTTTTTATTATTATTATACACTGAAATTAGCAAGCAAAGAAAAAATAGTTGAGCTGATAAATATAAAACTCACTGAAAAATTTCAGTTCTTCAGAAAAAAAAAAAAAAAAAAAAAAAAAAAAAAAAAAAAAAGCCTTTGAATGCCTACTGGACACTGTCCTCGAATCTCTAAAGGTCTCTTTGTATAAAGACTTGTCAGGATAACCTGGCATGAGGATACTTCCTCATACAAGTAAACCTTGACTAAATATTCAAAATAACATAGTATTCAAGCATAAATAAAAAACCCTCGGTATAGTAACAACACTAAGTTGGATATTCTACCAGACTAGATGAATTCTTGTATTGGAATCCAGTGTCCAAGAAACGAAAAGAAAAATATACCATAACTTAGTAAATTAGTCAATAAATAAGAGGAAGATTAATATTCCTAACTAACTCAACATTATAGATGTGAAGGAGACTTTAATGCAATAGTCGAATATCTATGTAACTTTTATAGAGATCAAGTGTTATTCCCAGAAAATGACCCCTTGATTTCTGGAAACTTCGATTAAGGTATAATGAGCAGCTTTGGTCAATATTTTCATGTACATTAGTTTGTTTGTAGATCTGTTTGTTAGATGAATTATAACAAAACTATTGAACCATTTGAAAAGCCTATAAATTTTTTCTTTTTCATATGTGGTGGAAATAGGGCACGCAGTGTCAAAGAAGAAGCCATTAAAGTTTGTTTTTTATATAGAATTTAATGGAAAATTTCCACAGATGTGGATCAAGGAAGTTATTTATAATAATTGAGGATCAATATCACAAAACTGTATTTTCACAATTTGAGATAATTTCTCAGAATATTGAATGGGTATTTATGAATAAAATGGCATGCACTAACATATTGAATTTTCAAGAGTCTATGACAATTTTAAATGTCTGTACAAAAACGTCTGGAAACTTATTGGAGGCACCTCGTATTTCCTTGTCTCATCATGAGGACAGACACAAAGTCAATTTTTAATCAAAGGGAGCGTTCTGGATTGGGACAAAAATAAAATTGTTTTTGTTTAACACTTCTCCTTTAATAACCAATGACAGAATAGACTAACTATAACATTGGAACAGATACTTCACTTTGCTTCTAGCTAAAGGCCAAAGGTTTACTGATGTGTGGAATAGATTTCTCCCTCAAAATATGGATCGATATTATACAAGAAAATATGGAATTCTTTGAAAAGCGAACAAGAATGATACATCTGTTTGGCAGAAGCAACATGAAGTTATTGGAGGGGGGGGCGTATTTTTATTTTTTAATGTTTTCATTTATTTAACAAGACTAAACAATATTTTTTTTCTTGCTGCTTTAAAAAGCCTACTAATCTCCTACTAACCAAAGAAGCCATTAGTTTTTCCGATGCTGATCTTTCCATAACACTTACTAAGCCAACAAACAATATCCTTGTTTTTTTGTTTTGTTTTTATTCGCTTTTTGTTTGCTTTTTGTTTAACATTATATATAATCCTAAATTTTTTTTTTTTTTTTTTTTTTTTTTTTTTTTTAAGCGAACAAATCTTTTTTGGGGTAACTGATATTCCACAATATCAAACACCCGTTTTACTTTTGTTTTTTGTTTGTTTTTTACCTTAACCCAAAAGCAAGAACCTATGCTTATGGCTTAAAATGTTGCCGTTTTTCTTCTGATCAGTGCAAGTTACAATAAAATTCTAAAATAATTGTAATCAACAATGAAATGTTTTCAATCCCATAAAAAAAAAAAACTACTACATTAATATTTCGGTTATTTTATTGGCAGCTTTTTCAGGATGAAGATGGCACTTTTTATACAACTTATACGAGATATGAATTATTGAGGGAGGGGGTGATTGATGAATATGACCGAGAGGGTTGGGTAGAATGTATTGATGTATGTAGTACATCAGTTAACCTAAAGAATTTTGGAGACAGCCCCCATCATGGGAAGAGAAGATGCTGGATTTCTATACTTATAGTCGATCCTATATACATGTTTGCAAAAAAACATATGATGCATAACACAATGATTAAGAGCATATGTCTAGAATCCCTATTCTAATTTCGATCAAAATCGATTGCAGAAGTTTTGATTCTAGTTGGAAAAAATCAAATTCAATGCAAATTTTTAAATAGTTTGTGCCCATATTATGGCAGCTAAAAAAAAAAATCTTTCAAATTCAATAAACTGAAATATTTGAGTTGATTTCTAATATCGATATGCAGCAAAATCTCATTGACACATCAGCTTTTCGAGTAGATCACCAAAGTTAAGCAACATTAAACCTGGCCAGTGCTAAAATAGGTGACCATTTGGAGACAGTAGACGAAGTATATCATCTTCCTTACCTGGGATGCACACGCTGACTGGAAATTTCATGTGTATTTGTATTCCCATAAGATTCCGTTTCCAGTGGAAGTTGGAATACTTGACTCTGGGTGAATATCAGAGAAGTGTTATAACAGGTTATTCAATCTATAAACGTTTGACAAAAAAAACTTGGGTGTATGACTTTACACAAAGTGATTTCACATGCATTTTTATATATATATATATATATATATATATATATATATATATATTTTTTTTTTTTTTTGCATAAAACTAAATTAAATATCCACATCTGAACAGCTTCCTCCTAGAAGCTGAGTTCTAAAATTCAATAATCGGTTGATGACATTTGACGAGAATTCTGTACCTACAAATATATAAACATACCTCATGCAGATAATGGTCATTGTCATCGTTGGCACATTCACCCTGGATTGGCTCTATCCAACAAGCTTACCACGTCCTGAACACTGGCTGACCAGGCACAGCAATTCAAAGCTGCTTCTATTATGAGTGCAAGCCATTCGCAGTTCCAACGAAAGACGTTGTAAAGGCGGAGGTCAGAATTAGTTCAGTATCCTGATTTTTGAGCCAGGTTTTGAGTTGACCACCGGTACGTTTCTTCCAGCCTGCTTGCAGTGCTGGATTAATAACTTCATAGATGACGTCACCTGAAGAACATGACTGAACGAGCAACGGCATCTGGTAAGGAGATTTTTGGAGGGAATGGATCCTGCAGTAAGTACAAATTGTACTGTTGAAGACAAACTGTTGCCAGTGAACACAGGAGACGGCAAAGGCAGTGACGGTCAAATACCTCCAGTTTGTACAGGTCACTTGACTGCATAGGCCAAGACTCGCAGCCATACTGGAGGATAGTGCAGATGAGGGCCTGGTAAATTCTGACTTTGGTGTTTAGTCTTATTTCTTTTTGAGACCAGAGCAAAGTCGATAGAGATAAGACATTCTCATTAAATCTATTTTTAAGAGATAAGAACATATCAACCAAAAAAAAACTAGCAACAATTAAAATACAAAGAGCTTAATAATTCATTTTCATAAAAGTCATCTTATATTTTTATATTCTATAAGTTCTTAGTTTTTTTCTAATTGAAAACAAAGTCAAATTGTATTTTCATGCAATCGTTTTCTGTTGTAGTATGGTTAGTTTTTGTTATTCAAAATGGTAGAACTATCGAGAATTAACTAAATAGGATTAAATGAGTAAGAATTAAAATACAGAGAGCTTAATAAGGTGGAATGAAACTTTATGAAAATCGTTTTATATTATCAAGGTTTTCAGTCTGAAAGTAGAGATAGATTCGAATTTTATTTTTATGTAGCGTCGTATCGATGTAAAATGTTTATTCGGTTCAAAAAACGAGTAATGTTGAAGGCTGCCGGCGAATCGCAGCCATCTTTTCTTGTTTGCCGGCAGCCTTCAACATGACTCGTTTTTTGAACCGAATAAACATTTTACATTAAATAAAAACACTAAAAACTTATCCAGTTAAGTAGAAAAGTGCTTTTGATAACATTTATTGGTTATATATTTGTTTTTTACAACTTTTTCGAATCTGTGTATAGTAAAACAAACTCAGATTTTGTTATTGAAAAGTGTAGAACTTTGTCAACAATTAACTATAGAGGATTTTAGGTCCTTTGAAAATTTCATTATTGTACAAGAATTTTAGTCTAATACATTAGGTTTGGTGCAGGAATTTTAGTCTAATACATTAGGTTTGGTGCAGGAAAGTGATTAAGATACCATGTGTAAAAACAGACTTAATGCTTATTATTTGTCATTAAATAACCAAACTAAATGTTAGTTCCTTTACGACTCTTCACTAGGGTATGTAATTATTCTAGTCTAATATATATATATATATATATATATATATATATATATATATGTATATGAAAATTGAGACTAAAAACGCATTAAAAATGTTTGGTGTTTTGCTTATTTTTTTTTTTTTTTTGTTTTTGTGTGTGGTGTTTCTGATGATGCAAGAACATTTATTTACTCTAAAGAAAATATTGAAAAAATCTATAAAGCAAAAAATGTTTTGTAGATTTTTTTTTTTTTTTAAATTTTAAAGCGGTTTGAAGATAATTACAATCAGAAAAAAATAAAGGCTTTAAAGCTTTTGAAAGAATTGCTAAAGTTATTTATGAAAAAAAAAGGCTCCCCTTTTCTACATGTAGCTTAATAGAAAAATTTGTGGATATATTCTCAGGTTAGTATCTATGAGCACATTAAAACCACAGAGAGATGCACTCGCAATCTTCATGAATATAGGAAGGAAAACTGATATCAGTTGCACCGACTGAGGTTAGCAGTGATTCCAAAAAGTGTGACTGATCTTACACAAAGCCTTCACCACTATAAGCAAATCATCTGTGTCGATTTCAGACAACTTTGTTGCCTAAACCCCATATATCGAAATTTGATGAGATTTTTTAATATATATAATCAAAATTGGTAGTATAATGGATCCGTCCAAATTCTATAAAATACAGTAACTTTGTAAATGATTAATATATTTTTCTTGAGCAAAAATGAACCCAGCTAAGAATATTTCTAGTAACAAGATAGGTTAAAGAATTAATCTGGAGCCAAAAAAAAAAAAACTAGATCCGATATCACCATGCAATAAGAAAAGGTATAAACCCCTTATCCCAACTACGAGTAAAATATCAGTGTGTGTTCAATTAATGTTCTTGTGTAGGTATGTTTTGTCTTGCAATATCTGTAGAACAGTTTCGTATGTTGTAAAAAGAGATAAACCCAAGTTAAACTTTTAATTAGAAAAATAAATTAAAAAAAAAAAAAACAATCTGATTTTCCATTACAATTTAAATATATTGATCCATTTCTTCTCGATCAGGTTTGAGATTGGCTTTCAACTGTATGGTAGCTTTTAGTGTTTGATGTTTTGTTTTTTGTTCTCTGCAGATGTTTTGTAGACTAGATACTCCATTGGCTGTTTCCCTCAAAATTATGCATGTTTGTGCATCCGTAGACAAAAGAGGGTGAACGTGAAAAAAGTACATTCCTTAGTCAGCTTGGTTTTAATCCTGTATTGTCATCTTTGTGAAAGAAGCTTACTGTCTTTTGTGACTAATGCCATCGGCAATGGCGTTCTTTTCTTTTCTCCCCTTCTTTAGTTGACAAAAGATATTGTCATACATATGACGGATACCATAGAACATCAGTACGGCTTGGACACAAGAACAAATTCCAATAACAAACTTGTTACTGATGCATGGGATTCATTGCAACGACAGGTAATTTTTCTTTTTTCCTTTCATTTCTCTCTCTCTCTTCTGTGTCCTTTTTTTTCTCTTGTCTTTTTTTTCTCTTGTCTTTTTTTTCTCTTGTCTTTTTTTTTCTCTTGTCTTTTTTTTTTCTCTTGTGTCCTTTTTTTCTCTTCTGTGTCTTTTTTTTCTCTTCTGTGTCCTTTTTTTTCTCTTCTGTGTCCTTTTTTTTCTCTTCTGTGTCCTTTTTTTCTCTTCTGTGTCCTTTTTTTTCTCTTCTGTGTCCTTTTTTTTCTCTTCTGTGTCCTTTTTTCTCTTCTGTGTCCTTTTTTTTCTCTTTTGTGTCCTTTTTTTTCTCTTCTGTGTCCTTTCTCTTTTTCGTTCATTCTTTTTGTCTCCTTTTGTCACTTCAGAAATCTAAAACCGTTGTTTTAATAAATTTATAAACAAATTTAGTTTTTTACAAAACTCACTAATATGGTTATTTTTTGCATACATAATAAAACGTTTTCTTCATTTGGAATTTATTACTTTATAAAATATTGATTTCTTTCTTTTAACAAAAATAGTTAAGTTTTTTTTTTTTGTCGTATTAAAATACATTATTTTATTAAATTATTTAAAAAGTAGAATATTTTTTATAACACAAAAAATAAATTCAAAACCCTGAAATAATGACATTTTATGCAAAAAATAATCAACTTTTACTAATTTTTGTAAAATATATTTAAAAAAATAAAATGTGTGCAAAACTTTTACATATGAGGTGCATTCAATAAGTTTCCAGATTTTTTTTGTATGGGCCCTTTTTTTGATAGTACCAATATGAAACTCTAGTCCCCTTCGAGGTAATCTTCTCCGGCTGTAATGCACTTGTTGTACCGTTCCAACAACTTCTGGAAGGTCCCATGGAAGTCCTCTTCTGTGAACGACCTTCGTCAGAGCCTCTTTCATTTCCTCAATCATCTCATAATGACAGCCTCTAGGGTTTTCCTTGAGCTTAAGGAATAACCAAAAGTCATAGGGAGCAAGGGAAGGTGAGGAACATCTCCTTACTGTCAAGACATCTTTCTTTCTGATATTCTCTGAACACCTTTGGGACAAACTTTGCGCAAATCTTCTGCATCTTCAGTTCCTCACGAATAATTGCGTGTACAGTTCCCACACTGACGTCAAACTGTGCATTTAGACTCTATAGACACACAACTGTCCTTATCCATGAAATTCTGTATTTGGCTAATCAACTCTGGTGTTCTGACTTTCTTACTCCTCCCACACCTCTCATGATCCCTCACAGACACTCGGGTTTCCTTGAATCTCTTATGCCATTCAAAAACTCATGCAAGAGGGTCCAAAAGCAGTCTGAAGCATTCCATACGTTTTTGTAGCATTTTTTCCAAGTTTAAAACAGAATTTTATTGCATATCATTCTTTTAAAGTGTCCTCATATCCAGATTGCATTTTTGAAATTCACCATTTGTGACAATCAGGCTTTAGTAGGGTGTATTCCAATTCCTGCTGTAACTGTTCATTTGAACATGAAATCATAGAAATTGGTTAATCATCTCAGAAGATGTATGGCAATAACATATTGAATTTTCAAGAGTCTGCAACAATTTTGAATGGTTATATAAAAAGTCTGGAAACTTATAGAAAACACCTCATATTTTCTTGTGCGCCAATTTGAAAACTTATTTTTAACCAAAACAGGGAGTTCAGTTAAGTAAGCAGAACATTTTATATCAATGTGAAGCTTTTATCTGACACCATTTCTCTGCGAACTTTGAGTCGGCTGTTCTTCTGCATCACCTGTGTTGCAGCTTATGAGGCTGATGAGAGCAAATATCGTACACAAAGCAGAGACATGGTCTATATTGCAGAGTGGAATGATAAATTTGTCACCCTAGAAAAGACATGATTCCATTTCCATTTGATGAAAACCGGCCTTTTTTTGTTGCAGACAATGGGCCAGTTGTCCAAGAGCACTTCTATCATGTCTGAAAGTAACACAATGTTCAATGAGCAAGATCGGAGATGCACTGCTGTACAACTCCTGCTCTCTACCGATCTAAGTTATGACAGCAGGACCATCACCAGCATCCTCAAAATGCAAATCTGGACAGTTCAACACTTGAGGACACAGCGCAACAGTTTCCAGCCATAGTTATGGTGTGGTTTCAAGGCCATATCATGCCACCTCACCTTTCTGAAGTTGGCTTGAAAGTCAACACCAAAGTGTACCTGGATGTGCTGACAAGTGTGGTGAACCTCTGGTGCAATCCGGTTGCTGCTGGCAGATTTTGGGTGTGGCAGCACAGTAGTACTCGGCACCAGTTCAAAGAGACTCAGGCTTCAGAAGTGGAGTGCTATGATTTTGTACCCTTCTCTCACAGGGCCCCCCCCCCCCTCATTCCCTGATCCCTGATCATACGTCAAGAACATCACCAACATGACCTCCCACAACACCAAAGCCAGCCAGGTTGCCGCCATCCGCCGAGTATTTGTTGACACTTGTGGAAAAAAAATCTTTATTTATATATTCACAAAGTGTTTCCATTTTGTCCAACCCCTGCGTGTGTGTGTGTGTATACACATACACATTTTTTAATTTCCAACAACTTTTTCGTTTCTGAAATGGAACAGGATCAAACATTTCATTATGTCAAAAATATATTTTCAAATATTTGTACTGATGTTTTGTTTTCTTATTTCATTCATCCAGAAGTCTAACTTAAATGAACTCGTAACTTCGTTTGTTCCTTTTTTTTTTTATTTATCTCTCTTAGATGTGTGTGTGTGTATATATATATATATATATATATATTTGGATTCTAAGTGTTAGTCTCACAGCATTTTTATCAATGTAACCTCCGACCTTCTTCAGATGTATCTGGTCGAATTTGTGAATTATTTAAAAGTAGCATGCTCTCATTGTGTCAGCCATGACTGGGTAGAAGTCCAAAGTAATTTACAATTTTAGTTTTAAGTGTTACCATCACTGATAATTTAACCTTCAACGTCCATAAGAATTACTTTACAACTGAATTTTAACAAGTACTAGACTACCCGTGACCCGTTGGGTCAGTATGTTATATTAGCTATGGAATTCATGAGTGTGACACTTGTGACGTAAAGAAAATATATTTTTTTTGACATAACAGAAACATTTCTATGAAAGTATATTAAAAAGAATATAGATAGATTTCCATGAGCCGTTCTGTTTATTATAATTGATTATTTTTGAAAAAAAAATTACAGTTACTGAATTATAAGTGATTGGCCATACTTATAGGTAAATGCGCACTGAACAGATACCATAATACTTATTAAATTCAAATTTTGATATGTTTTTAGGGTGTTTTTTTTTTTTTTTTTTTTTTTTTTTACATCATTCATTTCTGTATTACGTTTAAGTTATTTTAAACCCTACTCTTCCCATGTTAAATAATAATTTCAAAATAATAACGTTAATATTTCAGTGTGCAGGTCATGCGCGCATGCGCAACCTGATGTCATAAACCGGAAAGTGGGTTACATACATCATTACAAGGTCATTTGAGTTTTATAATTATATAGATTAGCAAGCTGCCTGGCATTGCCCGGTTATAACCTGTGCTTAAATATTATATTTTAATTTGTGGAGATTACATATTCAGCATAATAGTGAAATGAAAACAATCATTTAATTAGAAATTATATAAAAAATGAGCAGGTAATTAACGTTTGTTTTCAAGGGAATATACAGATCAGTTAACCTTCATGTAGTCACTCGCATATCCATAACTGTTCATTTCATTAATTTTTAGATAGCAAAAGTAGGCTTTTCATATCGATACCAGAGCGAGAAAAACAAACTATTTTATAGATATATAGATAACATTGGTTCTTGCAGAATGATTCAACAAGATACACATGAAGGGCGGAGGCTATATCGATCAAAACGTGAGAATAACACTGTAGATGAGAACAGGCTCCTTGGCCTTCTCGGGTCCAGATCAAAGTGTAGTATCCGTCCCACCACCAACCCAACAACCGAGGCAGCAACAACAGCAACCTCCACAACAGCCGCAGCAACAGCCACGGCAGCAGACACAGCAGCAGCAGCAGCCAAACCAGCCGTTGAACTAGCCGCAGCAACAACATCAGCTGCCACGGCCAATTCCACAACCAAGGCCACGAAAACAGCGGCAACAACAAAAACAGCAGCAGCCAAAGCAGCAGCAGCAACAGCCAGAACAGGAGCAGCAGCAACAAAAACGGCTGCAGCAACCAGAACAGCAACAGCATCAACCAGAGAAACAGCAATTAGAGGAGCAGCAACAAGCAACAGTCCCCACACCAATTGAGACGGAGACCAAGCGAAGAAAACACTGCTCCTCTGAGGATGAATCTGCTTGTGAGAGGGAGAGGAACTCAACCTCACCACTCCTCGGTTCATTCAAAAGAATAAAAAAGAAAAGCAAAAAAAGGAAAGCGGAAGAAAAGGCAGCCCCCACTCCCTGTGAGCATACACCACCTCTAACAACAACACAACCCATTTCCACCCCCAAACCACATACTGCACCAACACCAGACACCGCACCAAAACCAGACACCACACAGACACTCGTCCCCACACCAATGCAAATTGAGCCGCCATCCCAGAAAGAAAAGAATGAACCTGGGAGGGGGAGAGACCCTTCAGATTCTCCCACTTACGGACTCACTCAAACAGGGACCCTTGCCCTTGAAACGAGGGAGGAACTTTGTTTTGTAGACCCCCTGTCTGTTGCAATGGACTTACCACACCGGTAGAGAAACAATTTAAAACCTCTGCTGGACTGCCAACAGATAGGGGGAAAAGATGTTAATGTCCCCTCTAATTTCCCGGACGCCCCACGGCTAACAACTTTCGCCAGGCTTCCTGAGGCCTGCAAGACCAATGTGTGGACAATGCTGGAGGCCGCTGAAGGGGCTGGTCCGAGAATTGAACTGATTAGGAAAAATGACCCTTCCCTTGAGGAACTCTCAAAACAATGCAAGGGAAGGGTCCCAGTGTTGGTCCATCCATCACTCTATAGGGCCCTTAAATTGACTTACCCTTTAGATATCGGCGGCATTGTGAGATAAGGTCAGGACATGAAAAACCTGACCACCTTGAGCATTGCAAACAACGTCGGTGTCCTTTCCCCGGCTGACTTCAGAGCGGAGTGTAACACACCTTAAGGTAGGTACCATGGCTTTGAATTTGGCTAGTCTGAATGCGAGGGGCTTGAGATCATCGGGCCAAACGGACCATAACTTAGTTATGGCCCGGCTGAAGCTAGGAAATAGGCCTAAGTTAGCGGGGTACTGGAAGTTAAACATCTCCCTTCTGGAGATACAAGACTTCCGAGATCAGTTAAGAGAATTGATTAAAAAGGCACTAGTGTTATCTCTCTGTCGGTTCGTCAGGGTTGTCGGCTGTCGCCCCTGCTTTATGTCCTGGCTTTGGAGCCTCTGCTCCGCAAGCTGAGACATGGGGAGGCAAATTCGGCCCTGCGCGGAATGGCTCTGCCTGGCGGCTCAGCTGCCAAGGTATCCGCGTTCGCCGATGATGTCACGGTCTTCGTGTCGGGCTTCAGAGACATTGAGGTCGTGTCGGAGGCACTCGCACAGTACGAAAGAATCACGGGGGCCAAGATAAACCGCAGCAAGTCGGTAAGACTGCGGTTGGGCGCCTGGAGTAGCAACACTAACCTCCCGGCGCCCTTCAGCTGGACAGATGGCCCGGTCTGGATCCTCGGCGTGTGGTTCGGACCGGGTCTCCAGCTTGACAAGAATTGGTTGGAGGTACGGTCAAAGGTGGAGGCTGCAGTCAATTCGTGGCTTCCTAGGAAACTTTCCTTAAAGGGTAGAGCTGAGGCGTGCGCCACTTACGTCTTTCCTCTCATCCTTTACCGACTGGCCGTACTTCCCCTGCCTGCACAACACCTAAAAGCTCTTGTCGAACTCTTGTCCTCACTCCTCTGGGACAGAGAAAGACACTGGGTGAGCAGACATGTCTGTATTCAACGTCCGTGTGAGGGAGGCTTGGGAATGCCGGACTTGAAGTGTCATCGAGATGCTGAGAGGCTGGCCTTCCTGAGCCACTATATGCAAGATGACCAACCGTGGCACCCCGTGGTTACTGCCGCCTTCCCCAACCTCGTTCTTGACCCTTCCATCGAGAGCCGTCGCAGGCCGTGGGGAGAATCTGCCTACATGAAAGAATGCCGAGCCGCGCTAAAACGACTACAAAGGTCCAGTGACCTTGTTACTGCTACCCGTAGGGAACTCCACAGGGATCTAGTGAAGGGGGCCGTCGACGACCCGCTATGCATGCGTTTGGGTTGGCAGCAGAGTGAGATCCGCTCCGCGTGGAGCTGGGCGCCAGGTTCGAGTCATCTGAACAATTCGGAGTTCTCTCTGACCTGGCAATTGGCCCGAAATGCACTTCCACTCAACAACATACAATGCAGTTCCGGGTTTTTGGAGTCGCCTAATTGTCCCCGTTGTGGGACAACGGCCGTAGAAACTACTGATCACGCTTTCTTCGATTGCCGCGAACTCCGCCAGTACTGGTCGTATGTCAGCGAGGTGACGGCTCGCATCGATCCTGAGCATCCTCGCCCAGTTACCGTATCCAATGTTGTGGACAACGTGAGGCCGCCGTGGGACCGGGAAAGACAAATGGTCTACGTTACAATCCTGGCCGTGGCGAGAATGGTGATTTGGACGTCGCGTTTGCAAGGTTGCCGGGGGGGGGGGGGTGTTGTCTTTTTCTGATCAAGATCTGATCGCTTTCTTTAAACACCAACTACGGGTGAAGATCAGATGTGATAGAAGAAGGCTGCATTGCGCGGCATTTGACAGAAGATGGATACATGTGGCAAGTCTGTGTGTACGAAGAGGAGCCAAATTTGAATACGTGTTCCCCGCCTAGGTGTGGAACGTGCAGTTCTGTAAAGTAAAATTAAACAAGTAGCCTCTCAGCTAGCTGAGTATGTGTTCCATCCCTCCCCGATTAGGAAGCCTACAATATCCCCATCCCCTCTTACTTGCAATTTTTGTTTCAACCCCTTCCTCTAAATTTTACCCATCTTGGAGAGAAAGAAATGCAAACTAACCCCCATCCTTACCCACAAAATTTTCTTTTCTCCATTCACCCCCATCTAGAGGGCATCCCCACCTAGAGACTGACCCGCAGAAGCGAGGTCCTTTTACAAACCTAGTGGAACGGGCAGTCTATCAACTAGACGGGGTTGGGAGAGTCCTACTAATCACCTTTTGTTTTTTCTTCCCTCACCCTCGACACAAATGAATTATTGTACCATTTTATTATCTTTTTTGTTTTTACACGTCAATAAGAAATGTTTTAAAAACTGGGAGTTAAGTAGGACGTCCCTCAATATGAAAGAGTGAATGCGGTATTATGGTGAAAGAAGATACTAGCTGGGAGAAACTTTTGACTTTGTTTAGTTCTGGAGTGACAAGGATGACCAACGACCCCCACAATCCTCCCTTTTGAGTTGGCCATGTGCCTAAGTTTTTTGTTCATCGTTGATTTTTACTGTATTTTTAACATGAATAAAAGATTTAATATCTCAAAGTGTAGTATCTGTTCTGATACCTATATCGTGCGAGGAAGTGCTGTTCTGGCAACACATTCTCGTGCCCGGAACACCTGACAAGCTTTTTGGGTCGCGTTCTGTCCGCACCCCCACTTTGTCTGTCTTTCTCTGCTCTCTCCCCTCACGGGGGGATCCGAGCTGATAATTTACGACCTTCCCGCGAGGGAGGGTCGGAAACACTTTCTCTCTTCCCTCCACTAACTTCCCACTCCCTCTCTCAGTTCTATCTCCCCTCTTGCCGCCTTTGGCGCCACTTCTTTTTGGCGCCAAAGTCGGCTCCCCACTTTGGACGCCGTCTCCACGTCAGTCAAAACAGGAAAAATTTTTTTTTCTTTTTTTTTTTCGGATTTTACCATACACATTGACTGACCATGGAAACCACAGATACAGGAAGAGAGGAAAAAGAAACAACACCAGGCAAGGAAATGCTAACTCCCACAAAGTACGACTCCCCACATGGGGGAGCAACACTCAAAACCAAAGAGGTGTACCGCCCGGACAACACGAAAGCAGAGGCAGCAGCCCCAAAAGACAGTGCCCAGGGAGAAGCTTCCCACGAGGGCAGCTCCCCCAAAGAGGGAGAAAATTACCGAACTGAGGAGGTACACCCACGAGATCCTCAAAACCAAGGGGCAGCAGTCCCAAAAGACATTACCGTGGGAAAAGCTCCCAACGAGGGCAGCTCCCCCCAAAAAGAAGAAGTATACAGCCCAGAAATGAACGCTGGCAAGGAGATAGCTGCCTCAAGAGACATTATGAAGGGGGATGCGCCCCCAAAGGGAAGCTCCCCAGTGCTGGACACACCCCATCAAAGTATGAAACAATCAACCCCTAAAGGGAAAATTGTATCAGAAAACACCTCCAAGACAGCGGAACGATCTTTTAACCCCACAAAAGACCCCTCGCCCAAGACATCAGAGAGATCTGGATGGGGTAAAACCGCTGATAAAAGACTCTCCCCACAGGAATATAAAGACTTGTACCTTACCAAGTACAAGGAATATATTGAGGGGAACGTCCTCAAGCCAATACCTGGGGACTGGGAGGCGATGGAGGACAAGATCCTATCCTTCATCACTTCGGACATCCGAGCAAATCAGCTCAAGGGGATGAAAAGAGGAAATGGCTGAGCTCCTCCAGAAACTGAATATACCCGCCAAGTATATACACCAAAGGAGCTTCGCGATGTGGGACGTACTGCTCCCCAACAAGGATGAAGCAGAAAAGTTCTCATGCACAGAACTTAAATGCGCAGGTATTAAGTTACTGCCAGAGTATCGGGGCAGGAGGAGAATCCGAGTACAAATATTCAATGCTCCTGCTGATCTACGCACAGAACTGCTGGGAGCTTTCCTCAGTAATTTTGGAGAGGTGGGGCAGATGGACCCGGCACACTCCAAAAATGGTGTCCACCTGGGAAGTTATACAGTAGCAATGCGTGTCAAAAAAGAAGGCTTTCTAGGCATACCAGCTACAATATCTTTCAAGGAAGCCAACATGACTGTGGTGGTTGAGGGTCGGCGCCCTCATTGCTGGTCTTGTCTGAAGCAGGGCCACATGGTAAAGAACTGCCCCCAAAAAGCAGTTCCAAGCCAACCAGCGTCACAAATAAACACAGTTCCAGTGGCGGGGGTGGCAACAGCCACTGAAACTAAGGAACCACCAACATCAGCTCTTGAGTTGGCAAAGCGCAAGGATCAATGGAGTACGGTGGCAGGGCGTAAACGGAAAAACACATATATCTCCACATCAACCCAACCACCTGATCAACAGCACAGCATAAGCATCAGCATGAGCAGCAACAGCAACTGCAGCAACAACAGCTGCAGCAGCCAAAGCCGCAAAAACAGCTGCAACAACTGTCGCAACAGCAACAGCCAGACAAGCACCAGCAGCAGCAGCAACATCAACAACAGGAGCAGCAACCAGAGGAGCAGCAACAACCAACGGCCCCCACACCAATCGAGACGAGGACCAAGCGGAGGAAAAACTGCTCCTCTGAGGATGAATCAGCTAGTGAGAGGGAGAAGAACCCAACCTCACCACTTTCCGGTTCACTCAAAATGCAGAAAAAGAAAAGGAAAAAGGAAGAAAAGGTGGGCCCCACTTCCTGTGAGCATACACCACCCCAAACAACAACACAACCCACTTCCTCCCTCCAAACCACACACTGCACCAACACCAGACACCGCTCCAACACCAGACATTACACCAACACCAGACATCGCACCAGACACCGCACCAACACCAGACACCACACATACACCTGTCCCCACACAAATGCAGGCCGATCAACCACCCCAAAAAGAAAAGAGTGAACCCGGGAGGGGGAGAGACCCTTCAACTTCTCCCGCTCACAGACTTACTGCATCAGAGACTCTTCCCCTTGAAATGAGGGAGAAACTGTGTTTTATAGACCCCCTGTCTGCGGCAATGGATTTACACCACCAACAGAGAAAAAATTTAAAACCTCTACTGGATTGCTGGATAGGGGGAAAAGACATTAATGTTCCCTCTAATTTCCCAGGCGCCCCACTGCTAACAACTTTTGTCAGGCCTTCCAGAGGCCTGCAAGACAAACTTATGGACAATGCTGGAGGCCACCGAAGGGGCTGTTCCGGGAATTGAACTGATTAGAAAAAATGACCCTTCCCTTGAGGAACTCTCAAAACAATGCAAGGGAAGGGTCCCAGTGTTGGTTCACCCGTCACTTTATAGGGCCCTTAAATTGACTTTCCCTTTGGACGTTGGCGGCATTGTGAGAGAAGGTCAGGATATGAAAAACCTGACCACCTTGAGCATTGCATACAGTGTCGGCGTCCTTTCCCCGACAGATTTCGGAGCTGAGTGTAACACATCTTAAGGTAGGTACCATGGCTTTGAATTTGGCTAGTCTGAATGCGACGGGCTTGAGATCATCGGGCCAGGCGGCTCGCCTCCGGCACGACCTCTTGTCCCTTGGAGTGGATGTGGCTGCGATTCAGGAGACGCATTTTGTTTCTTCTATGGACTGTCAGGTGCTGGCGTGAGATTTTGAGGTTTTCGCAGCATATGGCAGCCCGCGGGGGTAGGGAGTCTCCTTGCTTGTTAAACACACCTTGTCCGCGACGGTCGACATTGTTCATAGGGATGCGGAGGGCAGGTTGGTTGTGGCCGATGTTGCCGTAAAAGATTCTGTGTTTCGGTTGGTCGCGGTTCATGCACCCAGCACCGCTCGTGAGAGGGTCTCATTCTTCGGTTAGCTCGACGTGTTTGTAGATTGTCGGAAGCGGGTAGTGCTAATGGGGGATTGGAACGCCATCTTAGACCCCAAGATAGATAAGGTAGGAGGCGATGTTAGAGGGTCGGAGAGGTGTGAGTCCAGCCTGGCTGATCTGATGGCTAGATGCGGTCTGGTCGACAGGTTTCAGGTCAAGCATCCGGGGCAGGACATGTGGATGTGGACCAATAGCGTTTCCTCCTATCCAAATACCTATTTGGACAGGATGTTAGTTAGGAGAGGCGAAGTAGACTTCCTATCCTGTCCCACGTTCACTTGGCTAGGCCAGACGGACCATAAATTAGTTATGGCCCGGCTGAAGCTAGGAAATAGGCTTAAGTAAGCGGGGTACTGGAAGTTAAACACCTCCCTTCTGGAGATACAAGACTTCTGAGATCAGTTAAGAGAATTGATTAAAAAGGCACTAGTGGGAGCGGTTACCGGGAATAAGTGGTGGTTAGGTCTCAAAGCCAAGATCAGAAGCTTCTCCGTCAAGTATGCCCAGCGCCTCACACTAGATAAGGCCAAGACGAAGAAGCAGCTAGAGCAGAAACTAGCCCGGGCTATGGGGGAGGGTGATAGGGTTAGTCAGGAACTAGCTAAGCAGGACCTTCTACGCGAGACTAGTGAGCGTTACGAAGGCCGAGTAGTTAGAGCTAGGCTTAGAAAGATAGGCAACGAAGCAGTCAATTCTGATGCAGACATGCGCCGTGAGGTTTCTAGGCGTGGCTCGGACAAATACATTGCGAAAGTCAGACATCCGGATGGACGCACCCTGGAATCGACTCGGGAGATCTGCGAGGGGTTTCGAGAACATTTCGAGGAGCGTTTTATGCAGCAGCCCGATCTCCCAGTCCTTGAGTTTAAGGACTATTTGGTCGACTCTCCCCGCCTCGAGGCGGCTAGTTGCAAGGGCTGGGTGATGGAGCAGGAGGTCTTTACTGCGCTGAAGCAGGTCAGCTGTGACAGATCGCCAGGACTTGATGGTCTGCCATACGAACTGTACTTGAGGCTGTCGCCCATGTTTCTGCCTCTTCTGACAGATATGTTTAACCATTGGTTTGCTCAGGGATCCATCCCAGGGCAGGTAACCAAGGGAGTGATCACATTGCTAAAGAAAGGTGACGGGCATGGAGGGGAAGAGTTAGACGACTACAAGCCCATAACTCTGCAAAACACAGAGTTGAAGATTTTGGCCAAGGTCCTATCGAATCGGCTGCAGATTGTTATCGACGAGTTGGTTGAACCGGAACAGAACTACGCTGTGAAGGGGAGATCGATTCAGAACAACTTACACCTGATCCGCATGATCCTAGAGGGGGGAATAGATGACAACACGGAAGCCGCACTGATCAACTTAGATCAGTCCAAAGCTTTCGATAGGGTCGACCATCGTTTCCTGGCATCTGTCTTAGAGGCCGCCGGTTTTAAACCGGACTTTTGCAAGTGGATCTCTGTAATGTATCGACAGCCCAACCGGACTTTTGCAAGTGGATCTCTGTAATGTATCGACAGCCCATGGCTGTTGTGCAAGTCAACGGAAAGTGCTCGAAACCCTTTGTTATCTCTCGGTCGGTTCATCAGGGTTGTCCGCTGTCGCCCCTGCTTTATGTCCTGGCTTTGGAGCCTCTGCTCCGCAAGCTGAGACATGGGGAGGCAAATTCGGCCCTGCGCGGAATGGCTCTGCCTGGCGGCTCAGCTGCCAAGGTATCCGTGTTCGCCGATGATGTCACGGTCTTCATGTCGGGCTTCAGGGACATTGAGGTCGTGTCGGAGGCACTCGCACAGTATGAAAGAATCACGGGGGCCAAGATAAACCGCAGCAAGTCGATCGGACTGCGGTTGGGCGCCTGGAGTGGCAACGCAAACCTCCCGGCGCCCTTCAGCTGGACAGATGGCCCGGTCCGGATCCTCAGCGTGTGGTTCGGACCGGGTCTCCAGCTTGACAAGAATTGGTTGGAGGTACGGTCAAAGGTGGAGGCTGCAGTCAATTCATGGCTTCCTAGGAAACTTTCCTTAAAGGGTAGAGCTGAGGCGTGCGCCACTTACGTCTTTCCTCTCATCCTTTACCGACTGGCCGTACTTCCCCTGCCTGCACAACACCTAAAAGCTCTTGTCGAACTCTTGTCCTCGCTCCTTTGGGATAGAGGAAGACACTGGGTAAGCAGACATGTCTGTATTCAACGTCCGTGTGAAGGAGGTTTGGGAATGCCGGACTTGAAGTGTCATCGAGATGCTGAGAGGCTGGCCTTCCTGAGCCACTATATGCAAGATGATCAACCGTGGCACCCCGTGGTTACTGCCGCCTTCCCCGACCTCGTTCTCGACCCTTCCATCGAGAGCCGTCGCAGGCCGCGGGGAGAATCTGCCTACATGAAAGAGTGCCGAGCCGCACTAAAATGACTACCAAGGTCCAGCGACCTTGTGACTGCTACCTGTAGGGAACTCCACAGGGATCTAGTGAAGGGGGCCGTCGACGACCCGCTATGCGCACGTTTGGGTTGGCAGCAGAGTGAGATCCGCTCCGTGTGGAGCTGGGCGCCAGGTTCGAGTCATCTGAACAATTCGGAGTTCTCTCTGACCTGGCGATTGGCCCGAAATGCACTTCCACTCAACAACATACAATGCAGTTCCGGGTTTTTGGAGTCGCCTGATTGTCCCCGTTGTGGGACAACGGCCGTAGAAACTACTGATCACGCTTTCTTCGATTGCCGCGAAGTCCGCCAGTACTGGTCGTATGTCAGCGAGGTGACTGCTCGCATCGATCCTGAGCATCCTCGCCCAATTACCGTATCCAATGTTGTGGACAACGTGAGGCCGCCGTGGGACCGGGAAAGACAAATGGTCTACGTTACGATCCTGGCCGTGGCGAGAATGGTGATTTGGACGTCACGTCTGCAAGGTTGCTGGGGGGGTGTTGTCTTTTTCTGATCAAGATCTGATCGCTTTCTTTAAACACCAACTACGGGTGAAGATCAGATGTGATAGAAGAAGGCTGCATCGCGCGGCATTTGACAGAAGATGGATACATGTAGCAAGTCTGTGTGTACGAAGAGGAGCCAAATTTGAATACGTGTTCCCCGCCTAGGTGTGGAACGCGCAATTCTTTAAAGTAAAATTAAACAAGTAGTCTCTCAGCTAGCTGAGTATGTGTTCCATCCCTCCCCGATTAGGAAGCCTCCAAGATCCCCATCCCCTCTTACTTGCAATTTTTGTTTTAACCCCTTCCTCTAAATTTTACCCTTCTTGGAGAAAAAGAAATACAAACTAACCCCCATCCCTTACCCACAAAATTTCCTTTTCTCCATTCACCCCCATCTAGAGAGCATCCCCACCTAGAGACTGACCTGCAGAAGGGAGGTTCCTTTTACAAAGCTAGTGGAACGGGCAGTCTATCATCTAGAAGGGGTTGGGAGGGTCCTACTAATCACCTTTTGTTTTTTCTTCCCCACTCCCCCGCCCTCGACACAAATGAATTATTGTACCATTTTATTGTTATCTTTTTTGTTTTTACACGTCAATAAAAAATGTTTTAAAAACTGGGTGTTAAGTAGGACGTCCTCCAATATGAAAGGGTGAATGCGGTATTATGGTGAAAGAAGATACTAGCTGGGAGAAACTTTTGATTTTGTTTAGTTCTGGAGTGACAAGGATGACCAACGACCCCCACAATCCCCCCTTTTGAGTTGGCC
Source organism: Euprymna scolopes (assembly GCF_053919585.1). Lineage (NCBI taxonomy): Eukaryota > Metazoa > Mollusca > Cephalopoda > Sepiida > Sepiolidae > Euprymna > Euprymna scolopes. The sequence continues at coordinate 48,258,709 of NC_136498.1, forward strand.
ATGTGCCTAAGTTTTTTGTCCATCGTTGATTTTTACTGTATTTTTAACATGAATAAAAGATTTAATATCTCAAAGTGTAGTATCTGTTCTTCAGATGCTGCACTTCAATTTCTTGTTCTGTCAGTGGAGGAGAAATCCTTCATGACTGAGACAATTTTTATTTTTGTTCCTTTTCTCCACATTAAAAAAAACGACCCTGGTGTCTAACTCTGTCCCGTGGGGAGACATTATAAATAGGAACACTGAAGATGAGAACAGTAATCTGGAGAATGAAAATAATACGAATCCATATCTCAAAAATTCAGAAACGTTAATATTTATAAATGTTGAAAAAAAAAAATTCTGATATTTAATGCTGCACGTGATCTTTTAGTTTGCAGAAATGAAGAAAAAGAACAACTTTGACGTTGTTCATCTATTTTCTGGATGTGAAGATTATTTTCATATTAAATGGACTTTCTACTTTCTTTCTGACAGTTGCAATGTTGTGGTATTCAAGGTGGTGAGAACAGTTCCTTCTCGTGGAGCGTGTATAAATTACGAAGTGAATGGTATCGCCGCAATCCAGACCGTATGTATCGATATATTAATGTGATTTTGTCTTTTTGTATTTTATCCTCCATTACATCTGGCTTATTTGTCTATTCTCGCTTTCTCTTGTCCGCCCTTCTTCTCCCTCTCTCCTTCTCCTTCTCCCCTTCTCCTTATCCCTCTCTCCCCTTCTCCCTCCCTCTCTTTTCCTTCTCCCTCCCTCTCTTTTCCTTCTCCCTCCCTCTCTTTTCCTTCTCCCTCCCTCTCTTTTCCCCCTCCCCTCCTCTTCTCCCCCTCTCTCTCGTCCCCCCCATCCTCTCTTCTTCGTTTGCTAGGCTATCCACTCGTCTGTTTTCTTACCCAATGTTTCTTTTCCTTTTTCTCTATTTCACTTCCTCTATTATTTTTTTTTTATCATTTTTATATTTAAATCCTCTTTTTTATTTTTAATTAAACGATAACATTTCTCTCAATTCTTTAAATCCATAAATTCCAAAGAAAATTCGATTTTTCAGTTTCACAAGATCAAATCAGATAAACTTTTTTTTTGTAATTGATAATGCTTCTATTTTTCTCGTTTGAAATGATTTTCAGAATAAAAAAAATATTTAAATTTGCTATTTAAACATTTAATGCTGATTAGTTTTAATTTAGAAACAAATTAAAATGTTGATCTTTAATCCTTTATAACGTAAACATCTTAAACGTTGCTTGCCAGTCAAGGTTTTAATCACGACAATCAACTTGACAAAAGATTGGGCCTCTTATCTGGCGGGCTGAGGCATTCGTTTCGGGTAGTCCTAGGAGGTCCACCCTCCCAGATCACTCTTGTTTACTATCTGAAGCGCCCTGACAGGGCTGCCAAGGTAATTTTTGAAAGGCCAGTGTGCCTCCATTTTAGGGGTGCAGGCTTGATTCTGCCCCACTTTCCAGTTTTGCGTCACTTCTTCCTTCGGTGGAAAGGAAGTAAATAACAGCAGTTACATTTTTCAGTTAGTAATTATCCCCCCTTCTAGATTGATGTCAAATGTTGGGGATTAAAAAGCTAGTTCCCAAGATGCAGAGCACTCTGGTTTACAAATAATACCTGAGCAGCCCAGCAACATTTCTTGATATGGGCACTTTAAGGTTTGTTTGTTGTTAATCGCCTAAAGTGTATTATTTCTCTCAACTCGACCAACAACGTGACATCATTACTTCTCGTATCTCTTTGTTGTCTAACCTATCTGACCTCTTTGTTTTTGACCTACAGGTCACTTATGATTCAATTTCTGAGAACCGATCTGTTTTGTAGATTTCGTGTCACCACGGCATGAACTTCTTGCACCCTACTCAAAAGTTCAGACTAGTTCACTATGCAGTGCTGCTTGACATGGAGCCAATCATGATGCAACTACTGCACATTGTGTATACTTTGCTTCGATAAGAGTCCTTACTTATCAAGGTCAAAAGCCATTCAAGAATAAGGATAAATGAGATGGTTGGATAGTTAGTTGATTAATAAAGAATATTATGACAAGATTGAAAAATGGAGAAATCGAAAAATGCATTTAATTTTTTAAAAAAAATTAATTTTTTTGCCACTAATTTGTAGAAATTGTTAACCATGTATTTTTTTTTATTATTGCTGTTGAGTTTTAAATTTAAAAGTTTTTGTTTTTTCCCCCCTCTCCTAGAAACCCCTTATGTGCCCAGCAGTTGCTGCAAGAAAAATGCCAATGAAAAACGCTGCACAGGTGTAACACAGTTGAGAGCACCACCCGCTATTGGTCCACCCCTGGGAAGGGAGGATTTACGAAATCCGGACTTAAATACAGAGGTATGATTTTATTTGTATTTTGATAGGCATGCGCTATACAACTCAAAGGATGAATATATTTGGAAAATCTTCCACGTATGTACTTTAGTGATGCTTTCAGCTCTTAGAATGTGGAGGGGGGGGGAACGGATAGGAAATACGAAAGTGTTAAACTTTTGGGGCAGATTTTACTACAAACACCAAACTGAAAAATGGCCCAAAAAAACAAATATATAACAAATGTTACCAAAGGCAAGGTAAGTTACTTTTCTACCACAGACCGTGACCATTCTTAAGTATTCTTACATGGGGGAGGGGGGTTTGATAATTATAATTAAATGAAAATCATATCTCAAAAGTTAGGTGTGTATGTATATATATATATACATATATATACATACACGTTTCATTTTTTATTACCGTATCTTTCTGTTAAGTTATATTATTGTTTCGGCTGCACGTTTTTTTCTGTAGCGTCCAGACTTTTACAGAAATGTTCGCTATTTTGGGATGAAAGAGTGGAAGAGTGAATTAGGTCAGGAGGGGTTTGTGAGGAGGGCGGAAGAGGAAGAGAGGAAGGGAACAAGGAGGGAAGGTGGGGGGGCGTTTGGCATATCGATAATGTTTTAGTTTTGGGGTTTAAGTTTCTGGTGTGGCTGAGGGCATAGGGATACATGTGGGGGTGGGAGGAGGGGGGGGTTACTTTAAAACTCGAGTCTTAGTGTTAAAGTTTTTAGTGTCTCGTTGGTGAGGTGATTTCTTGGTAAGTATGTCTTCAACTGTTGGGTGTTCGCTTATGTTTGGAGCCAGGGGCTATGTTGAATACATTCGTATAACGGATTTTTATTTTAAATATAAGGTTTTCTGGCATTATATCTACCTGCTCCTTTTTATTCTTATATCTAAAGTGTAATTTTCGTAATGGGAGATATCTGCTACCAAATATATTATACTGGAATGCCATTCAATGTTGCCCGGTCATACAATGAGATTTTGTATTTATTCTCTATTGAATATTATATTGTACCCAGTAGTGATTTCAAGAAAAAGAAAAAAAGTGATATTGAAAAAATTTTTGGCCTGAAGTGGTCTCCTTTAATTAGGATTCCACTGAAACATATATGCACATATGTAACCAATAATGTTTGTATTATAAACAGACTATATACAAGCCCTGTCCTGCATTGAGCACTCCTTAATAATCACGTAGGTTTCATTGGATTTACAACTAGGAAACCAATCTATACAACCATTATATAGATATATAGATAGATATGAATACATGTGTTTGCTAGAACTTTTTTATCCTAAACTTACCTTGACAGAGTACAAAATAGACTTCGTAGCTTAGTGGGGGATGCCTTTTCTCTTCCCTGCAACCTCTCTCCCATAGAAGAGATGTTGCGAGCCTGTCTTTGTTTTATCGTTACTTCCATGGCAAGTGCTCGCCTGAGCTCCAATCTCTGTCCCCCCATCTCTGTCCCCCCCTCGCCAATCTTTCATGAAAGCTGAAACCACTGTCAATAATTTTCACCACTCTTTATCTGTGCCTAAATCAAAATGTACATTCCATGAACAAAGCTTCTTTCTTAGAAGTGCTTGCCTGTGGAATTCTCTTCCGTTTGTCTGTTTCCCGCCTGACTACAACTTGGATGTCTTCAAGTCCAACATAAACAAATTCCTGATAAAGTGTCTTACTGAAGGGGGCGGTTTATCAACTACAATATTATCCCATTGATTACTGTACATGCAATAACCCTTATCCTCGAGTGACCTCCGGGCCTTGATAAGTGGTAACTTCCATGTAAAAAAAAAAAAAAAAAAAAAAAATGCTACGCAATTATGCTGAATGTAGAAACTATGCATAAATAGAACTGCGCTTAATAGTTAAAGGATTCAATCATCCAACAAGAAACCATAAAAATTTAAGTTCGTTTTTCAAAGGATATAACTGAGCATGTTAAGAAGTTTTAACAATTACTAAAATAAATTTTACACCCCCCCCTAAGAAATACTAAAATCATGACAGTAAATCTTATATCTAGAATTCTCTTTTCCACCCCAAACAAGACATATTACCACCTGAAACATAAGGGGCTACAATTTTGGATCATGTCTAATAGATTGTGGGGAGTTGAGCAGAGAGATGTCTGTTCACATTAAATATGAGCTGCTGAAGTTTAGTACAGCCAGGGAAGCAGGAAACGGGGAGGGAATTCCAAAATCTAATAGTCTGATGAAAGAAACTATTAGAGTAAAAGGCTTTCCGGTATCTCAGGACCTTAAGGAGTGGGATATTGCTGTTTGTCAGGTCCATATGGGGTATGTACGTTAAGCGGGCACAAGTACTAGGAGTTCATCAGAGCACATTTCTTTACTTCAATTTTTATCAATAATTATTAGATGGTTTTCATTTTGCAAAATATCAAAAATATTTGTCTTAATAATAAATTGAAATTTAAGAAATCTGACATTTGAGTTTGCAGATGCAGGGGGTTTTTTTTTCTCATTTATTCTTTCTAAAATATTGTAAAAAAAAAAGAAAAAAAATGAAATTTAGAGAGTATGTATTAGATATAAATTAATATTACCTGCAATCTTTTAAATTTTGGTTGCTTGTTTATAATTAAACCTATTTTAAAAATGAACTGCAGAAAAATCTTTGATGTTCATGCCCGTCATGGAACAAAGATGTCATGTTCCAAAAATCATGTAAATTGATCAAGTAGTTTTGTTTTTTTATATATACATATTAAAATCACACAAATGATTTTCTATGAAATTATAGTGATTAGAAATCCCAGTAGTTTAAATCGAGTTGTCTTCCACTTATTTATACATAAAATAGACTTTGTAGCCTCGTAGATGTCCTTTTCTCTTCCTTGCAACCTCTATCTCACAGAAGAGATGTTGCGAGTTTGTCTCTGATGTATCGTTATTTTCATGGAAAGTGTTCAACTGAGCTTCAATCTATGGTCCCCACTCGCCAAACTTTCACAAGAAACACTCGTCTAGCTGTACACACTCTCAATAATTCCCCCCACTCTTTATCTGTGCCTAAACCTAAACGTAGATTCCATGAACAAAGCTTCTTTCTTAGAACTGCACGCCTGTGGAATTGTCTTCCGTTTTCCTGCTTTCCGGCTGACTACAATATGGTTGTGTTCAAGTCTAACGTAAATAAGTTCTTGATGAGCCGTTCTATATAAGTTATCAAATTTACCAAATTTTCATTACTAATGATTACTATATTGTCCAATGTCTACTGTACACTCTTTAACCCTTATCCTTGAGTGGCCTCTTGGCCTTGATAAGTGGTGATGCCTATGTAAAAAAAAAAAATGTCTCACTTCATTAAATTTTTTTTTTTTTTTTTTTTTTTTAGTGAAAAACAAAAATACTTGATCAATTTACATGATTTTTGGAATATGGCAGCTTCATTTTGTGATGGGCATGTACATTACAATTAAAATTTGTCTTGTTTTAAAACGGGTTTAGTTCAAAATAAGAACCAAATTTTAATATCTAAATTCTCATTTTCATTAAACTAAATTAGCCCAAGTTACAAAGTTGTGTTCCAAAACTCATTATGATCGGTTAATTAGTGTAGGAGTGGATCCTATACATACAAATACACATAACCAACTTTATAAATAGATATGTGTTGATCTATTTCTAATCATATTAATTTTCCATATTTTGCTTACAGGGTTGCCTGGACAAAATACGGGAGCACCTGCTTGAACGATCAATAATTCTTGGACTGGTAGCAGGTTCTATACCAATATTACTGGTAAGTGCACACTGTAGAACTGCTCAAAGGTGAGGCAAGTTTCAAGTGGTAGGTTGAGCTTCAATTATAAGACTTTATCTACCAATGATTATGGAGTGATGAGGTAAATATTCAATGGATGTTTGGTCTCCCCAAGTGATGTGGCCACCAAGATCACCAGGTTTTAACTATTGTGACTGCTTTTTTTTTTTTTTTAATTTTGGAATACCTTTAAAAAAAAATGTGGCACAATCACATTGGCACACTGGTTATCGTCAGATCACTGAATTAAGCAACAATGATCCTAGCCAGTACCAGATGGGTGACCATTTTGAAAAATTAGGTGCTGTATGTACGACGCAGAGTCATACAAATTTTTAGGTTGATATCTGGGGGTTAACTCGTTGGGGGGGTGGGAGATACACCCCCAAATCAAGACGGAAAGCAGTGGAAAAATTACCGTCTTTTTCTTCCCAAGATTACCATGGCTCTACAATTTAGAGAGCCGTGGTCGCCAACACTGTTAAAACAGCAGGGTCGCTAATGATGACGATATGAAAATGCTTGAAAGGTTTATGATGGTATTAAGTCTTATAACTATTTCAACTATTTGGAGACGCAAGACAAAAATTCAACAAGCGCAAAAAAACAAATAAGCAAAAATAAAAAAACAAACACACACACACACACACACACACACACACATTTTAAAACTTGTGTGTGTGTGTGTAAATAAAAGGTTTTGTTTTAGTTGCTGACATCACAGGAAAACTTAATGAGAAGTATCTACGTCAGTTATTTCTCCAATGCTGCTGATTAAATGAGGTTAACTAGACTGGTAGATATTAACTTGCTGCCCACCTCAGCAAGATGTAACACAAGGTTGGAAAGTGAGAATATCTAGTCAGTGCCCCTCTTCTAGGGGAACTCTGGCCTAGCAAAAATTGCTCAGTATGGAGGGGCACCTTAGGCAACAAGCGATAAACTTGCCCCATCCAAAAGCCGAGTGACAAGACCTGAGAGGGTACACCTGTTGGGTAATACCCAGGCAGTGTATCTCCTTCTGATAGGTACTGGGCCAGTTTCTAGGATGATTGTGAAGAATAGATTCTTGACCGGTACTTTCTACCCAGTCTCCAAGTAACTGAAGCAGCAAAGAGACTCCTCCTCGAACATTAAAAATAATGACAGGATTAACTAGACTGGTATGTCTAGTCATTGAGAGTAGTTCTGCAGCGTTGCTGGTTTTTGAGCATCGTTTATTTATTTCAAATGAATCAGATGATCATTGTTGGCATTCATTTCCACGATATCTTTCTAATTAGTCTGTTTTCAAGGAAGACATTGGGTACCTAATGAGAGGGGGACCATGTGGCAGTTGTCAACAACATTAAGTAAGCATTTCTCTGGTACAAACTGGACTCTTAGTACAGAGAGGTTGCCAGTCTGCAGCATTAACCACTTAGCCACTATCACCTCCACAACATTGCTGATTGTTGTTGAGCTTCGTCCATGATAATTTTATTGGCATTCATTTCTTTGATATCTTTCTATTAAGAATTCCTTCCAAAAGGATATCAAATACTTACTTAACTCGTCTTTATAAGTGTTTTACTGGATCGAACTTGATTCTAATTTGGCACATTCAGGTTGCCAGTCTGTATCACTAATCACTTAGCAACCATCATCTGCCCAATGATGCTGATGAAGCTGTAGTAGTAATATTGAATTGAGCAACAATAACAGCACCAACATCTTTTCAACACAGGTGGGCATCTCCCTAAATTTCATTTCCTTTCTAGGTGAAGACATTTTCAAAGACCTGATGTCAAAGTTCTTGAAAATAAACTAAATTGTCAATCCATCCTCCTTCAGCTTCTTGAATAAGTAACACTCTTCAATCCAAAATATAAAAACAATTGTACAGTTTTTACATTAACTTGCAGGCTGCCCAGTGTTGACCGGTCATAAAAGCTGCATAAATATTATAATTTAATTCATGCAGATTTCTTATTAAACAGCTAATAAACCAATAGAGAATTGACTATCTAATATATATATGTGTGTGTGTGTGTGTGTGTGTGTGTGTGAACGTGTCTGTCTGTGTACATTTCCCTATGCAATAACTCTGTCAATATTAAGTCTACAGACTCGGAATTTGATATACAGGGTACTGAGATTTGGGGAAAATCTTTGTCGTCCGTTTTCGAGCAGAAATTTGACTGTTAAGTGGTCAAAGTTCAACAATTTGATCTTTGAGAACTCTACCAAACTCCTCCTCCAATTTTAAATATAAACAATTGAAATTTTAGATATAGGTTCCTTGGACATGGATCTAACTTAACTTGATTTGAGCCCAAAACAATAAATGTTAAGGGGTCATGATAGGGGTCAAAGTAAAAAAAAATTGAGTGCTTTTTTTTTTTTTTCTCAACATACATCTCCAAACACCTGGGCAACACCAGGCTGAAATGCTAATCCAATATATAGTAATGATTTCTAAAGTTATTTAAAAACAAATATGACCTGGGTGCCATCAGCTGGTATCAAAACCAAAACTTTTAATACACCAGCCTTAGTCATTATTCATCTCTCCAGCATTGTTAACATCTGAACTACTGACAGATTGATATGAAAGGTTAAAAATTAAGCGACTTTGAGCTATGAATGTACAATTTTGAGCATGCATAAAAGTCACAGCAACAGCAATTCCAAGGTCAACTACTTTGTTTTAAATTTTGACTTAACAGCATTTTTTGTCGGCTAAAAACCAAATCAAAAGTGTGCTACAGGTCCAAATACCCTATATATCAAATTTCAACTTTGTAGACCAAATATTCAGAGAGAAATTTGATAGATTTTCATGCACACACTGACAAGGGCACTTATATAAGCAGTGCACACACTGACAAGGGCACTTATATAGGCACTCTTTTTACCGTTTTTATCTTTATTCTATTCAATTATGCAGAATGTAGAAACTATGCATAATAAAATTCTGTGTAATAGTGAAATTAAAATTGTCATCTAATAAGGAACCATAAAAAAAATGTAATTAACACCAGTTTTTCAAAGAACTGTGGAAATTAGTTAACCTCCATGTACTCGTATGCATATCCATAACTTAGTTTATTAAAAAGTTTGTTTTAATAATTTTTAAATTTAAAAAAAAATATATGCTTTTAATATCAATGTCCGAGACAAAAATACTCAACTTTATGGGTATACAGATAACACTATCCTATCTCTAAACTGGCTCTGACACTTTAAACAGCCAATTTTGAAAGGGGAGATAACTCATTGGATTCGTCAGAGAGGTTGGTGCTATTAGGGCTCGGTATGCTAAAACTGGTCTGATAGTCTTAGTTCATATTTTCTCCACTTTGCAACCAAAGGATCCAAATCAATCACAGATTAATGCATCTCTTAATCTCATATTCGATGACTTATATGCCATAAATATTTTTTAATTATTTAGATTCTTCCAAAATAGAAAAGTATACTATCTGTGAAAAATGATTGACAACTAGAGCCAACTAGCTTCAGACACTTTAATCAGTAAATCTATGAATGGGAGATAACTCCATGACAGTTATTGATTTAATGCTATTTCAATTAAACTCTGTACATGGACTCCTCAACCTTTCTTTCATCCAGGCTCTTGGACATATTATTCGCTATTCTCTTCTATATTCATGAAGATGGCCTGATTAAGTTGTTTTAAACGTTTGAATGAGGTTCTGTTTTTCTCTTTTACAAAACAATCTTAATCAATTATGCATGCATTTATATGGTGCAATAAAATTGTTTTCTGAACATTTAACTGTAGTGTTCGTCAGTTGTTCTTTGCCCTTGTTATATTTTGTCTGGTATCTCAAAATGGTTGCAAGACCAATCACTATCATTTTGACCTTATCCTAGCCTCTCTTCAGAGGGAGGTCAAAATGTCTCACAAGTCACAACAAAACAATGCATAAGTTCTAATCGATCACAAATAATAACGGCACAATTAACTCCAACCTCATGTTGCATGTTCCCCCCTGCAACTATGTTCTTTTCTTTCTGATAATCTCCATGTAGCTGGAGGGATATTACTGCTGGGATTAAGGTTGGATATGCAACAAGCCAAAAAATTGTTCGTTTCTAAACAATTTTTTTTAAGGCAACATTGTGTCTGAGGGAAGAAGATAAGATACTTAGATTCCGTTATATCAGTTGATCCATGTATGCTGTGTGACAGGCAGGTGTGGAAGCACCCGAGAATGCTGTGCATACTCTCACTGGGATACAAGAATGCACTCCTCCAGGAGCGATATAAGAACGATATTGGAGTCATTTGTCAGTAACTTCATAGGTTGTTCTTAGTCCATGTCAATGTTATTGCTAGAGTTCATATCAACATTGTGGTTGGGTATGAGTTATCGAACATTCCAAATTAAAAGTTCTCTTGCATTTTTTTTCCTACATACTGTCTCTATTTGGGCAGTATGTACAAAAACAGGTCTTCTCTTGTTAGTCTAAGGTTGGGGGAATAGAGGTGTCCAGTAACTATGTGGTTTGTCAAACTTCTGTTTGTTGCACCCCCTCTCCCCCTCTGACATTTGAAAAAAGATCAGGTAGGAGATTCTGGAAATGATGCCAACAACAGAAATCATTTTTCAGAATATATATCTCCCCTGTCTGTTTAAATGTTTGTATGTCTACCGGAAACTTTCAACAGAGGCGACGAATTTTCACAAGATCAGTATCATTTTGAAGCTTGGCTTTTCAGACAACAAATATCGAAAAATTGGTTAAAAATATTTTCTTCACCCACAACTGGACACTTTTCTACACGGAGGGGTTGTCTTTTTTTTATTTTTTTATTCCCGCGATTTATCGGAGAGGGACCTATGCGGTACCCATTGGTCCGGACGATTGCCAGATACGAGGGGCGTGCAATAAGTAATGCCCCTGACCCACTTCCAGTTGTCTGATCTAGCTGAAATTTTGCATGTGAAATGATTTATATCTCTATGGGGTATGTGGCAAATTACAGCTCTGAACTAATTGTGGTTTCTGTTTTACAGGTGTTTGAACTGAGTCAGGTGTGAAATGGAGCCTGTTGAATGTCGAGCAGTGATCCAGTTTTTGTATTTGAAAGGACGCACACCACAGGAGACTTGATGAAATGAAAGAAACTTATGGTGATAATGCCCCATCATATGACCTTGTAAAACGATGGCATCGTGAATTCAAACATGGCCGGAAGTCTGTGGAAACAGCTCTCAGACCTGGTCAGCCCCCCCCTCCCCTCTTCTGCCATTGATGAGGCATCTGTCCGTCAAGTTGAGGCTGCCATTTTGGAAGATTGGCGCATTACTATTCATCAAATAGCCCAAGATGTCAAGATTAGTACAGGGTCTGTGGAAACTATCATTCATGAGCATTTGCATAAGGTGTCTGCCAGATGGATTCCCAGGTTACTCACACCATTCCAGAAGCGAGAATGCGTCAAGTGCTCGAGGATAAATTTGGAGATGTGCCAAGAAGATGAGTCAAAGTTTTTCAAAAGACTGATTACACAGGATGAAACCTGGATCCATCACTATGATCCAGAGACCAAAGCCCAGTCAATGCAGTGGAAGCACTTGGACTCACCACCTCCAAAGAAGGCAAGTGTGCAGACCTCCGCTGGCAAAGTCATGCTCGCAGTCTTCTGGGACTAGGATGAAGTAGTGATGACAGATTTCCTGGCAACGGGTACCACAATTACAGGAGCCTATTATGCTTCACTTTTGAAGAAATTAAAGGAAGCTATCAAAATCAAGAGGCAGGGCAAGATCAGCAAAGGTACCCTCCTCCTGCAGGACAACGCTCCTGTCCACAACTCGCATGTCGCCAGATTAGAAGCACGGGCGTGTGGCCTTGCACCCTCTGACTTCCACCTCTTCCCAGCCATGAAGTTGTTTTTGAAAGGAAAGCCTTTCCCAGATGATGCAGCCTTGATTTCTGAAGTCATGTCATGGTTGGAGGAAACAGTCTCTAGAGCTGCATCAAACGATGGGAGAAATGCATAACTCTGGATGGTTTTCATTTTATACGTTATGTTTGGATACATATGCGTGGGATTAAATTTGATTGGATATGGCCGAAATTTTACAGGCTTTATAAACAAAGAAGTCCATCTGGTGTTTGATCTTTATTTTTACGGTCACAGGAAGCAAAGTTACGACCAAGCAAAGTTGACAAAGAATATTTCAAAACCGATAAAATAAATCGGTATATATCATCCATATAGATAATAGTTTCAGAATTATTTTCATGTATATGTAAATATTTGATAATTATTAACTGTGCGGAAATTTCTTTAAAATGTTATCTTTTATGGAAATTCAAATCGTTTAAAGAGAAACGATGACAGCGAGTTTGTATTTTCCTAAAAATAGAAACGAAAACAAAAAAAAGTTTTTTTTTTATTCTGTGTTTGTCAATTTAAAAAAATTATCAAGTTTTTCAAATTTGGTTTCCAAACCATACTATTTTGTTGTTTTTAACACTTGTAGTACACTTGTACTAAAAGGGTTAAAAAAAACAAAACAAAATGCGTTTGTTTTTTAGTGGTTAATAATATAAAAAACAAAGAAAACACACATAACAAATAAAAGGTACTTGTGCACTTATGCTACCATGCTGAAATAATAACGTTATTTAGAAACCCATTCTTAACATGCGGAAGGAAGGGTATTTTGTTAATTATTGTTAGGTGAAAGTACAGAATTAAATAAAATATACCCTGAAACTTGAATTTATTTTTAACTCATTGTCAAGACCATTTTTTTGAATCTGTAAAACAAACCAGATTTTTTTTTTTTTTTTTTTAACTGAAGATATCTAAATAATAATAAGGCGGTTTGATAAAAAATTTCATTGTGATGCATTTTGTAAATTTTTACCTTGTTTCCACCGTAAGAGTCATTTTAAGGAAAAATGTTAAGGTTTTGGGGTATGCTGAAAACGAATATCGCATTTAAATTTCTGCAAATAAGTAGCTTTTCGGATATTAAGCTCTGTCTTATGTTATTGCTGGTGGCCATCTTGGTACGTGTGTTTGCGCATAGTTTCTCAGGGTTAGGTTTGCGGGCTTGCACATACCAAGATGGCCACCAGCGATAACATAAGAAATGACATTGCCTAATATCCGGAAAACTACTTATTTGCAGAAAATTTAAATACGATATTTATTTTCAGCATAACCTAAAAGTAATCATTTTAAATGTTAAGGTGGAAACAAGGTAAAAAATTACCGTTTTATTTATTGAATTTTCGGTAAAATAACAAAAGAAATTACAAAAATTACCATCAACTGGTGAATATATAGTTGTTGCTTATCAGGATTCCTGGTACTGTGAAAGCTACATCAAGGATTCATGTAGAGTACGATTTATGGTTGCATCTCAGAAAATAGGGGTATATTTTGGACCAGATAGATAGGATTTACAAAATTGAAAATTGGACTGGTCCCAAAATGCATAAGTTTTAGTCGCCCATAGGACTTTCCATCTTTTACAGAAATCCAAAATCTATATGAAAAATTTTCTTGGATTTATTTCTGAGATTAATTCATATCTACTCAATTTTTTTTTTTTTTTTCTTTTTTTCTTTGAGGGGAGTAATAAATACCGGCCATGGATGCTCTTTAGGCATTCAATGGCTACACCCCTCCCCCCAGATTAAACTCTCCTTTGGTGAGGAGGCAGGAACATACCTGCTCTCAATAAAGTTATATTTAAATACCACTATAATACTTAGTTTTGTTCATGAATAGACACCCACTGTATGATACCATGCGCCAGTTTAAAAAAAACTGAAATTTAAATAAAACTGAAATTTAAATATCTGAATTTATAATTCATGGTTTATGGTAAAGAGATACATCAAATTTGACTGAATAATCAGAAAGAGCACTCAATTTTACATAAGACTGCAAAGTTTCATGAGAATAGCTTGAAAAATAAAGAAATGGTGGCGAAATTACCGAATTTCTTAAAATGTTGAGGTCCGTAATTTAGCCCACTTCTTCTAAAGAAAAATGTCCACAGAAAAGCCTAAATTTTGGCACTTGAAATTCTCATAGCTTTTGAACTACTGATGGTATTTGCATAATTCAAATGGTTTTAAGCATCTTTTACATAGCTCTTTTCATGCAAATTGATAAAATACCAATTATCTTAAAAGAAAGTAAAAACAACTTGTAATGCTAATTATGTGTTCACAGTAAAAAAAAAAAAAAAAATTTTTTTTGCGAAAATTCCCGTTGCATCCACAGGAGCTAAAGAGGTCAAAAATGTCCCATAATGGCCAACATCCATTAGATTTTTCTGAAGCTTGACCAAATTCTGGTTCGCGTCCCCAGGGACTTTTAGTACTAAAAACGCCCCTTTTTGTGGCTTTTTTTTTTATATTTCTTAAAAACTTAATATGTCTGACTATATAGTGATTTTTCACGGCACTCAACTCAAATATACATGTGTTAAGGCCTGAAACTGCACTGTTATCCATTTACAGTGGGTTTCGGTGTCCCCAAGGGCTCAAAAGCGGTCAAAAATGCCCCAAAATGCAATAACATTAGATTTTCCTGAAACTTGGCCAAAATGTGGAGGCCAGTGTTCTTAATATAAATTCAGTATGGGCTGACCCTGGTAAAATTCTAAACTGAATGCTATATTTTATTTGTTTATTTTGAAAAGAAAAAAGTTAAATATAGAATGTTACATTTTGCTTATAAAGTCTAAAAAAATAACTTCATTTAGCAAGAATACTACAAAATAAATAATTTCCACAGAATGGATGTTCATTTTTTATTAAATATTTTTAGAAAATGACAAAAAATATTTTTTGATTGTTGTATTTTTTACATTTTTTTTTTTTTTTAAATTCAATAAAAGTTTCGGTAAGAATTTTTTTAAAACTTTATTGAACTTGTTTTGAATTACTAGAAAAGTTTTTTTTTTTTTTTGTTTTTTTTAAAGCATTAATTTTGAATTGTCTTCCCTTTTCACTGCTGCAATCAAGGGAGATAATCATGCAATGGCGGAATTTATATCATTAAAAACTAACAAACCAAAAAACTTTCTCTTTTGTAAATATATATTAAAAATACATGTGTAACTAATTATTATATCTTTTTCAGGCTGTTGGCATTGTGGTTTCATGTTGCTTATGTCTCAAAGTACGACGTAATGCAGAAGATGAAGAGATAGACCTCTAGGTTGGCTGTGTTGGCACACCAGGCATGCAGAATTACATCACAGAGGAGACCCCGATAAAGCTAGATAACATAAGCTGATGGAATGGGTCACCGCTGGCTATGTAAGAACCTACTGTAAACACATCTACATCAATTCTACACAGACATATACTGATACGTGCTGGGGACCTCCACACAATCACCTAGACGTGATGGATCACCGTAAACAAAAGAGCCGACATCTGTAATTTTTGGGAAGAATAAGAGAACCACAACTTGGGATAACAAGATTAAAAAAATAAATAAATAAAATAACGAATAAACAAAAAGTATACACAAATGTACCTCTCTCTCCCCAAATAGGGTCTTACCTTTCTCAAAGATTTAAAAAAAAAATTTTTTTTTTTTTTTTTTTTTTTTTTTACTTGTGTTGTGAAAAAAACTGGATAATTGAATGGTTTGCTTGTATTGGAAGTTTACATATGAGAAAGCAGAGAGGGAACATTTAAAAAAAAAAAAAAATCTATGACCAATACAATATAAATGGGGGGGGGGCGCTAGGGTAGCTTGTACATAAACATACCTACATTTTGTTATAGCATAAAAAATGAATCCAACTATGAAAAAGGCCTTTACATGAAAATTTTCAAACGATATCTGATTATTATTGTTATTATTATTACTACTATAATAATAGTTATAATATTAAAGATATTAGTAAAAGAAAAAAATATATATATCCATAAAAACCATCTACGAAAATATTTTGCAAAATTTTCTGGTGCCAAGGGGGAAGTAACTCAAGGGAAGTAACTCCAAATCACTTGTGTCTTTCCAATTTTTGCCATTCCGCTAAGCAAACGCGATCCCCTGTGCTGCTCCCAGTCGAAGTTCCTGTATCTTGTTCCAGGCACTCCTTTAAAAAAGTGCGAATCGTGCCAGAAATGAGCGAAGAAAACATTGACATCTATTCAAAAATTCATTCATCTTGTCTAACAAGACAATGAAAGAAAAGTTTAAAAAAAAAAAAAAAGTGATCATGTTGGGTGAAAACTCAAAACCCCATATATATATTTTTTTTTTGTAATTCTTGCTTTATGCTGAATCTGAAGGCTGGGAAAAAAATCCAGCTGAATACTGGGCAAGCCTTTCATGTACCCTGCCCACTGTAATTAAAAACATTCATGAACTTGTTAAAAAAAATAATAAAAATTTAAAAAAAAAAAAAAAAAAAGACCCTTCATATTGAAAATGTTTAAAGTAACCAAAAAGAAAATGAGACGATAAAAATCATTTCTTTGAGAATTTCTGAATTTGAAATAAACTCCCCCTTCCTATACATAAAAAAAATGGTTTGTTATTGATAACAGCAATAAAAGCAAGACTGTGTGGTGGTGGTTCACCTAAGAAAAACTCATAAAAGAACTAACAGAAATTTTCATTTTTTTCTTTTTTTGTACAAAAAAAACTAAAAACGTTTTCTTTTAGGTTTAAAAATAAAGTTAAAAAAGAAAAAAAAAAACTTCTGATAAATTCCAATCTCTCTCCCACACAAAATAATTCCAGTGTCTGCCTACTGACAATCCTTTTTGCCAAATTTAATAAAGATCATTTACTTCATTTAATTTGTATGCATATAATACATATAAGTTATAAAAATATACGGCAATTAGGCCCATAGAATCTTCAAGGTTTCATCCCCTTAGGCTAAAAATAGATTCTGTGTTGTTAAATTGCCGTATCTTTTCATAACTTATTCCCTAGCTCTACCCATGTAATTGAGCACTACTGAAGTAAATACTAACAATTGATACATAAAATATCATCTCTCTTTATAACATTTTATGTAGATACATGAAATATATATATATATATATATATAATGGTAGAAAGAAAAAACAAAACACAGGAGCAAATAAAAAAATAAAAAAAATTTTTTTTAATGAATCTTGTTTTATTTCTTCCCGTGTTTAATTGGTTTTTCTTTCTTTCTTTTATATATTCTGTCTCCACGACATTTCATGATATTGTGCATTTCATCATTATATATGGGAATAGTGTCCATTTTTATTTTGTTTTATTTTTCCCCCCATATTTAACCCTTCAATTTTCTTTGTATGATTACATATAGTTGAAAAAAAATATTTAAAATATTTTTTTTTAATTGGTTTAAAAAAAACTTCAACTATTCCCTTATTATAGGTTGAGCTCTAGTATTCTAAGTACTGTTGGGCTTTCAACCCATATCCTTATTCGTTAAGGAATTAAAATAGCATATGTATGCATATTTAAAATCTGTCATTGCAGACCAGTGACTACTGGGGGCAGATTACAACAAACGGTTCATGTCTGTTTGTTATAGTTGCGGATTGCTCTTGCAAGACCACTAGGACCAGTTTTATATTAATGTAGAATTTACCTATTATAATCACATGTTATCAGTCAGAATTAGTTCTTCAATATAGCAGGGGTGCATATGAGAATTACTCCTTTGGTTTATGGTCACAAATGAAACATGATACTTGCCCTTTGCCTTGTAAATGCAAGCCAGAAATTCCTTTTTATTCATCAGTTTAAAGATGTCAAAACACTTTCCAATTTTGAGGCGTCATGGTGATAAAGAATTTTTTTTTTTTTTTTTCAATTCATTGATAATCAAGTCAAAAAGCTTTAGACTGAAGAACAGAAAGTAATTCCTGGTTTGGATTAACGTTTTAAAGACAAAAATTCAAGTATTATATTGGAGTTGTGCTTCTAAATTAAAGAGAAACATTAATCTGTCTGCTATCAGAGAACCTCAAAAATTAGTCAATCTACATTTAATCACAAGATTTAAAAAAAAAAAAAAAACTAATGCTAAAATTTCATTGCCAAGAATCTTTTAACCATTAGACAACACTACAAATTTATGAAGTAACTTTTTATTTTGGACAGGAAATATTTAAAATTCTTTAGATACAAACTTTTGTATATTTTTAAACTGATATTGCTACCTATAAAAAGAAATATTCAACACGTATATACATATATATAAAGCCAATGTTTCAGCCAATGAACTTTTCCAATATGTTGAGTATCGCAAGCCAAATTCATTCATAAATTTGGACACCAAAAATGTAAAAGTGTTGGGATGATTGATCGAAATATTTTGGGGTATCAGAAGAATTTATGCTTATTTTCCGATGCCAAAAACGATTCTTTAAATTGTATTTTTTTGTTTTTAAGCCATATTTTCCATTACTGGTGCTAAGAATAAAATGATTATTTATTGAGAATGATTTATTAAGTTTAAAGTACCAGTGAAAAATAAAATCTATACCCCCCCCCACTGGGCGTATTTTTTTTTTTACAAGTGTGAAAATTTATGCACGTATTACATCGACTTTTACAGTAATCCGAGAAAAAAAGAAAAGTTTATAATTACATACTTAGATTTTAAAAAGAATTGGAATCGGTAATTTTTATTGGAATCCATAGAAAATATTGGAATTGTCCCATCACTTTTTTTTTTTTTTTTTTTTTTTTTTTACATCCATAGATTTGGCTTACCCAGTGTACTGCAGAAGTTTTCATTGACTGAAACATTTACCATATAAGGCAATAATAAAAGTTTAATCAATTTTTTTTTTTCATATTCTTTGAAAAGGAAAATCTGAGGGTGACACTGTCTAAAGTGATGAGAATCGTTTTTTTTTATTATCTATTGTATATAATTTTTTTTTTTTTACCTGGCTTCTTATTCTAATCAACCCAATTCAAAATATTTTTGTTTTATGAATTTATAGAAGTCCTGCCTCTTGTTTAAATTATTTAGTACTACCAAACGACTTTTGCTGTTAATAAAATGCAATAAAAAGTAAAATACAGTTATTTGACTTTTTTTTTTATTATTCTGTTACAAGACTATACATTTTTCTGTTGAACTCTGAACTCCTACTGAAAATAATGCCAGGCAAAGCTCAGTTTCAACCCAACGCCATAAAAGATATTAATTATATTTTGAGGTTTATGACGATATTGGAATGAAAGAAAAAAAATAAATAAAACAGATACATATTCACAGCATCTTTCAGTTTGAGATTCATTTGTCGCCGACAGCCATTTTTCTCAAGTTTTCTGGCAGCTGTGTGCATTTTTATATATTTTATAGTAAACCAAATTTATAATGCAAAAAATGTGAACTGAAATTCCTTGCAAAACTTAACTTTTATACATTTAATTAAAAAAAAAAATCTTGGGGACCTACGATGGCGGCTTTTAACTTTACGAGCCCATAATAAGGCCCCAAAGATAGTATGAGAGCCATAAAATTTTTTTTTTTTTTTAACAATAAATGAAGTTTTCATTTTTAAACTCTAAATATCATTTAACAGGGATGAATTGATATCTATATTTGAAAGAGAAAATTAAAATTGGAGACAGTGGAATGGTTAGTATGTCATAAATGAACATGAGTAGAAACTGATTAAAATGAGGACATTTTTTAAAATACCAATATTTTGGTCTGTAAATCTGACGTTATTAAAAACCATGAATTAGGTCGGACTTAAAGATTAAAATATCAGTGTTCTAAATAAGTTTAATTAGTGCATGTAATCAACTCCCTGAGCATGCTCTCACACACACACATCTCCAAGCATGTCTAAATAGTTTTCTGGAGATTTTTTTTTTTTTTTTTTTTTTTTTTGACATGGTGAGCAGTTCATTTGGTCTCAGCTGGTTAATTGTGGCATGGAGTGCTCTTGTATGATTTCTCAAACATTTTTTATCACAAGATTATCATTAGGAGTAGCATTTTGGAAGAGGCTTTTGATGCTATTCCAAAATACTACTACTGATGACGATTGTATCGAAAAGTGCTATAAAAAAATAAAAAAAACTGGACAAGACAAGATCACTGTGCCATATTACACAATTTTCCACCTGAGACCAAAAGAAAACTGCCATATTTAATCTGCATTAATGGATAACGAATTGCTGCCTGAATAGTGTATATGTATGCATACACATACAAGGTATAAGATATCAACCTCATTTTGGTTTTACGATCACATAGAAATCAGAATGAACCAAATATATTATGAAAAAAAAGTTTTTATATATATATATAGTTTGATAAAATGTGTTTGAACAAATATGTGCAAGTAGGCGCGCATATATATATATATGTATATATATATATATATATATATATATGCTCTTACTAATTTAATACTATGCAATTATATACCGATTAACCATCTACACCAGCAATTTCGAAAATTCTGTCTTCAGTAGTCGGATTAATCTAGATTAAGCTCTGCACTAATGTGAGATTTAACCCTATGGATGTGATTTCCCAATAGCCTCCGAAACCGCCGGTATAGATGGATAATTATGTATAAACTTATTTTACGATATTTAGAATATGAAGCAAGGTAAAGAAAAACTTTATTCTCACACTTAAAGTCCAATACATCATGTATTGCAACTTATATTTATTCATGCATTATTCTTATTTTAAATGACTGACTTTTTTTTCTTTTTTTTTCTTTTTTTTCTTTTTTTTTTTTTTGAATGAACTGTTAAACCATGTTTCTTTATTAGAAAACAACTTAAATTTGGTAGAAATCAAAGATAAATGAACATCAAAAGTTCCCAGACACTGTAAAGAGGGTGGGAAGCAACAAGTTTGTTCAAATGTTTTTTATCAAGATGGGAGAATATGGAGATAGTCTCCGAAACCGCTGGTATAAATGGCTAATCAGTTTGTTTATTTTTTTAAGAAAATTTGTCCAGAGTAATCCAATTAACTGGGTAAAGCAATCAAGATTTAAGTAGATACAAACTGGATATTATAAATTTAACTTTGATTTCATAAATGACCAGGAATCAGAATAGGCTGCTTATCCTCAGCACTCAGCTAGAATTAAGTTTGAAAGCCGAGAATTAGGATACGAATCTATCCGAGGAACTTTTCTGAAACCCAAGGTTCGTTTATAATATCAGGTCTGTGATATATATTTAAATGGACACAATCTCAAATACTGTTCGAAATTATTGTTGGTTAAACTCCACTCTGGTTCTTGACATGTTATTTTAGTGAACTGCATTTGATTGAATTTCCTCTTTTCATTCATTTTTCTCATACCATATTTTCAACCTGGATTATCAAAATGTGCCAGAAGTTGAATATAACGAAGGACCTTCACTTTCTTGTAATTGTGCCAGAGATGTGAATAGAGGAATTTTCCAAAATGACCCAACACATTTGTTCATCAAAAGAAAACTAAATAAAGAATTTTTTTCATGAATGTACATAGAATGCCATTTTATTCCACACAGTCTTAAATATTAAATCGGCCAAATGTTTCACATCATTGGTAACACACAATTGTAGACGTTCACGAAAGTTTTCAATAGCTCGATGGATCATTTAGGGTTAAATAGCCGCGATTTTAGAACGAATAGTTTGTTTTAATTCTTCATGAGATCGAAGGTGGTGACTGAATACTTTTGATTTTAAATATCTCCAAAAAAAAAAAAAAAAAAAAGATCACAGGGGTTTTAGATCAGGGGATCTTGTGGGCCAATCAATATCACCACGAAAAGAAATCAGATCAGTTCAATTCATAAGGGTATTCTAAAAAAAATTTTTTAATGCATAATTACAGGTATATACGAATTTTTACATAATTAAAATAAAATGGCATTCAATGTACATTTTTTTTTAATTTTATTTATCTACTAGCGGGGGTACCCGGCGTTGCCCGAGTGTTTGTTTCCGAGACGGGGGGGGGGGGAGTTTTAAAAAATGTTATGGTAGGTAAGTAGGAAGGATCAAACCCGGAGTCATGAGTAAAAGTAGGAAAATAAAGTGTGAAAAAAAAAAAAAAAAAAAGCATCTGAAACGTTAACAGTTCGGCCACCAAGAAAAGTCCATTCCAGTTAGGAAAAAAAAAAAAAAAAAAAAAAAAAAAAAAACGACTACGGTAGGTTGGCGCGAACGTGAAAATATAATGTGAATTGTCCAGCAAGCTAACCACTACGCCACAGAGCACTGCAGCTTAGTTTAGTGATTTTAAATAACTTCACATGAAAGAACTACGAAGCCAAACCGGTGTTTTCTTCTCAACTGTTCCTTGTGAACGATCCCCAAATGGTGTTAAGTGGTGGCAGGGGGAGGAGGAATTTATTAGAGAGAAAATATTTTACCACTTCCATTGATCTTAACCGATTTTGGCCGTGACTTCTCAGCAGAAAAAGTATAGAAATCTAAGATTATCGAGGAATTTGAGAAATAATAAGCCTATAACACACCTCAGATATTGTTCTGCCGTTTGTGCATATTATATTTGCATGAAATATCTTGATTTTTAATCCTATTAATGTCAAAATCAGACGGGAAAAAATGAGTTCATTTTATTTATATAGATAGATAGAAGAGAAGATAAATGTGTCAAATCATTTTGGGTCACACTATAATTATAGTGTATATATATATATATATATATATATATATATATATGTGTGTGTTTCTATAATTATAGCACAATTGTGCTAAAGATGTGACTAGATGAGAGAAAAACTATTGTACAACAGAAAAATGAAGATATGCACTAAAATGTTAGGAATACTTGAAAACAGATAAAAAGTATGTGAATATCTTCTTATATGTACTTTTTTCATTATCAAACTAATTTTTTTTTACTAAGTGATTATATAACAGCATTATCAATCTGAATAAGGTTTTAAATTTACTTGCTTACCCATGAGGATAAAGTTAGACACAGTCAGTTTTAAATGTCTGAGAAAATCCAGTTATACATAACACCTGGAAACTATCAAGGGAGATAATTCTTCTACTCGAATAGTCTTCTCTTGTGTTCAACTAAGATTTACAGACGCTTAGGATCAATAAGTTTATCAAGGCAAAATACAAACACGAAGAAATGGTCTGTATTTATCTGTGTAAACTTAATGTGTATGTCCATATTCAACTGTTGCATTTCTGATGCGAGCATTTGATATCAGTCTTATGTGACTACCTGGAGTTTTACCATATTACAATCAAATGGGGTTTTTAACTTCGATTATGTCTTCAGCCACATATAATTTTAATCTTCAAAAATAAAAATAAGTACCTGCCCTCATTAATATACTTCAACACTACTAATCGAATGTTAATCAAAAGGGGCATGTGAATAGTCTATAAATTTATGCACTATGTAAAGATGACCAAAGAATAAAATTTTAAAAATAAACATTTCTAATGGAACGTGGCATTCAATTATTTTTCTTAAAGAAAAAAATGTTTTTAAAAACATTCATTAGAAAGGGAGTTGAATTGAACCAGAATCCACCTCGGTTTTACACTACAAGATACCCACCTCATTTTTTGTTGTTGTTTTTCCAGGTAAAACTAGATTAAATATATTTTAATTTATGAAGATTTTGTATTTATTATTATAAATAATTCTCTATTGATTAATATATTGTATCCTATATAATAGTGATTTCAAAAGTAAAAAAAAAAAAAAAAATGACTTGGGTGTTATCAGTTATAATCGAAACCAAAACATTTACCGCTCCAGCCTAGTCATTACCATTTGAGCTATCATCAGACAGATAAGAAATAGTAAAAAAAAAAAGACTTTAATGTATAAATGTACATATTTGCACATGCATAGAAGAGCACATCCGGTAGACTTATGTTTGCTAAGTTTCAATTTTTTTTATTAATTTGGGTCCCTTAGTAGCAATTTTCACTGGCTAAAAAGAATGGTCCATAAAAAAATGCAATCATTTAACCTACCTCGTGCAGTTCTGAACCTTGCATCTCAAAGATGCACTTTAGAAAAAAAGAAAATTTAAATGAAAACAGACATGGTGAGTTTCATGAATTAGATTTACAAAAAAGCAAACTGTCTGCATGTAAAAACACAATCTGACTTTTATATTCGATTTGAATTATTAAATTTAAAAAAGGTGTTGATGGAAGACGCTTTCTATTTTTTAAGTGTGTGTGTATATGGAGGGGGTCTGTAATTATGTGGCAAGCTTAAAAAAGGGTAATTCTCGTACTTAGTGTAATAGAATTATCTCCCTTCTTATTTTACAACTTAAATAAGGAATAGTATATTTCCATCTCTATGACATTAGTAGTTTGTTTGTTACATCAAATGATGTTATCCCCCCCCTCCTTAATACCAATTACTAGTAATGAAGACAAACGAGATTAAGTATTTAAAAATACAGTATAAAATTCATGCTTCTAGAGAACACAACATTTTCTTCCTAAGTATTCAGTACAAATGTACACTTTTACTTATTCTTTTTCTGTTTCAATGAACCAACTTTTGTCCTGGGGCAACAAACTGTATGATCTATCAGATCTGTTGCATCACTCATGCCAATACTCTCTGGCAAAATAAGAATTCATCACACCTTTTTCTTCCAGTAGGTATGGGCAAAAATAAACGAATAAGAATAGGGGGACATAGTTTTGAAAGCCGATTTATACTTTTTTGTAGGTTTCCAAATACTTTTTGATTGTATTTGAAAGATTAAGGACAAAACTTAATTTCCCAAAGAAAAAAATATTTATACATCAAGAAAAACAAAGTTATGAAAAATGTTTTCACGGCCAGCTAACCAATTCAGCTAAATTTTGAAGTTAAATAACTTCATTGTAAAAATCCTTTTAGAGATAAATATTAGGATTCTACTTTACTAATTATCTTTGAAATAGACCGAGAAAACGAAGATATTTAATTAAAAAAAAAGAAAAAAAAAAACACCTTGTTTGCACAAAAAATAGCTGAATTGGACCCAAAACCTAGTGTTTTTGCCGTGCACAAAACCATAACAAACCACACTTTTGAAAATACAGAATATATGGAGACCCAAAATCTGAGACAGTCGAAAAGCTGTCTAAGAATGACGTCATGTAATTAAAAGGAAGGAGGGATGTTGGGTTTCTTCCCCCCACCCCAGACGGGCATCCGTACATTTCTATTGTAAATGTTTGTATAAATTTTACCATTTTTTAATTTAATTATTTTTCTCTGTTCCTGTTTTTTAATTTTTTTTTTTTTTTTTTAATTATTGGCCAATATTATATAAAAATTATGCTATGCTGAAAGTTTCATATTCTTGTGAGCAAGGAAATTATTAAAATCTTGCATATAAAAATTATGCAAAATCTGTAATTTAAAAAAAAAGTAGAAATATTTTTTCTATTATAATTTTGTGTGTGTGTGTGTGTGTGTGTGAAAATATTAAATAATGCTTAATTCAATGGTAATATCGGTAGTTCAAGAAATTCATTTTTCTTCGAATTTATATCGAATTCATTAATACAGACTTTAGGGGCTTTTTTCGTAATGTTCCTGTAAAAATTATTTTATTTTTATTGTTACAAATTAAGATGCTTTATTTATATAAAAAAGCAAAAATAAATTCTTGCGTTTTTTTATTTACTACTGAAAATTATAACTTTAGTAAAGGTATTTTTTGTTTAAACAAAATAATACATTCCCACTAAGATTTAAATAAAAATAATTCGTTCATTATATTCCGCGATCATTTGATAAATACTGAAAATTTTATTAAAATTGGTTGATTTCCTGATTCTTGGTGAATTTTTAAGTAAAGGGAAAGGTCAAAATGTTTATACATTTTGAGCGTCAGCATTCATTTTACCCGTACCTATCTTCTAGCTATTCTAAAATAATTCCGCAGGAACAAAGGGAGATAATTCTCGTCAATCCACCTCATTATTTACCTCCCTTTTTGCAACAAAAAAAAAAGCACACAGCTTTTAACAAACTGTTATAATTATATAAAATAAACAATGGAAGAAGCTTCCGACTTACTTAGTTCCAAGTTCAAGTAATGAGGTTCATTGCTTGAACCTCATTGCTTTGAAGATGTAATACGTCTAAAACATTGCTGCTTACGTACACATTCATTACTAATACAAACGGACGTTCCTTTATAATTGCCCAACTAAAGTTTGAGGGGGATAACTCCATTTTACTAATTCGCTCACTTCCCTTTCGCCCATTTAATTAGAATATAGGACGCTGAAAACAAAGCAACTTCAAGAAATTTTACCTTTTATTAAAAACTAGCGGGGGGTACCAAGCGTTGCCCGGGTGTTTAGAGGTGTGCGTGTTGGGCGGGGAGGAATCAAAACAAAAGAATAAGCGAAGTAAGAACCCTGTTTAAATATTATATATATAATAATAATAAAAAAAAAACAATGTTAAGACTTCTTAAAAAAAAAATCGTTGCCAACAGTTTTGGTAAGTAGTTAGGCTCGAACCTGAAGCCTTGAGGGGACGCTGGAAAAGAAAGTGTGCAAAATAACCTGACACGTTACCCGATCGGCCAACAAAGAGCAACTGAAACACGTTTGAATTTATTTATTTAAATATTAAAAACAGAATTGACACGTGCCCGCAATAAAAGTTAACTCTGCTGCTTCTATTTGAGGTCAAATAGAAGTAGCAGAGTTAACTTTTGCTGCGAGACAGCTTTTGCGTTTATTTACCCAACTTTGGCTGGTTGTTTCCCCAAGATTTTTTTGGGGGGGGGGGGGGGAACCAGCTCCCCATTGTCCAGATTGAATAGCAATTGGGGTTTGTATTACTGTACACATAGATTCGAAAAAGTTGTCAAAAAACAAATATATAACAAATAAATGTTATCAAAGGCAAGATAAGTTACTTTTCTACCAAACTGGATATATTTTTTGTGTTTTTATTCAATGTAACATATTTATTCAGCTCGAAAAACATGCAGTGTTTACTGATGTACTGGACAATTCAAAATGGCGGCCGACTCTCTCTTAAATATGGTAAGTTCGAGAAAAGGTGTTATAAATAATAAACTAGACAAAATACTATTAAAAAAACACCGATTATATGTCAACCTACGTCACGGTAATATATATTGAGCGAATTTTTAACAGTATTTTGTCTAGTTTATTATTTATAACACCTTTTCCCGAACTTACCGTGTTTAAGAGAGAGTCGGCCGCCATTTTGAATTTTCCAATACATCGGTAAATACTGCATGTTTTTCGAGCTGAATAAACATGTTACATTGAATAAAAACACGAAAATTATATCCAGTTTGGTAGAAAAGTAACTTATCTTGCATTTGAAAACATTTATTTGTTATATATTTGTTTTTTGACAACTTTTTCGAATCTATGTGTACAGTAATACAAACCCAGCAATTGTCTGGTATAAGGAGTTTGACCCCATATTGATCAAAGCTGATTGCTTCTGGACGTTCTCCAGTGCGATTGCCGGGAAGGATGCCTTAGCTTTGAATTAGTTTCGGTTTTATACAAAAAAGCTGAACAAAAACAAGACGTGCTGAAATAGCAAGAATTTTGTAAAAATCGACGTAAATAAATCTAGACGCAACGCACGTTCGCAAATCGTACATATGATTTAGGGGCTATATAAACACGTCGGCGAAAAAAGCCGTTCTTAACATAGGGAGGTTGGAGTGTTTATAATATGCTGGGGCTGGGCATGTCGTAAAAATTTACCGTTTATTTATTTATAATATTATTATTGTGTAATATTTGCATAAAAACTTTATAGTAAACACAAACCTCTTTCTATATATATTTATGTATGCATATTTATATTTAAAAAAATGTTGCCTACTAAACTCCTGTCAGTTTTGGGTCTATAGACATGAAACTTAATATGTAGGGTATTTGAACCTATGCAAAACTTTATATTTGAATTTTAGCTGTGGAATATCGGTGGAAAAGTGTGAAAATTAAAAAAATGGAATATTTGCCAGGTGAAGGTTGAATGATGGCATTACGAATATGCATGCGTAACGTAATAGTTATTGGTTCATGTTTTAATTTTTAGACTTGCAGCAAACATGTCTTCATAGCTCAGGCATTAACGTCAATGAAAAAAGTAAATCGTAAGCTAAACGTTTTGGTTTTGATTCTTGTTGGTGGTGCACGAGAATTTTTTTTTTTTTTTTTTTAAATCATTACTATATATTGGGTTCAATATAATATAATAATAAATTTATAATAAATAGGAAATCTGCATTAATCAAAATATATTGTATTATATCATATCAAAATAGCAATGCTGGGCAGTCTGCTAGTAATAAATAAAATGATATCGTTTCACAGTTCCGAATTTATTTTTAGTAGTATAAAAATATATTACTTTATGAAATATTGATTTTTCTTTTCTTTTTAGAAAAGTAGAATAAAATGTATTTCATAATTTTTTTTTTTTTTTGTGTGTTATTAAAATATTTTATATTACTTTATGCATAAAAAAAAAAAAAAAAAAAATCAAATATTTGTGTAAAAGATATTTTATGGAGATTTTCAATTGTCATATAGAATTAATCATTATTTAACTATCAATCTATCCAGCTCATTGTTACATGTTAGGGATTTTTGTGGATTAGTGGAAATTACGTCAGCTAGTGTAGATTTCAACAAGGGTCACACCGAGTGCATGATAATTCTGTTTCGCAGATTTAGGTTATTGTTTCCAGGGTTGAGTCAAGGATGGCTTACATATAAGATCAAAACTAAATGGCAAGGACAAAATGAAGGTATGATTTTGAAACGACGCTATGATCCATTAAGCTTATATTGTCTAATATAGTGCTCAATGCGTAAATGGGGCTTAGTAGTAAAGTATGCAAATATATTTATAGAAATTAAGCTACACGGAGGCGTCCGCGTTTCATTTCCGTAAGGAATCGTTAGGCTGACAGAATATGGGGAAAAAAACAAAAGATTTTAAATCAGTCTCTCTATGGAAATCGAGCAAATGAGACATTGCCAATAATATAGAAAACTTTGATAATCAAAGTGCAAAATGTTACTACAATGTCTATCTGTGCGTCACCAATTTCAGTTAAGTTAGGAAGTTTACTAAAGAAAAAAATAATTAGTTAGGAGAGAGGGAGAGACTAATGTTCTAGAGTCGATCCTCTGAAAAATAGAAGTTAAGAAAATCTCGAAGGTGTCTTTATTTCTGCATGAAAAACAAGATCCAAGTGTAAAGCCCATGCATGTAAAGACTTGTTTGATTTTATTAATGAAAATATAAAACCATTAACCATTATCCTCGAGCAGGTTATGGCCTTGCTAATAGATGATTTCGATTTTACAAGTCAAAATATCAACATAAGCATGAACTGAGTAAAGAAAACGTAAAACAAACACATTGAAAATTAATTAACAAAAATTGATAAAATTTAAACTTATAGAAGGCAATAAAATGCAGAGCTGTTATGGGTAGACATGAACTGAAGCAAATTAAGATTTAATAGTGGAATAAGCTATGCAGATTCACATTTATTAATACAGTGTGTGTGTGTGTGTGTGTGTATTATACAGTGATGATCATATTTATTGGCACGGTAAAATAAAAGTTAAATTTTGTCTAATAAATTCTAAAAAAGGGATTATATTAAAGAAAATAACAAAGTATATTATGTATTTTTAACTGGCCTTTCCGATGCAGCAATCGGATTTTAGAAAAAATAAATAACAAAGGAACAACAAACATAATTGCAAAAAACCCTCATTCAAAATTATTGGCACGGCTTTGTTTTTCTTTTAGTATCAGTATAATATCAATCAATTTCCGGTTTACGTGCTTTCTGAACTTTTTTATAGCCATATTATGCTTGTTTAATGCTAATTCAGTGAATAATTTTTTTCAGATAATTTTTAGATAGCGATTTATTTAAACTATTATAAGTGACTAAATTATAATTTTCAATCGCCATGGTTAAAACTAAGGAACACAGCGAAGACGTCAGGAAGCTTGTTGTAGCATGCCATACCAATGGGGAGGGATATGATAAGATTTCAAAGAAGCTAAACCTTCCCAAATCCACTGTTAGAGCCATAATAAACAAGTTCAAATCGCAAGGCCACGTTATGAGTTTAGAGGGTAGAGGGAGAAAAAGGATTCTTTCCCCAAGAGATGAACGGAAAATTGTTCGACAAGTAAAACAAAACCCAAGGATCTCTGTTGGGGAGATTGTTGATGAACAGAGCACCTCTGGAGTAATTGTATCTCGACATACAGTTGGTAGAGTTTTGAAGAGAGCTGGTTTAAAAGCATGTCGTCCGAGAAAGACTCCCTTATTGAAGTCTATGCACCTGAAAGCAAGGCTAGCCTTTGCAAAACGTCATATTGATAAAGATGTTGCATTCTGGAAACGTGTTCTATGGACTGACGAAACGAAAATAGAGTTATTTGGCCATAATAAAGTGTCTTATATTTACAGAAAATCTGGCGAAGCTTTCCTGCCTAAGAACACCATACCCACAGTGAAGCACGGTGGAGGCAGTTTGATGTTTTGGGGATCCTTTGCTGCCTCTGGACCAGGGCGACTTGTTAAGGTCACAGGTAGCATAAAAAAGGAAGATTATGTTAAAATATTGGATGAAAACCTGAAAGACTCTGCTAAAGAGCTCTCACTTGGTCGTCGTTGGTGGTTCATGCAAGATAATGACCCAAAGCATTCGGCTAAACTGACTAAGAAATGGCTTGAGGACAATCATATTAATTTTTTGGAGTGGCCATCACAAAGCCCAGACCTTAATCCAATTGAAAATTTATGGAGAACATTAAAATTGAGGGTAATGCAAAGGAAGCCTAAGAATCTTATTCAATTGGAGGATTATTGTCAGGAAGAGTGGGCTAAAATTACTACTGAAGAGTGCAACAACTTGGTTGTAAACTATGAAAAGCGACTGAGGAAGGTAATCAAGGCCAAAGGCTATACAATTGATTATTAAATAAATCGTGCCAATAATTTTGAACAAGGGTTTCTTGCAATTATGTTTGTTGTTCCTTTGTTATTTATTTTTTCTAAAATCCGATTGCTGCATCGGAAAGGCCAGTTAAAAATACATAATATACTTTGTTATTTTCTTTAATTTAATCCCTTTTTTAGAATTTATTAGACAAAATTTAACTTTTATTTTACCGTGCCAATAAATATGATCATCACTGTACATGTATTGTGTTCATACTTGCATTAGTATGGTTCGGTAGTGTATCGGTATTGTTATCTTCGTCAGACATGTGTTAGACTTTCAAACATACATATGATTATTGTAAAATGAGAAAATTCTACAGAAAGTCGAAATTATTTGTTTTAAATTTATTATATTAGTTAAACAATGTAAGGCTTGTAGTCAATATCACTTACTTTATTTTTAATATTTTATCTTGTATTTATAACTAATTCTCATTTGTTTAATTTTTAAAAATTTATTTTCTGCGACCTTATTAAAACGGTTGATGTTTAAATTTTAGCTATTAGAGAGAGGCAACATTCAATGATTAAAGGGAGACGATTATCGTAATGGTTAATTACATATTAATACAAACATACACACACACTTCTCGTATATGCCCTGTAGCTAGAGTTTAGCAATAAGGAAGGCGAGTGAGATTAGAACTTGTATCTTGCATCAACAACGTAAATTTTCATTTCCAGTTACAATGACCAATATAGAGTACATAGTTGTTTGCTTTTCTTGTTTCATTGACTAAAATGCAACAAAAGAGTGGAAGTGTTGCGCCAGAGCTGGAGTTTTAGAACTAGAGTCTTAAAAAAAGTTTTTTTAATTTGAGGTTGAATTTTCATTGCTTGTAAGGGTGACAGTTGTGGCAAGTAGGTATTTACTTCTTTCTCTACGCAGAAAAATGTGACAAAAGGTCAGAAGGTAGGTAAAGTCAAACCAGCTCTCCCAAATTTAAGAACTGCCTTGGCAGTCATGTCGGCGTTTCCCTGTAGGGGCGCTTCAGACAGTAAGCAATAAACTTACTCCACCCAAAAGATAGAAGGCAACAACCTGGGGAGGGTGGATCTTTTGGGACTACTCATAATCACACTTCAGTCTGACAGATGCTAGGTCATTCCCTACTCAAAAATGACCAAGACTGCTGAAGATGACCTACCCAGACCTGTAGTCTCTGAAAAGGTCGTTTTTTTTTTTTTTCGTTTTTTTTTTTTAGCATTTCTTCAGCAAAAATCATAATACGAATCTCAGGTTCTAATCACATTCATCTCTTCTGCTGCCAGATTCCAGTACATGTTCACCACTTTTACTATTGTAACGCGGTTGTTTTCTCTAACAGACATAAACATTGTATGTAGAAACAGTCAGAAAGGAAATTAGAGTTTCGACACAAGCATTCCAGGTGAAAGAAAAAGTTATTTATATTCTTTGTTTACCACACCAGTCGCTGACACCAGCATTTAACACCAGTATGTTCTCTCTTTCTGACCACCACATTAGCTACCTCTCGACACAAGCACCGGATATAGCTGGCTTTCAATCGAAGGAGTAAGAGAAAGAGACGTTGTGTGCTTGCCAAGCATAACTTCCCACGCATCTTTTTCTCTTTTAACTGCTCCTCCCAATCTTTATGCCTATATTTGCATTCTATTCCGTGACTTTGCACCCACATCATTGCTTAAAATGTAGACTCTGCAGAGCCAGACTACATTACCCTACAGGAAGAAAATGAAAAGGGGAGATCTCTGCAATGTCTTTCCCACAGAAAGGACATTGCAAGCCTGTTTCTGCTTTATCATTATTTTCATGGCAAGTGCTTGTCTGAGCTTCAATCTATGGTCCCCCTCCTTGCCAAACGTTCAAAAAACTCGTCTTTCTACAACGACTATCAATAGTTCCCCCCCCCACACACACACACACTATCTGGGCCTAAATCTAAACATGCAAACACAAGTTCCATAAAGGCTCTTTCTTAGAACTGCTTGCCTGTGGAACTCTGTTCTGATGCCATGTTTTCCAGCTGACTAAAATATGGTCGTCTTCAGGTCCAATGTAAATCCAATAGTTCTTCTAAATAATTCATTTCTACCCCATTTCTACGACTAACTATTGTTAGTGATTTCATTTCCTTACTTATCTTTCTCTGTAAAAGAAAAACAGGTATGTCACTTATTACCATATCGATAAACGTAAATGAAGACAGTAACTTTACATATGTGAGAACACATACAAGACGATACAAATGTTCATAATCTCACCCACTCGGTATCGCTATCATTGATAGGACGGATATATATTCTAACGCCGGATTTGTGCTCAGCTTGGGGAATAAGTATTCATTACCATGTAAGATAGGATGGTTATCTCACTTTCATAGATTTATTGATTTTTTTTTTTTTTTTTTTTACTTTCACCTCTAACAAGCCACTTGGACGTAAGGGGCTACTATTTGGGAGCAAGCCCAGGAAAGATTAACAAGATGTTGGTTTACGTTACCTTTAAACTTCTACGCATCAGTACAGTCAAGAAAGCAGGTAGCAGGAAGGGAATTCCAAAGTCTAGCTGTTCGAGGGAAGAAACTATTAGAGTAGAAAACTTTCTGACATTTAGGGACCTTAACAGTGAAGGGGTATGATTTTGTTGCCAAGCGGCTTTGTCAACGATATGTACGTCAAGGAGGCACAAGTGCAAAGAGTTCATCAGAGCATATTCTATTAAAATATTTGTAAAACAGACACAGAGATGAAACATTGCAGCAATGAGACAGTGTTCTCACTTTTGTGAATCGACTCTCCCATGTAAAGTAGGATTAGGGGCTATCCCCTCTCCACATGGCTTTTGATCCACTGTAGGGGGAAAAACGTGCTTTCATCTCCACTGCTTTGGTTTCTCTGCTAAGGGGAAGTAACCCACTAATGGCTTCAGTAACCGATGTTTTCCCTTTTTCCCCTACACTATTAATATGCTGTTGTCACAGTGACTACCGTACACTCATTAACCCTTATCAAGGTCCAAAGGCCACTAGAGGATAAATGGTAACTCCCATGTAAAAAAAAAAAATATGGAAAGAGTGAGGGAAATTTCTAAACTAGAATTTTACGACTGCCGTTAAACACATTTTTAAATGCCATGTTTTGTTTCTATATACTTGTTGCATATATGATTGCAAAAAGGTAAAATTTAATTTCAGTACAAAAAAAAAAAAAAATGAGTCATTTATTAAATGAGAGATGATAATAAATTTTAATGTTTAGGTTTTAATTTATTTATTTTAATATTTTTTTGGTTTGTTCGTTGAATTTCTTCCAATAACCCTCCAAAGGGGAAAATAAAAATTAAACTAATCACCATAACCAACACCTTACACTACATTGCAAGTATTTTAAAATGTGCAGGTGAGAATGAGAGCAGACAAATAAAAAAATTGGGGGGAAAAAAAAAAAAAAAAAATTGCAAAGCGCAACAAGCCATGCAAAGGTAAAATCTACTTACATTCACAGTCTGAATGTTTTTCCACGGCTGTCTTAAACTAGGAGAGAGGGATGCAAGGAGACTTGATTCTGGCATACAATATCTTCATCAACTGGAAAGAATGAGAGCAGACAAATAAAAAATTTTGGGGAAAAACAAAAAAAAAAATTGCAAAGTGCAACAAGCCATGCAAACGTAAAATCTACTTACATTCACAGTCTGAATGTTTTTCCACGGCTGTCTTAAACTAGGAGAAAGGGATGCAAGGAGACTTGATTCTGGCATACAATATCTTCATCAACTGGAAAGAAAACTGATCTTTCGAGTGCCAAGTCATGCGTACACTAGCTCCTTATAGACATAACTAAATATATTTAGAATGGTTGCTATATATATATTAATAATATAATAGATAGATATCCAATTTACCAAATTTCCACTACTAACGATTACTACGATATTGTCGCATTGACTATTGTACACTCAGTTACCTTTACTCTCGAGTGGCCTCCAGGCCTTAATAAGTGGTAACTCCTATGTAAAAAAAAAATGTAATGTTTATTTTAGAATATTTTTCGTTTAATGCCCGTCACAAGCATAAATTTTGTTACTACACTAACCGCAACCCCTAGCTCAAGCTAACCCTGAATAAGTCCAATCTTACCCTACCACCAAGTAATAGGCTGATCTCATAATAACAGAACATATTACTATGGCTCACTCATAAATATGGCCCCATATGTCACATTTATTGGATGATTTCTAACAGCCTGATTGAAATTGAAACAAAAACAATCAACAGATTGACTGCTTAAGTAATTCAAAAAATTTTAAGGTTCTGATAAATTCTCTTAAAATTTATATTAATTATTTACATCGGAAAAAAAAAAAAAAAAAAAAAAGAAAAGAAAAAAGAAAAAAAAAAGAAACATAATTCTTAAAGTTACACCTCGTTTATATTTTTTTTAAATTTCCTAAACAGCCAACTTGTTTTTCGATTCAATTTCAATCAGTCTATTAGGAATCAGCCTATAAATGCGACATATGGGGGCCATATTTATGAGTGGACCGTGATATTACCCAGTAAATATATCTGAACAACTGATTTTAAAATATAGCATAGTGCAGCAAGCCATATAAAGAAACAAGTGGAAGCTATTTGCTTCCACATGCAGAATCAGAATCGGTTATTGTATCAGAATCTGGAAAAATATTGGAATCGTCCCATCACTACTGTTTACATCCACATCCGAATGCTTTTTTTCTATGCCGCATTAATTTAGTCATCGTCACGGCCTCCTCTAGTAGGTTGTTCCGCAGAGCCGAAACACGGATGGATAATTCTACCTTTATTTATATTGAATCGAAAGGGGCATTTTTTTTTATGAGTGCCCACAAAGACTACAATTGGCACTCGTTTAAAAAACTTCCCTGAAAGGTAGATTTACATTCCTGTTGATGATGTCGTATGCAAGAATCGAGTCTCATCCCAGTTGCCACTTTTTCCACTGTGTTAGCATACGTGTAGATTAACAGATTATATTGAAATATTTGCTAAAAGGTGTTTTGTTTTTTATCTTTTTTTGTGGTCTGTACACATAACACACCTATTTCTCACCAAAAAGTTTCGCATAAGACAAATATAAAAACGGATATTATTTATTAAGATAAATAAAAAGGTTAAAATCAGACATAATTACTAATGAAAGAGTCCATGTTAGGAAGCCCTACACACCATCTTAATTAACATGAATTGCCAAGGTAAATATATAATAGAGAATGCATTAGCTCTGTAAAGTGAATACGATTTTGTATTTTCTGCAAACTATTCTTGATACAAATCCTGCGAACAGTAGAAAACGGGTCACGGCTGAACATTCATCTAAATAGTTGCGACTTGTAGTCAGAAATCTGACTCAGTCTGATGAGTCATCGAAATCATACAATCGAAATAAACCTAAACTGATAGGCGTACAGATATTATAGAGGATTTATATGTATTAAAAAAAATAAAACCAAAGCATACTCTCTCTAGAGAGCTTCATCACATGATTGAGAACAGAACTTCCTCTCAACAGGCAGTTGTTCTGTCGTTTCAGCACAGATTAACAGGTTATGCTGAAATACTTGCTAAGGATATTTTCAGAGCTGGTTTCTCCCACCCACCTCAGGAAGGTTTTACCATCCTCTCGCATAAAATACCTGTTATTCTTAAATAATCACCCATCTAACACTTACCCAGCTCAACAGTGTTTAGCTTCAGTAATCTGATGAGAACCGGTGTGTCAATATATGATTGGAAGCCTCTGTTCAGTCTCAAAAGACAATGGATACCCCCCTGTAAGGGTAGCAATGTTTAAAATTGTGAGGTAAGGGTTGCGCAATCTACAACCATACCTCTCCTGAGTCGGCACTGTTTGAGTCCAGTAGCAAGGAGGAGTCCAGAATGACTAGAAACAATGCTGAAATAAGTGGAGTGCACATACAGCACATGAAATTCCCAAATGGTCACCCATTCTAGTACTAACCAGGCACAATGTTGCTTAACTTTGGTGATCTAACAGGAACCAGTGTGTCAATGGGATTATGCCGTATCAATATATGATGGATGTTATATACGTTATGTATTGAGTGCAAATTTTTTTTTAAAATATATTTCTTGCCCAGAATTCCCTATAAAGAAAACATTTAAATTTTTTTTTTTTTTTTTAAATTTGTATGTTTGTATCTATATCAAAAGGAAAATATATTTAAAAAATAACGTTAGTTGATAAAGTAGTTTTACTTTAAATAAGAAAATCAAATCTTATGAGGGTTCAGAAAATGACCGTCTCGTCCGCCATTAAAAAAAAAAAATTTTTTAAGTGAAATCAAAGGGAGATAACTCAAGAATAATTTATACTAACTAGAAAATCAAACCTTATGAGTATCCGAAAAGGTGACCGTCTTGCCCACCATTTTGAAACAAAAAAATTGTTTAAAGAAATAACAGGGAGATAAATTTAGTATTTATTTTTAAGTTATATTGTAATGTCTACGAATTGCCATTGAAAATGATTTTCGTAATAAAAATAAAACTACTTTATCAATTTATCTGATTTTTGGAATATGATATTTTCATTTCAGTATGATACATACATGATATAGTTTATTGTTTAAATATATGTGGAATTCTGGACAAAAAACCGTGTATATATATATATATATATATATATATATATATATATATATATATATATATATATATCAGAGTGAGATATATATATATATATATATATATATATATATCAGAGTGAGATTTTACCTTTATGATTAGACAAGTGCCTAGGAGAAAAAAAATAGCTCTTAAAAATTCATGGTTGTCACAAAACTAGTTTTACCAAGTTTTTGTCTTGTTTTATTTATTCTTTAATAACTTCCATATTTTAAACGGCAATTTAAATATTTAAAGTATTCTTCTTGGAAAAGAGTCCATTCAAGAAATTTCTCAGAAGTTTATAAATGTTTAAAAATTGTTGATCTTGTTCAAAAATATTAATTTATTAATTGACTGGAGTTGATGTAAAATCCAAAATAAAAAAAATATAATTTTTTTTTTTTTTTAAAACTTTGAGCAGAAGTGCACTTTAGTTAACCGGAAGTTGTTTATATATATATATATATATATATATATATATATATATATATATATATATATATATATATATGAGAGAGAGAGAGAATTCAAAGAAGGAGAAGGGGAGACCATCCAAAATCGAATGATTTTTCAAACCAAAATGTTATTGTAATTCAAAATAAGTCCAGAAAAAAAAAACAACAAAAAAACGAACTAACACAGCAGAAAACTTTATTTATGGAAGCATGTATTGAATTGAATTCATTCAATCTTTTATTTACTATGAGAGCAACTGCTTCCCTACCCACTCTACTTAGTAAAATCAGAAACTTAAACTTTTTGGCCATGTCAAACGATCAACCACCGGCCTGCCAAAGTTTTGTTAGAAGACAAAAGAGGCAGAGGAGAGCCAAGAAGAAGGTGGAGAGAAAGTGTTTTTGCTTGGACACCTCTTAACAATTGGGCGTCCATCAACCAACTTGCCCTGGATCAGAAGGAATGACAAAAATAAGTCACATTAGTTCGCAATCCACCCCAAGCGGAAGATGCAAATCATGGTTATATGAGCACTGGTTTTATATAGTACTGTTTTTTTTTTTGTAAATTTGCTAATAAAAGTTAACATTCTATATTACAAAGTAATCAATTTCAATATAAACAATTTTTTTTAGATGCTCAAATAAAATATAACATAAGGTTTAGAATATTAATGTATTTTTACATGTAAGTTTCTTTAAAAAAAATATAATTATTTGGCAATTCAGAAGCATAACTCATTGTTCTAAGGGAGGTAACTATTTTACTAAGAATTGTAAGAAAAAAAAACAACTTTTTTCCAATTACTTTATTTAATGTAACAGTTTTATAACATTAATAACAAAATAAAATGTAAAATGCAATGATATTGTAATCTTTCTTAAAACATTGGAGTAATTGTAAGATTCTTTTTTCGATTACTTTAGTAAAATACTTACCTCCCTTAGAATAATGAATTAAGCTTCCGAATTGCCAATTATTTAGATGTAAAATGCGACAGTCAAATTAGATATTTTTGAAATGCTTACAGTTTGTCTTTTTTTTTTTGCACTAATTATGAAAAATTTAAATTATGAAATTTATTTTTGAAAAAATAATAAATTTCTAAAATCAAATAAGTTTTAAGTCTAAATATTATATTTTTTATTATTATTACTGTCTCCTTCTCCCCCACCCACCTCACCCCAGTACAACATTTCCGAGAAAAAAAAAAAAAAAAATACTCCCGGTCAGCTAAAATTCACTTCTGCTGAACTTTGCTTCTATTGGATTTTTTTTTTTTTGTTTTTGTTTTTAGATGAAAATAATGACATATCCAGTTCATTCAGATTATTTTGTTTCTGATTATTATTATTGCTATTATGATTATTTTTGCTGTTGTTAACATTATCATTAATATGTTTTTGTACAACCAAGGCGTTTTTGAAAAAAAAAAAAAAAAAAAAAAAAAACCTTAGAAAATTCCAAACAACCAAATTGTTACTGAAATCGTTTTTTTTTTTTTTATGTGCGGATGTAAATTATTTGCACAGCTGTATTTTAGATTAATAAAATAAAATTTTAAAAATTTAAAAACCAGAAAAAAAAAATAATTGATAAAAAAAAAAAATAAGAGCCTTGAATCAGTGGCATGCAGAAGTCTGGTGATGTCCTAGAGCCAATTCATTAGTTGTATACTCTTAAAGACTCAAGTATAAATCCTAGTACTGAAAAATATGAGAAAGAGAAATAGATTGTATACCTCAATTTTAATACACGAGGCCATCATCCCATCACACTCCCTTTCCCTCTGCATGCCATTACATTGCATTAAAAAAAAAAAAATGTTTTTGACTATTACTACATCATGCCCACAATTCTTTCGTTGCAAAAATAATTCCACATGCGCAGAATGGGATTGTTGGCAGAAACTTTGCTGAACCTGCACAATGCACACATCCCTTGTATTTTTTTTTTACGCCTTTTTTCATTGGGTTATTATCGATTGTACACTAATCTACTCGACTATAAAAAAAAAATTCAATATTTAAAAGGTTTTTAAGGAGGGCTCAGTTTCTAATACAACATTCTAGTAAATTGATCCCCCATTTTGGAACCACTCGAAGAGAACATGCATACCACTCTTATATAAAGGACTTCTCATTTATCAGTCTCAGGGAAATGATATTCAGTTCTTTATTTTTTATTTTTTTTATTTAATTTATTTATTTTTTTACATAGGCATCACTAATTATCAAGGCCCAGAGACCACTCGAGGATAAGGGTTAAGAGTGTACAGTAGCCAATTGGACAGTATAGTAATCGTTAGTAATGGTAATTTGGTAAATATGTTAACTTAGTGGAACGGCTCATCAAGAACTTGTTTACACTGGACTTGAAGACAATCAGATTGTAGTCAGCTGGAAAGCAGGAAAACGGAAGACAGTTCCACAGGCGTGCAGTTCTAAGAAAGAAGCTTTATTCATGGAATCTACGTTTAGGTTTAGGCACGGATAAAGAATGGGGGTAATTATTTATAGTGTTTTCAGCTAGACGAGTGCTTCTTGTGAAAGTTTGGCGGGGGGGGGGCATAGATTGAAGCTCAGTTGAGCACTTGCCATGAAAATAACGATAAAGTAAGGACAAGCTCACATCTCTTCTGTGAGAAAGAGGTTGCAGGGAAGAGAAAAGGACATCTACGAGGCTACAAAGTCTATTTTGAACTCTATCAAGGCAGGACAAGTCCTTTCTAGCAGCTCCTGCCCAGATGTGGCAACAGTACTCCATTCCATATTGCTTTCAATAGTTGCCAATTTGTTTTTGCGTACGCATTCAATTTTTGCACTTGCAAAAACATGTATTTCTTTATTTCATATTTACTTTGATTAGTGCATATTTATTTGGCTAAGCCACTATTAATCTGTGCTGCCTCTCTGATTGCATCAATCAAGAAAACTTGATGTCTAGAATCAAAAAAAAAAAAAAAAAAAAAAAAAAAAGCAAGAGAAAATTAATTCTGATCAAAGAAAGTATTTCAAATGTTGTAACTGTGTGGAGAGACATAGCAATAAAGTGCCCACGGTTGGCATGTGCCCACTGTAGGGAAGAAGTAGTGGTGCACAACTTAATTATAAAACTGGTTTTTATTACAAGGTTCCCTGATACGATCTCCATCAAACTCTAGCAGGTGACAAAAAAATCGAGACCCTAACCATGGGAGACCTAATAGTGAGTACTAACATCAACTAGGGACCAAAACTAGCACGAGGTACCAGCCTTGAGTCTACCCTGCAATAGCTCTGCCTTTCCTACCAAGAACAACCCTAGCACCCATGTAAACTGCTACAGATGTGGTCACAAAGGTCACCTAGCGAGAGACCAGTGAAAGGTATACATTGGATAATGAAGGTCTTAATATTAGTGCCCTTAGATTGATAAATAAAAAAGCAATTATATAAGAGGAATGTGCATGTTTTCGTTGAGCGGTTCCAATACGGGGGATCGATTTATTAGAACGTTGTATTAAAGCACGCCTTGTTAGTATTTAAATACAGAATTTTTTTTGCATTTTTTTTATTTAATAATCTGGTAGATTAATGTCCAACCGATAATATTCCTCTGAAAAAAATTGAAAAAAAAAAAAAAAAAAAAAAAAAAAAAGATTAGAAGAAAAATAATATATATAAGGGGGTGTGCATTGTATAAGTCTACCGAAACTTTTTGGTGCTTCTACACTTATTGGGACAAAATTTCGGAAATCGTAACACTGAATTTCACATGAAAACAATAGTATCTACATATTTCTCATGTTTTTAATATGATTGTATCCAAAAATTACGAAAATCGATGAGGTAGAAAGTTATTTATTAAAGACAATAAAAAATAGAATTTGATGAAAGTGATCGTAAGACACAGGAGAGTTCAAAAGGGAGGTAATTTTCCGTTCCGATTTAAACAAGATGGCGGTAATTTTTCAACTGCTAATACGATTAAAGTTTTTTGTTTGTTTGTTTTTTTTAATAATTCAGTAATATTCAGGTAATTTGGAATATACCACCGTAACTTATTAGAATTGACCAAAAAAAAAAAAAATCCGTTGAAATTATTGTTTTTATCTGAAATCGAGTACAAAATCTCGTTCCAATTCTGTAGAAGATCCAATTTCCCCTCCCCCTCATGAGTTTGGATTGTTATGTTAGAAGTTTAAAAAAAAATAAAAATAAAAAAAGTTGCTCTCACTTCAGAAATGTCTGGATCTTGCAGTTGCTCCCCATCCCCTTTTCCACATGAAGACAATGTATTTTCGCATGTTTGAAACAGAAACAGTCATTTCGTTTTGTTGCTTTTTGTTTTTATTTTTGTTTTTATAATAAACTGAATATAAATCATCATTAAGGAAATCTTGACACATTTTTATTGAAAATATCTTGCGTAAATATTTGGAATCAAAATATTGTTTCACAAGAAAAATACAGAAATTTTTTTTTTTAAATTTATGACATCCGTCATTGAATGAAGCTGTCATACTCCGAAAACCATGTAAATTGAGCATTTGTTTGTTTTGTTTAACTAAAAAAAATCAATGCAAGAAAAAAAATTTAAGTTTACAGAAGGCAAAAAATGCAAAGGTGTGGCGGATAGACTCAAACTAACGCAACTTATGATATAACTATATTATATATATATATATTGAACAAGTGTTATTAAAAGCACAGAATTTTTCTGTTTCACTATTTTCTTTTTTACCTTCTCCAATCTCCGAATAATTTTTTTTGCGTTTTTCTCAAAATTGTTTAGGTTCGATCCATAAGTTTCTTTAGTGAGCGCTTTTGATAGGAATACTTTCATCATCCTCAGGCATATTGCGTTGTAAAAATCATATTTCTAATTTTATATATATATATATATATATATATATATACACACACACACACACATATTTTTGTCACAGTCACGTAGTGGCTTATTACGAGTTGGATGATCGGTGGACAATTTTTTTTATATACATATATACATATTTAAAATTTACTGCCCTAGACATTTCAAAATATTTCGACTGTACTCGTAATTAACACTATTAGCTTAATACTACTAACTACATAGGCTATACTACAAACACGTTGTAGCGAAGACTAACTCTCTACCTAGTTCAATACTGCAACATTTGGGAAAACATGGCTGCCATCATTCTGAATTCCAAAGAATCATGGTTGAAAATACTAAGGTCTTGCAAAGCAAAAATAATATTAATAGATTAAAAATACTTGAAGCATTATATATTAAGACAAAGAAGCTTCAGATAAATAGTGTTAATTACGAGAACAGTTGAAATATTTTGAAATGCCTAAGGTAGTAAATTTTAAATATGTATTAAAAAAAAAAATTGTCCACCTACCTAATTAGTAATAAGCCACCATATGACCGTGACATATATATATATAATTAAAAACATAATTTTTACAACACAATATGCCTGAGGATGAGGAAGTATTCCTATCGAAAGTGCTTGCTAAAG
This sequence comes from Euprymna scolopes, assembly GCF_053919585.1. Classification (NCBI taxonomy): domain Eukaryota; kingdom Metazoa; phylum Mollusca; class Cephalopoda; order Sepiida; family Sepiolidae; genus Euprymna; species Euprymna scolopes. The sequence goes on from NC_136498.1 coordinate 48,302,476, forward strand.
AAACTTATGGATTGAACCTAAACAATTTTGGGAAAAACAAAAAAAAAAATTCGGAGATTGGCGAAGATGAAAAAAGAAACTAGTGAAACAGAAAAATTACATGCTTTTTAATAACACTTGTCTCAATGAGAATATGCTGCCTATCTATATATATATATATATATATATATATATATATATATATATATATATATATATATATATGATGGCAGCAACTCGTTCTCGAGTATTGCCTTACTTAATATATCTCTGGTTCAAATGACGCAAACACGAGCGCAACTAGCAGCACGTCCCAGATGGTCACTTCTATGAACTTTCTATAGTCCTCACATTCATTGATGATCGAATCCAAGCTGTGGTGCACCGAGCACCTACCAGACAAGACCCTGGAAGTTCTAGAGCCCTTATTGACATTGACGCCCATATTTGCATCAGTCCTCATTGAATGTCCGCTTGCCATTTTAGGCTAAAGCCAACCTTTTTGTTATCGAGATACACACTGATTGCAAAATGTGTATTCCATTGCATATCAAGTAATGCCTGTGCTTGGAGCTTTTTATAGTGAGGGAAGTCTTTGCACTGAGACAATCCCACTCTCTAAACAACTGCCACATTGAACCAAAAAGAAGAGCAATCAACATCATTGGAAGCAGCAGTCTCCGCAGGTTTTATATCATGGGTTTCCTCCTCCTAGAGAGGTTGCCTTCACCATGGCTTACGGGAGCCCACTACACCCACCATGCTATTTGATCCATGACTGGGACTTAGGTTGCTGGGCACCAGAGCATACTCCAGACGCCGGTGGGTCATGTATGCCGCAGCTGACAGGGCCTAAGCTCCTCTGGAGGTTTCTGTCAGGGTTACCTCACCCTTAGCCTTTGGTTAAATGAACCTTGGCCCACAAGACATTGGAGTTCCAGTTATACAGCGCAGGACACTCGCCGTTCATCAGAGCCCCGCCTGTGTGGCAGTGGTCACGACGTGCATGTGGGGTTGATTTGTCTGGAAGAAGCACAGTATGACGCTAAGACATCTGTGTGCTTTTAACACACGTCCACACCAGACCTTGACCACCAATATATATATATATATATATATATATATATATATATATATATATACACACACACACACACACATTATATATATGTATACTAGCATTTCAGCCCGGCGTTGCCCGGGTGTTTTGATGTGTATGTTGAGCAAAAAAAACAAAAAAGTGGTAGTAGGAACGCAGGCTCGAACCCGTACCGCAAAGCAGGAAAAGAACGGGGTAAAACCTAACGTTTATGCTGTTACGACCACTGCCAAACCGGAAACGACATTTTTTTAAATTAAGGCTAAACAATCTAAAGGAGAGGATAACTTTAAAAAATATCGACGAAAAAAGTGATCCCCCCTTTAGAAAAGTGCCTAGTTGAAGGGGAAAATATTAATGTTTTTAGCCAATTTTTCGATATTTGTCGTATAAAAGGTCGAACTTTAAAACGATACTGATCGTGGTAAAATCCGTCGCCTCTATTGAAAGTTTAAGGCAGACATGCAAACAGACATACATAAATACATTTATATATTGGTAACTAAAAATTTTCGATCCAAACTGATAAAAAAGCTTGCCCTGTCTCTGAATACCCTTTATGTAAAATTTCAAATATTTAGACCAGAAAATGTCCGAGTAATTTGGAAGAGACCGCAGAGGTCAATTTTTTTTATCTCTGACCCCTATTATGACCTCTTAAAATTTATTGCTTTGGGCTCAAATCAAGTTATTAAGTCCATGTCCAAGGAACCTATATCTAAAATTTCAAGTGTTTAAACCCAAAATTGTCGGAGGAGTTTGGTAGAGTTCTCAAAGGTCAAATCGTTGAACTGACCCCTTAATCGCCAAATTTCTGACCAAAAACTGATCACATCGATTTTCCCAAATCTCAGTACCCTGTATATCAAATTTCGAGTCTGTAGACTAAAAATTGACAGAGTTATTGCGTAGGGAAATGTACACAGACACAGAGACACGTTCACTTTTATATATATACTAGCACGGGTGCCCGGCGTTGCCCGGGTATTTAGAGGTGTATGTTGAGCAAAAAAATAAATAAAGGGGTCAATTTTTTAAACTTTAACCCCTATTATGACCCCTTAACATTTATTGTTTGGAGCTCAAATCAAGTTAGATCCATGTCCAATGAACCTATATCTAAAATTTCAAGGGTTTAGACTGAAAATTGGCGGAGGAGTTTGGTAGAGTTCTCAAAGGTCAAATCGTTGAACTTTGACCCCTTACTCGCCAAATTTCTGGCCGAAAACCGATCCCATAGATTTTCCCAAATCTCAGTACCCTGTATATCAAATTTCGAGTCTGTAGAGTAAAAATGGACAGAGTTATTGTGTAGGGAAATGTACACACACAGACTCACAGATACACAGACAGACACTTTCAATTTTATATATATACTAGCGTGGGTGCCCAGCGTTGCCCGGGTGTTTGGAGGTGTATGCTGGGCAAAAAAAAAAAAAAAGGGGTCAATTTTTTTTATTTTGACCCCTATTATAACCCATTAAATTTTATTATTTTGGGCTCAAATCAAGTTATTAAGTTAGATCAATGTGCAAGGAACCTTAATTTAACACTTCAAGTGTTTAGCCCCAAAATTGTCGGAAGAGTTTGGTAGAGTTCTCAAAGGTCAAATCGTTGAACTTTGACCCCTTAATCGCCAAATTTCTGGCCGAAAACGGATCACATCGATTTTTCCAAATCTCAGTACTTTGTATATCAAATTTCAAGTCTGTAGACTAAAAATTGACAGAGTTATTTCGTAAGGAAATGTACATGGACACATTCACTTTTATAGATACATAGAGATATATATATTACATACAATATTTTACAAGTAGGATGTTTTTACTAGCGTCAGGGTAGCCATGATTATATATTTCAGAATGTCCTTCCTTCAACGTAACCTTAAAATTAAATTTTAAGACCAAGCAAGATGTAGTGTGTTGACCCGCCATGTTTTACAAATAATGAGGAGACAAGTTAATACGAACTATAGAGATTAAAATCGGTCTTGTAATTAAATTATTATTAAAATTGTTAAAAATCGAAAAAAAAAAATTATTTTCTATACAAAAAAAACAAATTACTCGATCAATTTACATGTTTTTTTTTGGGGGGGGGGGGATATGACATGTTCATTCCGGGACAGATACATACATCATAAAAGCTTTTCTGTAATTTATTTATTTATTTTTTTAAGTAGGTTTGATTCTAAATAAGCACCGATTTTTAAATATTTCTCCACTCTTCAGACAGGTAAGTGGAATGTCACAATGTTATCTCAAATTATTCATAGTAAAATAAGTTTCGGCATTCTTCCCGAACATTTTATTAAAAACAATTTTTCAGCCATAAAAAATAACATTCAATGCAGTAAGATAAAACAAGTTGAATTGTACACACAATCACTGAAAAAAAAAAAATGTTCCCATCTTGGAAATTTTACACAGTCGATATAAACAAATTGGATTAGATGTCAAGGGAGACAATCCTGTTCATAATGTACCACAAAGGTAATAAACTTTCATTTAATAAAAAAAAAAGGGATGTTTTTTATTTTTACCATTTTTATTTTTCTTGTGGCATATAATAAACAGAGTTATTTCCCTTAGCATTTTCCTCGACATGTTTATATTGGCCATATCAATTTTTTGTAGTGATATGCTGAGGTTAAGGTATTATTCTGAAAGGTTACAAAACAATTATTGTACAAGTGTGTATGGAAAATCATAAATACAGCAATAAAGCTGAACCAAGATATTTTAGTAAGTACGTTCGATCATATTCATTTGGTAATTCACCTAATACAGTAGAACCCCGGGATACAGCATTAAAAATTAGGGTACTTGTACAGTTTAATCAAGACATTAAAAAATGAAATATCAAAAAAAAGGTTATATTGTACGTATCCGTTTTGAACTGAAGATCTCAAAAAACAAAAATTTCACTTAATTTGATGGAGTATTTTTTTTTTGTTGTTGTTTTTTTTTTACAGCAGAAAAACACGTTTTTATGACAGCACGTTGAAGGCAGACATGTTGAATTTTTTAAAAAATTTTTGTTTGAATTTTTAGAAGCACCATGGGGAGATAACTCTAGTTAAAAGTGCCGACACTCCCTCCCCCATCTTTAATACTAGCTTTTCTTCCTAAAAATCGAACCTTTTGCTCGGTATCATATATTGTTTGTTTTTTTTCGCTGTAAAACAAAAACTACTTGATGAAATTAAGTGAAAAAAAAATTTTTTTTCGGAGAACTTCATTCCATAACAGATACGTACAATTTAAACTTTCTTCGATATTTTCATTTTTTAATGTCTTGATTAAACTGTACAAGTGCCAAAATCAGTAACAAAATACAGTGCAGTATAATAATTAGGCTATGACAAGAGAATATTCTTTTGATTATTTTATCTTTCAATTATATATCAGTTAATATCTTATGTTTTTAGAGTGACGTGGTTCTCAATTAATTGTGTCGGATATATACTCGAGAGTCAAAACAAGGAAAATAATATTCTATTGTCATAGCCCCGGTAATAATACACATGTATATAATCAAATAACGTAAATAACACCGTAGGGCCGGGCAAATACCGTAACCAGGTTCAGGAAAAAACATTGTATTGCACATCGCAATCTGAAAAAACTGTATCCTAGGGCCACCATATACCGGGGTTCTACTGTAAATATGGTTTAACGTATCGACAAAATATACTTTGGTCCAACTTTAATGATTATCATTTCTCCTTACTTCTACCAGCATGTTGGCATGCTTATCTACTGTTCTATGAAGTAATTTTCAATTTTGGTTAAGATTTTTATTTCATATTTACTTAGTGAGTAGTGCATATTTATTTAGCTAAGCCACTATTAATCTGTGCTCACTCTCTAATTGTGTCAATCAAGAAAACTTGATGCGTCGAATTTTCAAGAAAGAGAAAATTTATTCTGAAGATGCATCTGTTCCACCTGCACGTTTATCAATGAAAAAAAAAAAAAATTTCAAATGTTGTAAGGCATAGTAATAACTGCCCACGGTTGGCATGTGCCTGCTGCAGGGAAACAGTGGTACATGACAATTATCAAACTGATTTCTGTTAAAGGGTTCCCTGATGCCATCTCCATCAAACTCTAGCAGATGACAAAAAATTGAACTCTAACTATGGGAGACCTAATAGCGAGTACTGACATTAACTAGAGACCAAAGTTACCATAGGGTACCAGCCTTGGGCCCACCTGCCGTTCCTACTAAGAGCAGCCCTAGCACCTGTGTAAACTACTACAGATGTGGTCACAAAGAGACTGTTGAAGTAGCTTGAGAGATTATCTATAATTTACCTGACTGAAAGATGTAGTTAGGCAATTAATTCCTATTTCAGTCACATAAATTTGTTAGAGTTGAAAACAAAGCACATTCAAGTTGGATTATTTTATGTTCTTTCTCTCCACCCTCTCATGACAAAAACTAAGCAGCAATAGTTTTATTTCTTTTGTTCTCTAATCTGTCTATCTATATATATAAAAGGCAAAATGTGTGTTAGTGTGTGCATTTTTTGTGTATGTCCGGCAAAGGCTTTTTTTCAGGGTGGTTCTCAGGGTTGGTCGCTCATTCTAATAACTTTTTATATGCTATCGAGATGATAATATCTAAGATTTACAAAACAACTCAGCGTGTATCTTTAATTTGGCCGCGATTTTCGCCATATTTATTGGTCCACGTACATGTCTTTGGCTTTTCGATATAAAAAAGCAAAACTGAAACAAACCTCGACACACGTCCAGAAAAGCAATGAGCGCTTTGATCAATGTCGGTGAAAACCGTCATATCAAACAATTGCTATTCATTTGGGCTCCCCCCCCAACAAGTTGGAGAGAGAAAAAAAATTTTTAAAAAAAACAAAAAAAAAACTGTCTCACAGAAATAGTTAACTGCGAGATGGCGTGATGTTTGACCACAATAAAATCAAGCACGTGTTTGAACTCATTCATTTTTTAATCGTTCAAGACTATCTGCCACCAACCCCCCTTTCTTTTTCTTTTACACCTACAAAATAATTTTTTTTTCCATTTTTAAAGTTTTAATATTGAAATCACCGTTTTTCTGTTTTATTTTTTTAGGAAGTTTAACATCGTTTTTTATTTTAATATTTAAACAGGGTTAAGTTTCCATTTTGTTCTGCTTTACCCCCCCCCCCAACACACACACACCTCCAAACACCCGGGCAATGCCGGGCACCCACACTAGTCTATATATATAATAGGCAAAATGCGTGTGCACATTTTATGTATGTCCAGCAAAGGCTTTTTTCGCCAGGCTTCTTGGAGGGGGGGGGGCTACTATGTCTTAGAACTATTTATATATAATATGTACGATTTGCGGACGCATGTCGCCTCTAGATTTATTTACATCAACTTTTACCAGTTCTTGCTATTTTCGACTCGCCTCATGTGTTTGGCTTTTTCATATAAAAGCAAAACTAATCTGAAGCGAAGGTGTGAGTCTCAGCCTCGTGCCGGAAACGTCCACAAAGTAATCAGCTTTTGACCAATGTGGAGGAAACCCCTTATATCAGGCAATTGCTATTCAATTGGACACTCCCCATTTTATAAGGAGCTGATTTTCCCCCCAACATCTTGTGGAAGCCAAAGTTGGGTAAACAAACCCCAAAAAAACTACCTCGCAGTAAAATTTAACTGCAGTATTTCTATTTGACCTCATTAAATTCAAATTCACACACCTGTCAATTTGTGTAAACAAACATAAAAAATTGCTTCACAGTAAAACTTAACTGTGCGATTTCTATTTGACTTCATTTTTTAATGCTTAAATAAATTCAAACGTTTTTCTCTTACTCTCCCTTGCTGGCCGAGCGGGTAAACATCGGTTTTTTTTCACACTTTCTTTTTTTTCCACCTTCGCCTCAAGGCTCCTGGTTCGATCCTACCTACACAAAACTGTTTTTTTTTTATTGCTAACACTCCCCCCTCAAACACACACACCTCCAAACACCCGGGCCACGCCAGGTACCCCTTGCTAGTATATATATAAAAGGCAAAACGGCTGCAAGCGTTTTTGTATGTCCAACAAAGACTTTTTTTTGGGGGGGGGTTCTCAACAAGATTACTATTTTGGAGAACTTTCCTTATACTCCCTAGATTGTAATATCTTTGATTTGCGAACAGACATCGTCCCTATCTTTATTTTTATAGACTTTTAAAAATTTACCCCCCCCCCCCGTCCCGTCCTTTCCAGTGTTTTGTTTGTCTTTTTCTTATATATAAAGCGAAACTGATTGAAGCAAAACCAACCGCCTGGTCTTTCAGGCCGGGAGGTTTTGAAGGCAATAAGCTTTGATCAATGTAGGGGAAACCCTTCATATCAGACAATTGCTATTCATTTGAGAGTTTCCCTTTTTCAGGGCAGCTGGTTTTCCCAAACACCGTGGGGAAACAAATAAATAAACTGGTCTCCAGCCAGACATACATTTCTGCGCCTGTGTGAACTCGTTCACTTAACTATCCATTTCTGCAAAGCAACTTTTTGATTGACTAAATTTGACCGCTTTTCACTTTGCATCTCAGCTTTTCTTTCACATTCTTTTCTGCCTTTGCATCACGGGTTCAAGTCTGCCTGCCTACTAACATTTTTTTTTTTTTTTTTTTTTTTACACACCTAAAATACCCAAGCAACGCTGGGCATCCAAGCTAGTTAAAAATAAAATCATATGCAAATGAACCCGTATACCCGTAAAAAAAAAAAAAAAAAAAAAAAAAAAGCAACATCCAAAAACCAAAAGACTCCTGTCTAGCAAAAATAACATTTTATGCTGACACCCCAAACTTCCAACAGTGCCTAAATTTGCATAAGCGTATTATTCTTGTCATTGACAGATTCCAGGTTAGCACACCACCGCTTCCCTACAGCAGGCACATGCCAACCATGGTCACTTGCTGCTATGTCTCTCCACAATGTTGCCACATCAAACTAAAGCATAACTCCTCAACAGCGCCTCTTCAAGAAATACATGGATGCATCAAAGATTCTTCTAATTTTAAAGCCTTTGAAGTCTACGAGTTCATTTTTCTTATCTCTAATAGTTATTTTTTAACTGTCCAAAACAATTGCTTCCTGCTTGACTAAAATGAGCACTTTTTTCTATTATTGTTATTTTGCCACTTCTTGAGATGACAATTCTCAGTAATTATGGTAAATAGGAGTATTTTAATGTCGTTTCACATCAGAACCGCCCTGACTTGATTCAGCTTTACAAGTCTATCTCCATCACTATTATTTAAGGGGAAGGTCTTGAACTTGTCAAGCAAGTAAGATATACGATAAAACTTCCTGATGTTCAAGATAAAAGCTCTTTTAAATCAGATCATCACCATCATCATACCGTATGAATCCAAAGATTCTATTACTGGTATTGGTTTCTCCCGATATTTTCCTCATCAGAATTTTTCTAGAAAGATGACAGGTATTTACGGAAGGGATCACAGGAAGGTTTTTTTTAATTCAATTTTCACCCCAAACAAGGCACAGTGCCACTTTGAAATAGGGGGCTACTATCAAGGATATAAGTTGCAGGGGTATTATTAAGAGAGATGATTAGCAAGATGTCTGTACAGTTGGGAAAGCAGAATTCCGGAGGAAAATTCCAAAGTCTAGCAGTTCTTGGGAAGAAACTATTGGAGTAGGCCTTCTCACACCTAGGGATCTCTACTGTGAAGGGGTGGGATTTGGCTGCTTGTCAGTTTGTGGGAGGTATTCACGTCAAGGGGGTACAAGTGCTTGTAGTTCACCAGAGCATTCACCATTAAAGTACTTGTAGAACAGGCAGAGGGATGCAACATTTCGTCGATGGGACAGAGGTTGAAGCCTAGATGACAGTTCAGGATCTATCAGGTTAGTGACTCTCTTTTGAACCCTGTCCAGGAGTGAGAGACAAGTAGTAGATGAACCAGCCCAAATGTGACAACAGTACTCCATACATGGCCAAATGGTGGCCTTATAAAGGTGCAAGATACTTTCAGGCATAAGTACTTTTCTAGCACGATAGAGAGAGGCCACCTCCCTCGCAGCAGCCTTGGCAATGTTCTCAACGTATCTATTCCAGTTCATGTTCTCTGTAAACATTAGGCCGAGGAGTTTAAAGGAAGTACTTTTAGGTAATGTGTTCTTGGACATTGCTATTGGTGGTAGAGAAGGTTTCTTGTAATTATTGAAGGAGACAGGCTTAGTCTTGGCAGCATTGAATGTGACCATCCATTTTTGTCACCATTCCACTACAGATTTGAGGTCATCCTCTAGTGTTTCTGCCATTTCCTTGGATATGTGTTCATTTGTTTTCCCCTCGTGCCTGTTATAGAGAGTGATGTCATCAGCAAATATACCCATCTTTGAAACAATTTTATCAGGAAGGCCATTTATGAATATCAGGAATAATTAAGGTCCAAGGATAGACCCCTGAGGTACTCCCACATTTATATCATATTGTTTAGATGTACGACCGTCGAGGACAACCTGGATTTTTCTCTTACTTAAGGATTTAATTACATTATGTATTCTTCCAGTGATACCATACGATCTAATTTTCCTTAAAAGACCATCGTGCCACACCTTGTCAAAAGCCTTAAATATATCGAGGGCTACTGCTCTACCCTCCCCTGTAAACGGTACATATGTTCAGAGATTACAGTTAGGATGTCTACTGTGGAACGTGCTTGCCTAAATCCATATTGTTTGCTGGTCAGGAGTTTAGCAGCTGTAAGGTGATGAACTAGAGCTTGATTAATTAAGGAATCAAATATTTTGGCGAAAAGCGGGAGAAGGCTAATGGGGCGATAATTGCTAACATCCTAAGTGAAAGCGAGTTTTTGTCAAATGAACTGGATTGGAACTTGGAACACACAGATCGTCAGCCCATGTTGTTAATCACTAGATAACCATCATTTCCGCTTTTAAATTAGACAGTTTAAAACGACGTACACGAAATTTTAAATTTCATATTTGAACATTTAAATTTCATATTTTGTCAAACTGTTAAATATAGAAAAAGTAATATCTCACATGAAAACAGACATTTAGTTAAAAGAGGAATGTAGTTTGTTTAAAGCTTTGCTGGTAAGCAGATATTTGGGTATTTATGAAGGCTGCTAGCAATGCAGAGAAAAGTATGAACAAAGAAAAAAATCGATTTGGGTTACAAATCTTCACAAAATCTATTTTTTCAAAATATCTTTGACATATCAAATCAGTAAATATGAGACTTAATGCAAAATATTAATAAAAAATAATATCCGGGATGGTGTGACATCTTTGATAATTTCTTGAGAAACAGCCCTTTGTCAATAATACAAAAATGAGACTGTAAAACCAGAGGAAACCATCTTGGAGCGTCTTTGTGTATAGCCAAGAAAAACACCAACATTTAATATGACTTGGGATAAAAAGTTTTCTTTTAATGAAGGAAGAAAATGAACGGATATATATACACACACATACACACAAATGGACATGCATAATATAATTAAATAAAATGAACCATTAAAATAATAGAAGGATCACCAAATAGCGAGTACTACCTAAAACAAAGTTTGGTAAAAGAGAAATTGGAGGAATACGTAATTTTATAACAAGACATTTTGATACAAGAAAAGGACTATAAAAGTTATTTTTCAGCAATGAAAATGCCCATAGTTCAAAACATGCTTAGCTAAAGAAGATGGGTACAAATGAAAATGTTCATTGTCTGAATATGTGCACATTTGTTCTTGTAGAGTGTGTGTAGATGTACTCGAGTGGTGAAAGGCTGTATACGTGAGTTATTAAGTTCTTTTGCCTTGTCATCTTGACCAAAGACCAAGGTGGGGTATAGGAGTTTCCACCTTTTCATTGACTTATTACTTTCGCATATAGGTGTCACTTTTGGGAGTTGGAAAGACTTTAATTTGGTTGAAAATTATTTGCTTTAACACCATGTTAAAAGTTGTTAGCTTTGGAAAGTGAAGAAGAAAGCAAATTCCAATGAAGTGGAGAAGGAAAGAGTGTAAGCAAGCATAGTCATTTGCATTTTAGCATTTCAATCATCACAAGCTGCCACTCTGAAGACAGGGTCACAGAAAGAAATAGTAGGAGTACAGTAAATACACTTAAACTATTCAATTTTGTATCAGTTAACATCATTGGCATTTAATCAATCATATAGATTATTTTTTAAATTTGTTTTTTTTATTTATTTATTTTAAACTAGCAGGTGTAGGATGCCCTGTTTTACCTGGTTGTAAAATATGCTTAAAGTATGATATTTTAATTCATGTAGATTCCATAACCAATTCTCTGTTGAGATTATATATATATATATATCATCATGACGGGCTCCTTGCCCAGACCAATGTGACTCTTCTTCTCCAGAGTTTCCTGTCTTCCATCAGCTGCCTCAGATCTTCAGGTGCACAATTGGCGTTGTGTGCTATTTGCTGCATGTACGTGAATCTAGGTCATCCTTTGCTTGCACGTCCGTGTCGTCGAGTCCATAGCAATACATCACTCACCAATTCATGCTTGCTCCTCAGACAATGACCAGCAAATCGTAGGCATCTTTCTCTGATGGTATTAGATATGGCAGGTAGGTTGCCATAAAGTTGCTGCTTCATGAGATGATTTTACCAAGATATATTTAATACTGTTCGTAGCAAACGAGTGTATGTGACGTCTAGTTTTCTTTCCAATCTTTTGGTGAGTGTCCATGTTGTAGCACCGTAGACAAAGACAGACTCTACCACTGCCCTGAAGAACTGCCTTTTCAGTTTGTTAGTTAGTCCCGAAGTCCATACTGAATGCAGCCCATCTAATGCGGCCCATGCTTTTGAGATGTGAATTTCAATATATCTCTCTGTGGAAGCTATGTTTCTGCTCAGCGACTTCTTTCAGTGTTGATCCAACCAAAGCCCTGAGCTCTCCTTTCACATTGAAAGTCATAAACTTTGTCTTATCCGCATTTATGTGGAGACCAATGTCATTTGCAGACTTTTCTAGCTTATGTAACAGTGTTTGCACATCAGCAGTGTTGTTCACAAAAAAAGCAACATCGTCTGCGTAATCTGCATCAGTTATGTGTGATGATTGATGACGTCTGTTTGTGGATTCATTTAGGGTGGAGCCTAGTGTGTTGTGTATATCAACAGTGGCGCAAAGTACAAAGTCAAGACAGACAATGAAAAGAAAAGGGGCAAGAGTATCTCCTTGTAGAACCCCGGTGCGGATGTCGAAAAATTCAATGTCCCCGTCTGGCGACCTGACCATTGCTCGAGTGTGCTCATATAACATCATGATAGCATTAATGACTTCATTTGGAATGCCATATGCTTTTAATATGCTGGCCATTTTTCTTCTATGTATGGAGTCGAATGTTTTGGAGAAATCTACAAAGATCATGACTGCCTCAATGTTTTTGGCTTTGACTCCTTCAATTAGTCTCCTAACAGTAAGTATTTAACTAGTAGTAGAGCGATTCTTTCTAAATCCATTCTGGTTCTTCCTGAGCACTTCTTTGATCTTTGGTGGGATACGGTTGAGAAGCATGGCATTGTAGATTTTTGCTGCAATTGGAGTGTGTGTTATTCCTCTGTAGTTATAGCTTAGGTTACTCTTCTTGGGGAAGGAAAGTATGGATCCTTCCCTCCATATATGAATAATTTTTTGTTTTTGAGTTGCATGAATTAAGAAGGATGTCATTGACGCCAACTGTCTTCCAGACTTCAGGAAGTATGTTATCTAAACCTACAGCTTTACGATTCTTGGTCTTCTTTAGTACATTTAGAAGTTCCTCCATTGTAAAATCACCCTTCTCAATATCGAGTTCCTGTACAACAATCGGCTGAATTGGTTGGTCTGTCACTTCTGCTTTGTTTCCAAGTAGTTTTTCAAAATGTGCTTTCCATTTCGAACATGCATTTTTCGGAGTGTTTGCCTTTAACTTAGCTTTGGCAGGTCGTTTGCGCCCAGATATCTCATTTACTACTTGCCAAGCCAGATAGGATTGTTTGTTATCTGCTGCATTCTGGATTCGATCTATTTGTTCTTGAACATACTTCTGTTGTTCTGATAGGTACATCATACTAAGCTCTTGAAGCACCTGCTTCCTTAATTTTGTATTCTGTCGAGTGGGGTATTTATGTTGCTTTTTGATTATGTTTTTTAACTTTTCTCATTTTGATATTATTTTATCATTTTCCCACGATACTTTTCACTTTACTTTGGTTTTCAGAGGTATACACTTCTTTGCTGCTTCTTGGTGCGATCTAACAAAGTTTTCATAGGTGGTATTAGTAGTTGGTTCCTGCTCTTGTGCTTGTAAAGCATCAAATCTGTTTCACAGTTCGAATATGAATCTCTGTTTGATCTGATTGTCGTGTGACAATGTTGACCAGTTGTAGGGCTGTCTAGATGATTTTTTAGTTTTGTTCGCTCGTAGACTTAATTTCAACTTAGAGGTTACAATCCTATGATCAGTAGACACACCATAGAAACTGCTATAAGCCTCACAGTTATGACAGCTATTGATCCATTTATTTATAAAAAGATAGTTCAGTTGTACCTTATCTTCATTTGGGGATTGATGGATCCAAAGCTTACTGGGTCTTTTCTGAAAACGAGTATTCATGCATTGTAGATTGTTTTCAAGGAGAAAAGTTAATAGATACTCTCCATTTCGGTTCGTTCCATCATGGAAAGAGAACTTATGCTTGTTGTCTTCCCGTCCTATGTGCGCATTCATGTCACCCCCGATAATCAATAAATTATATTTGGGGATTTAGCGCACTATTGTTGGGAGTTCATCGTAGAAATACAGGATCTCTTGCTTGTCATTGACATTGGTAGGGCTGTAGCAACAAATAACAGTAACAGGATTACCACGAGAATTATCCTTTGTGTTATCTTCTCAGCACTGTTCAATGATTTCAATGCTCAAGGGCTAAGCAAAAGTTCTACTCCTTCAATGGTACTATTTGTCGAATTTTTCCATGCTGACGCTGATACTAGTGTCCAGCTGTTACCAATTTCATGGTACTTTATGTCCATGTTGTTGTGGAAGAAACGGTGCTCTTGAATACACACAATATTGATATTGTGTTCTTTGGACGAAGCAAGAAGTTCTGATATTTGAGATGTGGGTTGAAGTGTCCGTACATTAAAGGTGGATATTTTGATGGTATGTCTACATTTTGCTAGCCTAGGTTTTGATGCTGTAGTAAACGTGTCGATAACTGTGGTCAGTGCCGGCACACCAAGTAGCGACCCTTGGTTACTCGTGTGGCGGTCTATGCGGTATGAAATTCTGGTTTGATTTAGAGTCATATTGAATCTTTCGATAGCTCGGATAATATCACCTGTGTGAACTACGTCTACAGGCAAATCGCAGTAGTTTCTCAATTAGACTAGTTGAACCTGACCACTGATCTCTTGAGATATATATATATAGATATATATATATATTTAGAGGGAATTAGACCTGACGTTTAAATGGGTTTTATAATATTTATATATATATATATATATATATATATATATATATATATATATATATATATGTGTATATATATATATATATACATTATATAAAAATAAAATAAAAATACCAGCGATGGTTGATGTTATGTTGTTTTGAAAAAAGAAAAACCGAATGAATTTGTGAAATGATCAACGTTTTGTCCCTATTGCCTATATCCTAAAGATGTCCTCTGCAATAGGGACGAAACGTTGATCATTTCATAAATTCATTCGGTTTTTCTTTTTTCAAAACAACATATATATATATATATATACACGCACAGGGTGGTCACTAGAGAAAGCGAGAAATTTGAAGGTCAGCTTTGATCATGAATAAAATGCGTGATTGCTATTTTTTGATTGGTTCTTTTGTTGGTTTTCTAGGTTAAGACGCTGCAGTGAAGTGCACGGACGACATTTTGAGTATCTATGAGTATAACATAACATTTGTCTTTGAAAAACTTTGTAAAAATTCTTTGTTAAAATAAATTGTTGTTTGAAAAAACTTCCCGCTTTTCTAGCGACCACCCTGTATATTGGGAGGAAAGTAGATCATCTGTTTATTTTTGTTTTATTAAGTTGGTTTTATAATATACTAGCAGGTCCCCTTAACCGGCGTTGCCTGGTCGTAGGATGCATACCCACCTCCGCATAAAAATTTAAAATACGGTTGTTGTTTTTGTCGTTTACCAACCCTCAACCTCCTCATGTTAAAAATGGCTTTCAGAATAGACACCCCATTTTGTGCCTGGGGGTGGAGTTGTCAAAAAATTTGCTGGAAGGTTCAGGGTATTTTTCAGGGTATTTTTCAGGGTATGGCTCAGGGTAAAGTTCAGGGCAAGGTATTTTAGTTGGCAAGACTGAAGTTATGGTAACAAAAACCTATCGAACCCCGCGTCCCTTAAAGGGAACAAAATTCCTGTAGTCACCTGTATGTTAGCAAATATAAATGCAAACGCTATTTAAGAAAGTGACCGTTTTAATTAAGTTGTAAAAGTAAACATTATAAACAGAACGGTTTATTTCAATAACAAACAATGGTGGATCTGGTTCCTAAACTTTAAATGGGTTAAATTTAATCACGTTATTATTGAAAATGTAATCATGCGAGAACCTGAAATAATGTTATTATTCTGAAGGCCATTCTTTACATGGAGAGGGTGTTTAGTAACTAATCTGTTCTTCAACCTTACAGTGTAAAAAAAAAATTGTAAAACGTGAATTTAACCTGAAAAAACTATTTAAAAATTTTGCAATGGTATTGCGCCCTGCCATCATATATGCATCCTAGATCAATATCTACTTTAAAATTTGGTGCTTATGCCTTTTTTGGTACCACGCTATTTGTAATTAGTGTTTTCAGGTAAAATTCAACTTTCATGCTATTTTTTTTATTCAAATGTAAGGTGGAAGAATATTTACAAAAGATCCTCTCCTCCCCAATGTAAAACTAATCACCCAAAATTGTACTTTGTATTGTTCAACGCTTTTAATTATAAATTATAAAATGATACACATTTACTCATTGTAAAACTTAATCTTGCATTATTTCTTTTTTTGATAAATATGAAGAATCTTTCCACCCAGGAAAAATCCTTTAAAATTACCACTTTTAAAAGTTTTCTGGGGTGCTGAAAACGAAAATAACGTACAAAAAATCCGGCATACGATTAGATTCCAAGTTCTGAATAAATGTTAGTTTCTTAAAAGTGGAAGATCACTTTTCTATAATAATATGAGCATTCATTTTGAAGCCAGTCTAATCGATCAATAATGCCTAGTAGCACCCCACACACCCCACAAATTGTGTGTGTGTGTCAGAGAAGTGGAGTTAACTGCCTTTCAAATTGTTCATCCCCCACCCCTTTATGGTTTTGGTCGACGTCATGTAATTTTGACATTGTAAAATATGTAATCATGTTTTTGATTTGCTTTAGTAACCAGTCAATCCTCGGTCGAAAAGTTTTTTGTTTTTGTTTTTAATAAAAAATCAGTGATTTTGCATCACATGCGTGTGCAGTTATCACCAAATATGACATAAGGGTATTGCACCAGATATTCACAAAATATTGTCCTTGTAACTCTCTGGAAGCATTTCACTTAAGCGAAACATTTAGCGATAAAATTTCATTGATACGTAAGATTCATTTCTCAGTAAAGAAACTTTTGTTTTCAAATCTGATTATTTCACATTGTGTTTACCTCGACAATGAAGTTTTTTTTTTGTTTTTTTAATATTTGAAATATTTGCTAATCGTATTCCACTCTATATGATAATAGAACCTTCACGTTGCATTCCACATTTGTGAATAATTAGTCAGACGTCCGGCGTTGCCCAGCCGTACAATACGCTTAAACATGATATTTTAATTTATGCAGATTGCGTATATATATTTATAGAATCGATCCTCTATTGATTATTGTACATTACGAGGAATAATTTGCCCGGTGGACTAATTAAAAAAAAAAAAAAAAAAAAAATTTTAATCCTTTTTTAATCTATAAGAGAAAAAAAAAAGCTATTTTTAAGATTGGATTTTTTTTTCGATTTTCAATACTTATTGGATCAATTTCTGCACAAAACATATTTAAGAACACTGCCAAACATAAATTACCATGTGAAATTTGCAAAAGATAAGCTTAGCCATTTCAGAACCCATAAGAAAGTAACTCGCACACACACACACAAAGTGACTTTTATATAATAGTAGAGATAGAGATATATATTAGCAGGTTATTAGCAGCCCCACCCTTTACTAATTCCCTATGGAGTTTCTTTCTAGTAGTCGGAGTAAGATGGCTGTACTTTGGAAACCTTTTGAGCGTTGCTCAGCACTCTGAGGAACTACGTATCTCCCCTTGACCTATGGCGACCCTTGACCAAATGGTCGAGTCTCCCAGCCAAATGGCCAAGGAAGACATATTTGTTAAGTATTGTTTTTATTCAGGATAATGAAAGAAACCACGATTTTAGTAGAAAATATATCACTTCCAAATTATGCCATTTGTCAACAACAAACCCAGAATTTCCTCCTTTAAATTAGGAAATTTTTATTATACTAGCAGTTCAGCCCGGCTTTGCTCAGGCCCTATATACTGTTTATAACTTTATGTGTATATATATATATATATATATATATATTATTAAAAAGTTTGACTCATGTCCTGGTAACATACATCTAAAATTTCAAGTATTTAGACCCAAAACTGGCGGAAGAGTTTGGTAGAGTCTGCAAAGGTTAACTCTTTCAACTTTGATCTCTTGGCAGCCAAATTTTCGCCCCAAAACTGATTAAAATGTTTGCTGCATGTCTGAATACCCTTTATGTAAAATTTCAAATCTTTAGGCCCAAAATTGGCTGAATAGTTTGCTAGAGACTGCAAAGGTCAAATCTTTTTAACTTTGACCCCATGACAGCTCAAATTTTTTGGCCAAAAACCAATTAAAAAGCTTGCCCTATGCTTGAATACACTTTATGTAAAATTTCAAATGTTTAGACCAAAAGTTGGCTGAGTAATTTGGTAGAGACCGCAAAGGCCATATTTTTTAAAACTTTGACCCTAATTTTGAACCCTTAACATTTATTGTTTTGGGCTCAAATCAAATTAAAAATTTGGATCCATGTCCAAGTAACCGACATCTAAAATTTCAAGTGTTTAGACCAAAAATTGACCGAAGAATTTGGTACATTTTTCAATGGTCAAATCATTGAACTTTGACCCCTTGACAAATTTCTGGCCGAAAACAGATTAAAAAGATTTTCCCAAATCTCAATTCCTCTTATGTCAAATCTCGAGTCCGTAGACTGAAAATTGACAGAGTAGTTTGGTAGGGAAATGTAAACACACACACACACACAATTTCACTTTTATGGATATATAGATATGCTTCCTGAGATATGGCATGCATCAAGTCAATGCTGATGGTTATAGAGGTTGTCAGGAAGTTTTATTACATTAATAATAATTAATGCTATTGGAACACACTGTGGAGCAGGTGCTAGTGTGATTGCAAGAATCAGAAGTGGATGGAGTACGTTCAGAGAACTTCTATCATTACTAACTAGCAGAGCGTTACCACTGTCGGCCAAATGAAGAATTTATCGGGCATGTTCATGCAGTGTTATGGCGTATAGAACTGAAACTTTGTAAGCGAAGGTTGAATGGAGAGAAATAATACGAAAATGGGAATGATACAATGGATGTGTAATGGTATGGTCACATTGAAAGAATGGATAAGAGTTCCTTGGTTAGTAGATATAGAATAGTTGGCATAGTAGATTCAGTTTATGGGGGGGGGGATAATCATTTTATGGGGGGGGTGTTAAGGAAAACACAAGAGGAAGTGATAAAAATACACTTGAGAGAAAGAGGGATAGATAAAGAACTGGCCAGAGATAGGTTAGTTTTGAAGTCAATTTCTTGAAGTCTAATGCATGGTAGCAGCATATAAAACGGATATGTGATGAGACTGCTCTACTCTTTAAACTTTTTTTGTTTGTTTTTTTCAAATTTTCTCACAAATACATGCTGCATAGCTGTTTAACTAAGTCGGTTCTCTAACATTCAAATCGCCATTTTTTTTTCAAATAAATATTATTTCTATAGCTAAAACGAATCCCACATTGAAATATACAATTTTAACTTCCTTTTATACATACAGTTAAAATGTGCCCCTATTTGAAGGAGAATTAGAAAAACATGTATATAAAGGCTAATCTTTGCAAACAAAGCACTAATATAAATGGCAAATAATATATTTGAACACCATTGGGGGTGAGTACCCAAAAGTTAAAATCTCGTCACAGTGAAGAAAGTAATATAGTAAGGTTTGTTGCTTGCTGAAAGTCTCCTTTGAGAAAATATATCTTTAAGTGAAGATAGCTTCGCTTTAATATCTAGTGGGCAGAGACAGAAAAAAAGGCGTCTTAGTGCCAGGAAGTTCTGTCTAACCTGCAAACCTGAAAGGCTCCAGGAGTCCTACAAAGCTTTCGCTGAAATCAATAAGTTATGGAGGCTGATTGATATTCATTGACCAAATCACCTTACAGGGGCTGCTCTCCATTTGAAAGAAATGTTAATTGTCACATGCACAACACCAATTCAAATTCTTACAGTAATTATACAGGGTGGGCCAAAATAAGGGTCCTATCTTTAAATTTGAATAACTTCCACAAAATAAAAGTTAAACTCACCAAACTTTATGTGTGTGTAGACTGACCCTTCTGAGAATTTTTTGAAATAAACAAAACAAATTTTGGCCGAAAAACACTTCTTAAAACTTACATGAATTTATGAATTTTTAAAAATAGGACCCTTATTTTGGCCCACCCTGTATGTTCAGGAACAAAAATAGAGTTATTTAAAAAATACAATATCAACAAAAAATTGCATTTTGAAATGTTATTCAACATAATATTAGAAGGCCTACCAGTGTTGTCTGGTCATAAAATATGCTTAAATATGATATTTTAATTTCTGCATATATTAATTATTATATCGCCAATTCTCTTTTGATTCTTATGTTGTACCCAACATATAGTAGTTATTTCAAAAGTAAAAAAAACAAATGAAGCATGCATGGTCCCCCGTGAGTGCACAGTGAACGAGGCATAAAAAAATGACTAAGTTCAGCATTCGCTCCCCCTCTCCATTTAGCCCCAAAAGTTCTCAGGGGACATCAAATCTCGGTGAAAATAAACAAACAGTGACGTTTTAGGCCTTAACACCAGTTCTGCACCATGCAAAAAAGAAATGACTAAATCCATCATTTGCTTCCCTCCCCCCCCCCGTCTATTTAGACCCAAAAGTCTCCAAGGTCTTAACATATTTAAATTTGAGTTCAGCATCATGCAAAAATAGACATACACAGAAAAATCTGGACAAATATCGTAAAATAGTCCCAAAAATGGAGTATTTTTATTAGCCCTTAAAGAGCCCCTATGGCACACCCAAGAGTTATCGCGAAGTATAGACAAACAAAATTATATAGAAATCAGTTAGTTACAACTTTTCAGAAAATTTTATAAAAATCCAAGGCATCAATTTGTTAATTTAAGCCATTTTAACCCGAAAGCCTCAAAATTTTCCCGGAAAATCTGTTCTGTTACTTTTTTTACTCATATCATGTTTAATGTTTGTGCAAAATTTCCAAAAATTCCAAAGAGTAGTTATTGAGAAAAGTGCGAACAAACAAACAGACAAGGGTGAATGTACAGGTCCACACTCCTTTTGTCGGAGGACCAAAAAAGAAAAAAAAAAAATGACTTGGGTACCATCAGCTAGAATCGAAACCAAAACATTTAGCTATCTAGTGGTATTTGTAACTATCTGAGCTACAATTGTTATATATTTTCACAAAAGTAACTCTCGCATGATGAGCCTAATCAACAGTCATTTTTTTTTTTATAAGCAATATTAATCTAATATAACGACTTTGCTTCCTGAAAAGTTAAAAAATATCCTCAAGAATCTGCATTTCGTAGAAACATCTATTGTTAGAATAAGAAAGCAATGAAAATCACGTATTCAAATATATCTTAATTCTTATATCAATTTTTAAAAAATTAACATTCATAAAAATGATAAAATTAAAATGCTAAATAAGCGAAAAATACATTTAAATATTATCAGCAGGGGGTACCCAGCTTTACCTGGTTATAAAATACACTTAAATATATTTTAATTTATAGTCTGTCTATTATACAAACATTATTGGTTACATATGTGCATACATGTTTCAGTGGAATCCTAATTCGAAGAGACCAAATACAGAAGTAATCAAACATCTCAACAAAAATAACCTTCTTAGTGACACTCAATATGGTTTCCGTTCTGCTAGATCTACAGCAGATGTCCTTACAGTTATATCGCATAGGATTAGCAAATCTCTCGACGGTGGCAATCTTTCTAGGGCAATTGCTCTTGACATATCTAAAGCCTTTGATAGGGTATGGCATAAAGGTTTACTTCATAAGATCGCTAGCTATGGTATAGCTGGAAAAGTCTTCTCAATTATTAAATCATTTCTTTCTGATAGATTCATAAGAGTAGTAGTTGAGGGGCAAAAATCAGAAGCTCACAATATTAATGCCGGTGTCCCTCAGGGATCCATCCTGGGCCCAACTCTTTTCCTGATCTACATTAATGATCTTCCAAATCATATCCTTACATCATTTGTAGACATTTATGCTGACGACACTACCATTTATGGTACCACATCTAAGACAGTAAACGAGCAAGTTCTCTCCAATTCTCTCTCCTCTGATCTTGAGCACGTAGTACAATGGGGAAAGGAGTGGCTGGTTACTTTTAATGCATCTAAAACCAAGCTTCTCTCTTTACATCATCAACATTCTAATCCACATTTGTCATCAATTGAAATGAATGGCTCTCGTCTTCAGGAGGCCTCAAGTTTTGACAAGCTTCTGGGCTTGACCATTACTCCTGATCTTAAATGGAACACGTATATCAAATCTGTTGCCAAGGCCGCTGGAAAAATGGTGGGATCTTTCTATCGATCCAGTAGATATCTCACTGCTGATGCTATTCTCTATCTATATAAGAGCCAGGTACGTCCAAGGATGGAATACTGTTGCCACATCTGGGCAGGAGCTGCTAGAAAGAACTTGTCCTGCCTTGATAGAGTTCAAAATAGACTTCGTAGCCTCGTAGGAGATGTCCTTTTCTCCTCCTTGCAACCTCTATCTCACAGAAGAGATGTTGCGAGTTTGTCTCTGATGTATCGTTATTTTCATGGAAAGTGTTCAACTGAGCTTCAATCTATGGTCCCCCCTCGCCAAACTTTCACAAGAAACACTCGTCTAGCTGTAAACATTATCAATAATTTCCCCCACTCTTTATCTGTGCCTAAACCTAAACGTAGATTCCATGAACAAAGCTTCTTTCTTAGAACTGCACGCCTGTGGAATTGTCTTCCGTTTTCCTGCTTTCCGGCTGACTACAATATGGTTTTGTTCAAGTCTAAAGTAAATAAGTTCTTGATGAGCCGTTCCATATAAGTTATTAAATTTACCAAATTTTCATTACTAATGATTACTATATTGACCAACTTCTACTGTACACTCTTTAACCCTTATCCTTGAGTGGCCTCTGGGCCTTGATAATGTGGTGATGCCTTTGTAAAAAAAAAAAAAAAAAAAAAAAAAAAGACCACCTCATCAGACCAAAAAGAAAAAAAAGGAGCGATATTTTTTTGGTCTGATGAGGTGGTCTCATTGAATTAGAATTTCACTGAAATATGTATGCACATATGTAACCAATAATGTTTGTATAATAAACAGATTATATACAAGCTCTGTCTGCCATTGGGCACTCTTTATTAATCACACGGGTTTCATTGGATTTATCTCTAGGAAACCAATCCATACAACCATTATATATATATTTTAATTTATCCAGATTTTGTATATCTATAATATAAAGCTGAATGTCTGTATGTGTGGGGGGGGTCACGAATAGACTCCTATATGGTTGACTATTTTAAAAAACTGATTACATATGATGATAGATGTATCGAGACACAGGAATGGGTATGCTTGATCCTGCAGTACGGTGGTTCATTAAAATTGTGGGGTCTGTGTTCGCACCTAGTCCACAAAGTATGAAAATAAAAAATGAAAAAATTAAAAAAAAAAACGTTTACAAGTGTTTTTGATATAGATGTACATAAGAATACTTTGATAAGTATGTTTTAACTTAAATAGGGATGGTATAATAAAATTGTGGGGTCTGCGTTCGCGCCTTGGCTCCATAGAATAGAAATAGGCACAAACTTTAATAAAGACTTTTCATATCTATCTGCGTAAGTATACTTTGATAATTATGTTTCAGTTTGAAGAAAAATGGTATAATAAAATTATGAGGTGTTCGTTCGTGCTTGACCAACATAGAATGGAAATATGTCACAAAGTTTAACAAGGTTTTTTAATATAGATCCACAGAATATTGTGATAAGTGTTTCAGTGTGAACAGGTATGATATAATAAATTATGGGGTTTATCTATTTTATTTTTACTTTCATCATATTTTGCTTTGGTTTTGATACCCTAAATTCGAAGCTATCTCTTTACAACCCTTCCTTTTCATAACCTATCATACTTTCATAAATCAGAGTCCATTTTCAGTAGGCTGTTTTTGAACCCAGTCAACGACGGGTACTTTTGCTAGTATTACAATAAAGTCAATTCTCTATCGATTACTTCATATGATATTGTACCCAGTATATAGTTGTGATTTCAAAAGTTAAAAAAAAAAGAAAAAAAAACGTGACTTGCATGCCATTAACCAGAATAGAAACCGAGAAAAAGAAAATGGAGACACACAGATATAGGATTATAAATGACTACAATCAATAAATATGCCATACTACCGCTGTCATTGTATTCATTTATTTATTTTTTGTTTACTCATGTTCACCCCTTACAAAGCATATCGCCACTTGGACGTAAGGGGCTAGTATTTGGGGCTATGTCTAGAAAAGATTAACAAGATATTTGTTTATGGAAGCAGGCAGCAGGAAGGGAATTCCAAAGTCTAGCTGTTCGAGGGAAGAAACTATTAGAATAGAAAGCTTTCTGGCATTTAGGGACAACAACAGTGAAGGGGTGAGATGTTATTGCTAAGCGGGTTTGTCAGGGATATGTACGTCGAGAGGGGTACAAGGGAAACAAGTTCATCAGAACACATTCCATTAAAATATTTGTAAAACAGGCACAGTGATGCAACATTGTGGCGATGAGACTGGGACTGGGGCTAAGTTGATAAAGTGGGACCGATTAGATTGACAACTCTTTTTTGGACTTTATCTAAGAGGGAGAGACTACTGTTAGATGCACCAGCCCAGATATGGCAACAATACTCCATGCATGCGCGAATGGTGGTCTTGTAAAGGTACAGGATACTCTCAGGCGTTAATAGTCTTCTAGCTCGATAGAGGGAACTCACCTTCTTTGCAGCAGCCTTTGCAATGTCCTCTATGTATTTGTACCAGTTCATATTACCCGCAAAAGTTAGGCCAAGGAGTTTGATTCTCGGATGGGGTGCTATTTGTCATGGATATGGAGGGTTGGAGAGGCGTCTTGTAATTGTTAAAGGAGAGCAGCTTATTAATGCTATTACTTTAATTTACATAAGTAAAAAAAAATTTTTTTTAATATTTTTATGTTTATTACAATATTTTAGCTTCTTTAAAAAATAGTTGACCTCCCCCCTCCCCTCCAAAAAAATATGACTTTGGAATCATAAACTGCTTCAATCATTGCTGAAGAGGGCAGTAAACACAAAAAATGTAATATGGTGTCGTAAGCACAGTGAAAACGTACATAGAAGTGATCTTCATTCGATCCCGAGCAACGTCGGGTTTTCATGCCAGCTAAAACTAAATTGATATTAAACAGAATTATGTATTTATGCTATAATAATAAAAATTGGTTTTAATATATTTTCTATCATTCATTAAATAATGTAAAGCCACTAAAATCTATTTGAAATTTCAGAAACTGAAAAAAATCAATTTTTTTCATCTATTTTTTATCGTAAGTTGCTTTAAGTTTTAAATTTTATTAAAATATTTTTAAAATTATATATTCATGCCACAAATACAGACTGTTCAAATAACATTTAATATATTTTTTTCATAGATTTTAATTAAAAAATTTATGACACTAACAAGTATTTAAAATTACAAATATGCCAGAATAATTTGGAATAAAATGAATTTTTATCATTAATTTTAATTAAAAGACGCTCAAAGAAGCAGAATGCATTTGAAAAGACGCTCAAAGAAGCAGAATGCATTTGAAAAGACGCTCAAAGAAGCAGAATGCATTTGAAAAGACGCTCAAAGAAGCAGAATGCATTTGAAAAGACGCTCAAAGAAGCAGAATGCATTTGAAAAGACGCTCAAAGAAGCAGAATGCATTTGAAAAGACGCTCAAAGAAGCAGAATGCATTTGAAAAGACGCTCAAAGAAGCAGAATGCATTTGAAAAGACGCTCAAAGAAGCAGAATGCATTTGAAAAGACGCTCAAAGAAGCAGAATGCATTTGAAAAGACGCTCAAAGAAGCAGAATGCATTTGAAAAGACGCTCAAAGAAGCAGAATGCATTTGAAAAGACGTTCAAAGAAGCAGAATGCATTTGAAAAGACGTTCAAAGAAGCAGAATGCATTTGAAAAGACGTTCAAAGAAGCAGAATGCATTTGAAAAGACGTTCAAAGAAGCAGAATGCATTTGAAAAGACGTTCAAAGAAGCAGAATGCATTTGAAAAGACGTTCAAAGAAGCAGAATGCATTTGAAAAGACGTTCAAAGAAGCAGAATGCATTTGAAAAGACGTTCAAAGAAGCAGAATGCATTTGAAAAGACGTTCAAAGAAGCAGAATGCATTTGAAAAGACGTTCAAAGAAGCAAATTTCATTTGAAAAGACGTTCAAAGAAGCAAATTTCATTTGAAAAGACGTTCAAAGAAGCAAATTTCATTTGAAAAGACGTTCAAAGAAGCAAATTTCATTTGAAAAGACGTTCAAAGAAGCAAATTTCATTTGAAAAGACGTTCAAAGAAGCAAATCTCATTTTAAAAGACGTTCAAAGCAAATTTTAAAAGACGTTCAAAGCAAATTTTAAAAGACGTTCAAAGAAGCAAATTTCATTTTAAAAGACGTTCAAAGCAAATTTTAAAAGACCTTCAAAGCAAATTTTAAAAGACGTTCAAAGCAAATTACATTTTAAAAGACGTTCAAAGCAAATTACATTTTAAAAGACGTTCAAAGCAAATTACATTTTAAAAGACGTTCAAAGCAAATTACATTTTAAAAGACGTTCAAAGCAAATTACATTTTAAGAAACGTTCAAAGCAAATTACATTTTAAAAGAAGTTCGAAGAAGCAGAATGCATTTTAAGAAACGTTAAAAAATTCAGAATGCATTTTAAAAAATGTTCAAATAAGCAGAATGCATTTAAAAAAATGTTCAAAGAAACAGAATGCATTTGAAAAAATGTTCAAAGAAGCAGAATGCATTTGAAAAAATGTTCAAAGAAGCAGAATGCATTTTAAAAAATATTCAAAGAAGCAGAATGCATTTTAAAAAATGTTCAAAGAAGCAGAATGCATTTTAAAAAATGTTCAAAGAAGCAGAATGCATTTTAATAGACGTTCAAAGAAGCAGAACGCATTTTTATATTATATATAAGTTAAAAAGAAAAAAATATAAACCTTAGTCATTATACCTTATTTCACCTTATCAAAGGCGAGCTTCATCAGATGCAGTTCAGAGGCTGATAGTTTGTTTACTAAAGTATTAGAATGCTTACGCTGTCTTAGAAGTCTGGAATTGCAAGCAACCAATTCGTTCTTAAAATAACATTTATGCTGAGCAATAGGTGTATCAGAATTTTTGTAGGAATTTTTGACACCTCTAACACGAAACTGCGAATAAAATATAAAAAACTGGTAATTTCTGTTAAAAATGGGTTGTTTATTTTCTTTATGGATTATACTTCCAAAATAAACTAATAAAGTTGTTTTAAAAGTAATATATATATATATATATATATATATATATATATATATATATATATATATATATATATATATATATTTAAAAACAGTAATGAAATTAATTGAATTTTACGAGCTCAGTATTTTTCAATTTTTAAACTTTAAAAATCTATCAAAATTTTTCTATTGATTCAATTTTTACGATATTTTCAGTGTCAATGTGAAATTTTATGCTCTTTCCAATAAACCGAATATAATATTTTAGACAAACGTTTTTTTTTATTCACGCCCCCACCCCCCATTTTCAAGTGTCTATTAAAAAGTAAATAATTAATTTACACACCAAAGTTTTATATATCACAAATTGAAGATAAAAGATCAATAAATAATATATTCAAATTAAAAAAAAGTAGTGTTTTTTAGAAATTTACCTGTAAAGTTTAAAACCTTTTAAAAAAAAAAAAAAAAAAAAAAAACACGTTGTTTGTTTTTTCTTTTGTTATTTTTTTAAATGAGACCTTGGTCCTTTCTCCTTGCTCCTTTAATTGGAAAAAATAGGGCTTGAATTACATTTTTCGAGTAGTTATAAACTTGGAAAGGCAGGGGGTCGAATGATTTCACGCCTCCCATTTTGAAATGTCTATTAAAAAGTAAATAATTAATTTACTCACCAAAGTGTTATATATCACAAATTGAAGATAAATGATCAATAAATAATATATTCAAATTTAAAACAAAAAGAAATAGTGTTTTTTAGAAATTTACCATTAAAGTCCGAAGTTTAAAACTTCAAAAAAAAAAAAAAACACGTTGTTTGTTTTGTTTTTTGTTTTTTTTTAAATGAAACCTTGCTCCTTGCTCCTTTAATTGAAAAAGAAATTAGGGCTTGAATTACATTTTTCGAGGAGCTATAAGCTTGGAAAGACGGGGTGGAATTATTCAATATTTTTCATGAAATTTCTGACACAATTCAACTCCTTGTCACGAAATTTGTCACGAAATTTCTGAGCAATTCAACTCCTTGTCACAATGTGACTAAGGTCGACCTTGGGTTTACTTTCGTCAGCCTCATAACACTCGTTTCCTTTATTTTAAAAAAAAAAAAGCACAACTTTATGTCTAGGCTTTTTTTTTTTTTTTAATTTTTTTTTTATAAATTATTAAAAATGTTTACTTACTAGAAAATTATATATACATGTGTACAATATTTTTTGTTATCAAGTTTGAAAATAAAAACTTTGGTTATTTTTAACAATAGCCAAGAAAACAGATGTATGAAAATAAAATGAACAAAAAATAAATGTTACCAAAGGCAATGTAAGTTACTCTTCTACCTATCGAGACAAGTATTTTGAAATGTTTTTTGCCTTGAAAATAGAAGTATTATGAAATGTTGGGATAGAACAAAAAAAAAACTGCTGTCTCATTAGAGCCCATGTCAAGTTTTAATCGAAAATTAAACAAAATTCTGGTAGAATATTCCATTCTGGTACGATCGGTGGATGCGTTTCCATCAGCATTTTGTTTAATATTCGAAGTTTGAGCGATTACAGAGACATTGGCTATCTAATTAGACAGCGATTTAGTTTATTCTAAGACCACTTATTTTTAAGTAAAAATAACGCTTTAAAATAAGTTAACAAGAACGTACCCAGGAAGGTAGAAGAGGAACTTATCTTGCGTTTGATGGCATTTATTCGTTGTATATTAATTTTCTTCGCCCCCTTTTTTTGTTTTGTTGGCTATTGTTAAAAATACAATCAAATCACGTAGACTTGCATGAAATTCAAACTCGAGTATTAATAGTGTAAAGCCTTATTAATATGTACTCTACCTATCCCCCCCCTCAGTCAGTCAATCAATTTCTATATGAACAGAAACTCCCATGACGCATAACATTCTAATATATACATTTGTCAGTTCTTAAAATTTATTTTATTTTTCTCACATATCTTTTCATCTTACTCAACTGTGTTGGTGTATGCTTTTGTTACGCTTCCCCTAAGCTTACGGAAGAAAATAATAGAGATAGACATTGAAGATTTCAAAGTCACTGTAACATTTAATGGATACTAGAAGATGTATCCGGGGTTGCCCGGTATTAAATGTAACATTAAATTCCCTTTTAACAAAAATGAAGTAAAAAGAACGGAAAGAAACTGAGATATGCGCATGCGAGCACTATGTTTTTTCTAAACAGTTAATTTCTAGTAAGTAAAAAAAAAAAAATAACAATAAAATACTTGAGCTAAGATTGAAACTAAAACTAAAGACAGTGACTCAAGTACGATAACCATTAGCCTAGCTTGCCACCAATGCTCTTTAAAAATGTGTGTTCAAACCTTATGAAACAGTTGACAAACAGATAAAAATCCGATGACTCCCACGTACCAATTTTTCAATTTTCGCCCCTTAGCAGCCTTCTTTTTCGGATAAAAACCAATTAAAAAGTTTTCCACACGTCTGAATACCCTATATACCAAATTTTACGTGTAGATCATATATTCGTTGAGTATAAAGGTTGAGAAGTGTCCTCTAACACACACACACACACATTCTTACTTTTATAGATATACTAGCAGGCTACCCGCCATTACCTGGTCGTAAAATACGCATAAATATTATATTTTAATTCATACAGAAACTGAGACATGTTTTTTTAAAACCATTCACTTCTTTTTTCTAAACTATTCACTGAGATCGAAACCAAGACCTAAAGACAGTGAGTGAAGTACGATAACCATTAGACCAGTGTGACACGTATTTAAAAAGTGTTTTCAAACTACTTATTCTAACATAAGTAATCTGTAATGTGAACTATTTACACATACACATTCGTGAAACAGTTAGCAAACAAAAATCCAATGATTCCTATATAACAGTTTTTTTCAATTTTGACCCCTTAGCAGCCCTCTTTTCCGGAAGAAAACTGATTAAAACGTTTTCCACATGTC
Organism: Euprymna scolopes; assembly: GCF_053919585.1. Lineage (NCBI taxonomy): Eukaryota > Metazoa > Mollusca > Cephalopoda > Sepiida > Sepiolidae > Euprymna > Euprymna scolopes. The sequence goes on from NC_136498.1 coordinate 48,332,560, forward strand.
TGAATATCCTATATACCAAATTTCAAGTATGTAGATCAAATACTCATTGAATATATAGGTTGAGAAGTGTCCTCCCCCCACTTTCATAGATATAGATTAACAAATGACGTGCTTATGTCTTTCCAATATAAAGATAAGAAAAAAATATTGCTTATCAGATCAAGAGAAGAGCCTTGTGTCAACATGTATGGTGACCCAATACCAACATGACCAGACACATTAAAATCTTGATCATAATCTTATATGACTAATTTCTCTATTGTGGTCTTGCATAACTGTTGCAAGCGTGACCCCAAAATCGCCCCACCCCTCAACTTCTTTCCGAATTGCAAGCAGATCCAGGCATGACAAACCGAGAATGTCGGAGTCACTGCAACATTTCCAATAAATCATTGCTAAGAAGTAACAAGACTATGTCGCAATTACACAGAAAAATAAAATAAAAACTTTTATTAGTACGTTTCTGAATTTTTTTAGATAGCCTTTGATTTGGATTCTTTGGACTAGTGTTCTCATCTGTAATGTTACTTCTGCAACGTTTCGGTCAATGTAACCTCCGCGCTTCAGGTGTATCTTGTTAAACTCTGAAATCGTGGAGTAGTAGATGAGCCCCTCTTACAGTTTAGGTAAACCATAATATGAGTAAAATATGAGGGAGCATATTTGGGGTACACCATCTGTAAAAATGCTATTTGACCGGCTATTGAAATTGACGTAATTATTGTAAAAGAGTTTTAAAATTAAAATCAAACAATATTGAAATTGACGTAATTATCGTAAAAGAGTTTTAAAATTAAAATCAAACAATATTGAAATTGACGTAATTATTGTAAAAGAGTTTTAAAATTAAAATCAAACAATATTGAAATTGACGTAATTATCGTAAAAGAGTTTTAAAATTAAAATCAAACAATATTGAAATTGACGTAATTATTGTAAAAGAATTCTAAAATTAAAATCAAACAATATTGAAATTGATGTAATTATTGTAAATGTATTTTAAAATTAAAATCAAACAATATTGAAATTGACGTAATTATTGTAAAAGAATTTTAAAATTAAAATCAAACAATATTGAAATTGACGTAATTATTGTAAAAGAATTTTAAAATTAAAATCAAACAATATTGAAATTGATGTAATTATTGTAAATGTATTTTAAAATTAAAATCAAACAATATTGAAATTGACGTAATTATTGTAAAAGAATTCTAAAATTAAAATCAAACAATATTGAAATTGATGTAATTATTGTAAATGTATTTTAAAATTAAAATCAAACAATATTGAAATTGACGTAATTACTGTAAAAGAATTTTAAAATTAAAATCAAACAATATTGAAATTGACGTAATTATTGTAAAAGAATTCTAAAATTAAAATCAAACAATATTGAAATTGATGTAATTATTGTAAATGTATTTTAAAATTAAAATCAAACAATATTGAAATTGACGTAATTATTGGAAAAGAATTCTAAAATTAAAATCAAACAATATTGAAATTGACGTAATTACTGTAAAAGAATTTTAAAATTAAAATGAAACAGTATTGAAATTGACGTAATTATTGTAAAAGAATTTTAAAATTAAAATCAAACAATATTGACGTAATAAAATTAAATTAAAACAATATTAGAAAAGAGAATATTTTTTATGAAATGATTTTTATTGAATACAGAAACATAATTACAAATGATATTGTTCTCGGATACATAATAATTAGGGCTATGACAACAGCATATTCGTTTCCTTGTTTTGATTCTCAAGTATAAATCGATTGATACCTTGTATGTTTATGTAGAGTGGTGTGGTTTTCGGTTAATTGTGTCTAACTGTGCCGGATATATACTCGAGAGTCCAAACAACGAAAAGAATATGCTGTTGTCATAGCCTCCTCCTTCTTCTTCTTCTTATTATTAATAATATTAATAATAATAATATTATTATTAATAATAATAATATTATTATTAATAATAATAATATTATTATTAATAATAATAATATTATTATTAATAATAATAATATTATTATTAATAATAATAATATTATTATTAATAATAATAATATTATTATTAATAATAATAATATTATTATTAATAATAATAATAATAATAATATTAATAATAATAATAATATTATTATTAATAATAATATTATTATTAATAATAATATTATTATTAATAATAATAATATTATTAATAATAATATTAATAATAATAATATTAATAATAATAATATTAATAATAATAATATTAATAATAATAATATTAATAATAATAATATTAATAATAATAATAATAATAATAATAATATTAATAATAATAATAATAATATTAATAATAATAATATTAATAATATTAATAATAATAATATTAATAATAATAATAATAATAATAATAATAATAATAATAATAATATACGAGGAAATATCTGACTTGATTTCTTTCTCCACCACACTTCCAACAAATGTAGATTGGACATACTTATCTTTTATAATCTATATATTAATACCATAGCGTGTTCTTTTGTGTGTCGCGCTTACATCCGGGTCGTTTAATTGTTATGTTCTTCTATTTCTTGTAATACATAATTTTACCAAGAATTCTTCATAAGTTTTGGTTTCGCTTTCGACTATAGCCAATGGCACTTAAATCATCTATTTTTTTTTTTTTTAATAATTTTATCAAGAATTCTTCATAAGTTTTGGTTTCGGTTATGGCTGAAGGAACTCAAATTTATATATATATTTTTTTTTTTTCATAAGTTTTTATTTCGGTTTTCATTCAAGCTAATGCCCCCAAGTCATACGGATATATATAAGAAATAAAAATTACAATAAGTTTACCATGGTAATCAAAATGGTAAACTTAAAATATATTATAAATATTAAAGAGTTAACATTTACAAATAAAGTAATCTCAACCAGATGTAAAAGCTCAATAAAACCGAAAAGGAAGTAGAACTTATAATATGAACAAATGATTAATAAAACATGTTAAAAAACATCTTGAAAAAGAGTTAAAAACATATTTAATTTTAAAAAGGAAGCACAAGATAAGTGGATAGTCTTTAATCCGCGGAGTATATATATATATATATATATATATAAATTGCAATTTTGTAATATATAAAAATCGATAGAACATTAGAACTACAAGAATTAAAACATCATATTTAAGCCTACTTTACGACTGGGCTTTACCAAGTGTTGTGCTAGCTCAGATAAATACTTTTGCAGTTTTAACAAAAAAGCTACAATAATATCAGAGCATCTCCATTTACAATGAACATCTATAGAATGCCAATATTAATATATTAGATATGAATGAGTCCCCTGTGGAATTTCCACAGGTTCCACCAGTAATTATTACGTAATTAATAATTAAATAATTACATTCTTTAACATTTTTTAAAATTCTTTTACAATTACGTCAATTTCAATAGCCAATCAAATGATATTCTTACAAACAGTGAAGTCCTAAATATGTCCAAGTATTTTCCTTACATTTTTGTTTATCTAAACTGCAAGTAGGCCGTAGATAAAGTAATTGGTAAAATTCAGTTGTCAAGTTACACTCTTCTAGATGTGGAAGATTCTATCCTCAACTTAAAATACCATTATTTTTTTTTTACATGGTAGTCACCACTTATCAAGGCTCGGGGGCCACTCGGGGATAAGGGTTGCAAATTACTTAGGACTTCTATACCCAGTCATGGTTGATGGAACAAGGACATCTTACCTCTGTGGATTGAATAAAGAGTTCAGTTTAAAATTTTTGTACAGATTCAAGTTTAACAAAGATTCCCCGAATTTGACAAGATATATCTGAAAAAGTTCGAATGTTACATCGATCGAAACGTTAAAATAATGGCGCTGTTTTACAATTTGTCATTGTGCTGAGGGAGACAACTCTCTTTTACTAAGAAATTCATTTTTTTCATCTTATAATTTAGGACGCTCGGTTCAACGATATTTTTTATTAAATCAAAGCATTAAAAAAAAGAAAGCTGCAAGGAATTTTTTTTAAGTCTAACAAAATTGATAACAATAATACAAAATGTCTTTACGCGACTATTAAGAGAAAACCAATGAACCAACGATATTTTCATTAAATTAAAACATTTAAAAAAGAAGCTGCGGCAACTTTTTCTTTCTTTTTTTTTTTAAATTAAAAGGTAAATGTTTTGGTAAGTTTGTGAAAAAAAAAATTCATCTTTAAGCTTACAAAATACAAAGAATGAAACTCTTTAATGAAACAAGAATGAAACTTTTAAAGCTGCGGCGACTTTTTTTTTTTTTTTTTTTTTTACTGTAACAAAGTTATAATATTAATAACACCAACATTTAGTTTTTAACATAAAAAAAAAAATGAAAATGCGACGATGGTTGTAGAGCATCGATAATATAAATTACAGTTTTGTTTAAAAAAAAGAAAAAAATTACAATTCCTCTACAACTTTATCATCAAACCATCATGTATGGAGTATTGTTGTCATATTTAGGCTGGTGAATCGTTGTCCGATTTGAAAGATTTTGATAAGGTGTAAAAAAAAAAACAAAAAAAAAAAACAAAAAACATTTGTAATCTGATTGGCCCCACTCTTTCTTCTTCACTGCAATCTCTCTGTCACACGTGATGTTGCTAGTCGTAGTTTTTTCTATAGATTAGACTAGCAGTGGGTTGGGGGGGGAGTAAAATACGCTTAAATATGATATTTTAGTTTATCCAGATTTGTATATATTATTATAGAATCGTGATTTAAAAAGTAAAATTAAAAAAAGTATTTGGATGCCATCAGAATTGAAACCGAAACTGTAGCATTCAAAGCTGGTGACGTTACCACTGTATCAACATGACATGCATATGAACTGATTAAAAATTAAAAATAAACTAAGGTAAATGTACAAAATGTTTAACCATTTTTTTTTTTCAATTTTGACCCCTTAAAAACTATTTTAATAGGCTAAAGACCCATAAAAGAACGGTTTGTAAAAAATCCAATCATTTGAGGCCACTAGCGCTGCTCTGCGACTTTTAGTTTCGAAGGAAATAGAGGTTGAAAATATGGAAACAGGCAGATGGATAGACATATAGACTTTTATATATTAGATTATGGTATGTGTTCTCCAGAATTGTCTGATCTATTCCCTGTTCCTTTTGTTCCAGTTTGTTTAACTGTCTAATGGTCTCCATCAATTTGCGGTTTTAATACCTCATTGTAATGCAGATTCTTATTCCAGTAGTTTCTTTCCAACAACTGTAAGGTTGTGAAACTCTTCCTGCTTACCGTTTCCTCCTACCTACAGCTTTGGTCTCTTCAAGACAATAGGCATCTCTTGTCTTTGCGATAATCATCTTCTGTCTTTGTTAACACTTTACATCAAGTGGCTCCATGATTTGTCTCGAGCGATTTCCATAAAAAAACGTCAGACACAAAAAGTATTTTCTGAAGCAGTATATCCTCCAGTAGTGGATACCCTTGTTTGGCGTCAAGTTGACTTGGACGAGAGAAAAGACGTCTTCCTTTTTTGGTGTCTCTGGACGCTTTCTGACTTTTTTTTTTTTTTTTTTTTTTTTTAATTCCTAAGAGTCTAGAAGTAGTCCTTCAAAAGGTTCAGTTGAAATTAATACGCCATGGAGGTTGATTTGTCTCACCGTGTGACCAAATAACTTTGCAAGGGTTGCTCTTCACAAGAAATTATAGTATTTCCTTTTCAATTGATAATAGAAGCGGATATATTCTTTGAACATTTCAGACAGATATTTGAAGAGCACAGCAAAGACCAAACGTATTTCTATTGCAACTTAATGCAATACTTGATTCTCTCTGTACTGATTACTTGTTTTGTGCATTAAACATGCAGATAAAATACAACGGGCATTCCAAATGTAATGCCTCCTATATTTTTTATTCCACTTGAATGGATCAAAGGGGAATGTAAATTGCCTTGTTATGATGACTGAACTTATGCATTCAGGACCTGAAAGTTTCATCTCTGTTATAGATATTGACAGTGTGAGACTAAGAAAGGGATAAATAAGGATTAGTTACCACAATACCACATATACTTTCTAACTAAAATGTTGTAAGGACCTATTTTATAATGTGCGGTAAACCAAGTATTATGGTATTCATTTAATGCATGATAGAGAAATAGAGATTATTATTTAATGCAAATATAAACATAGATTTAATTATATTCATTCAGGGAACATGAGTTGGAATAGATACATCGAGATCATTGCCAAGGTTGCTGCGAAGAAGGTGGGCTCTCTCTACCGTGCTAGAAAGTTACTTACACCTGAAAGTATCCTGTACCTCTACAAAGCCACCATTCGCTCATGTATGAAGTACTGCTGTCACATTTGGGCTGGTGAATCTGCTACTAGTCTCTCGCTCCTGGACATGGTTCAAAAGAGAGTCGCCAACCTGATTGGTCCTGAACTGTCATCTAAGCTTCAGCCCCGGTCCCATCGACGAAATGTTGCATCTCTTTGCCTGTGTTACAAATATTTTAATGGTGGATGCTGACAAACTACAAGCCCTTGTACTCCCCCCTCGACAAAAATATCCCCAACAAACAGGACAAGCAGCAAAGTCCCACCCCTACACAGTTGAGATCCTTAGATGTAAGAAAGCCTTTTACTCTAATAGCTTCTTCCCCAGAACTGCTAGACTTTGGAATTCTCTTCCGGGTTCCTGCTTTCCCAATGGTACTGACATGCAGAAGTTCAAGTGTAATGTGAACAGACATCTTGCTGCTAAACTCCCTACATAGTACCCCTGCAACTTGGGTCCCTGATAGTAGCTCCCTATATCAAAGTGGCAATGTGCCTTGTTTAGGATGAAAATATAAAAAAAGAAAATTTGGTATAAAATACCGATTATAAATCGATGGGCTATAACTGTTGCCCGTTTTTTAACGGACTAAAACGTGTAGTTTCTTTATAATTATAGTAGGAGATAAGGCGGAGCAGATGTTAGTATGATTGTAAGAATTGGAAGTGGATAGAATAAGTTTTGCCATTACTAACTAGCAAAGCATTACCACTGTTGACGTGGGAAGAGTCTACAGGGCATGTGCATGTAGTGTGGAAATGTATGGGAAGTGAAACCTGGCAAATGAGGGTTGAGGACATGCATTGCATGGAAAGAAATGATACGAGACTGATACGATGGAGGTGTAACATGAATTTTAAAGACAGGCTTAGTTCTGATAAACTAAATTAAACCTGGACAGTAGAGGGAGATGTGTGGAGAACAGGAGACTTAGTTGGTTTGGTCATATTGAAAGAATGGATGAGGGTTTTTGGTTTGTCAATTCAGAGCAGTTTGGCTGCCACATTTATTTCATGAGGGAAGCCTAAGAAAAACATGGGCAGAAGTGATAAAAAATGAACTCCAGGGAAAGATAGATAAATAAAGACCTGGCCAGAGATAGGTTACTCTAGAAGTCAATTTCTTAAAGCTATGCAATGCATTCCAGCGTGTAAAGTGGATGTTAAATTAAATATGAAGAACTGAGTAGTGAAGATCCCGGATCTTTTAACATCTACTGAATGAAAAATTCAACTATCTACAACGTGATGTTGTCTCTTCCTTTCGTTGTGACTGAATTTTCTCTGGTGGTAACATTTTACTTGTGTTTTTTCAATCATTTTGGACTCTTCTGTGCAAAAGGCCTGATCATCGCGGCACCAAATAATCTTATATAATGTAGTTATCTATTTCTCTCTAATGGACCCAACACATTGTATGTAGACTCGGTCACAAAGAAAAATGATAACGTCAACACAACTTTTCTTAGTGGAAGAAAAAAGATTTTGTCCTTTCACATAACCAAAACAGTCACTTAGGAGTAGACAGAGAGAGAGAGAGAGAGAGATAGACTTTTGCGTTCGCAGACTCTCGTTAGTCAACCTGCCAGCAGTGATTTCCTTTTTTTTTTCTCTCTCTTTTGTCTCCTTGTTTTGTTTCAATATTTTCTTGATATTCATCCATATATATATATATATATATATATATATATATATATATAATGAATAAATGACAAAAGACTACATTTCAAAGTTCATGATGTTGACCATCTTATAATTTATTCCTTTAGCATTTACAATTCTTGGCAGTATCTGGAAACATATTATAAGGTATTTACAGCTTCTCTTACAATTTTCGGATTTTAATCATGTCAAATCACACTTTATTTCCTTTTGACGGATTGATTGTTGCTACTTCTTTGGATGAGTTAAGGGCAAAATAGATTCACTGATTGATATAATAATTGATTGATTTTGTGCTATGAAACAGATACTGTCAAGAATTGTAAATGTCAACTGAATTAAAGGAATAAATTATAAGATGGTTAACATCATGAACTTTGGGATATAGTCTTGTTATTTATTCACTATATTGCTCTGTAATTACATTGAACTTCTTAAATAAGGATTGGTATATATTATAAGAAAATAAAATATATTTCCACAGAAATATATATATATATATATGAGAGAAAGAGAGAGAGTCCGTGACGTTATGCTTACACCATGCCCCTAAATGCTAAAGTTGTATTGTTTAGGTGTTCGGGATGTGCAATGTCAGCGTTGAATTTAATTTTAGTTATCTTTTATAGTTTTGTCAATTATTGTTATGGATCAGCCTATTCAAATCAGAGAGAAAGAGAGAGGGGGGGGAGAAAGAGAAAATGAGAAAAAGAGAGAGTGAGAAAAAGAGAGAGGGAGAAAAAGAGAGAGGGAGAAAAAGAGAGAGTGAGAAAAAGAGAGAGTGAGAAAAAGAGAGAGGGAGAAAAAGAGAGAGGGAGAAAAAGAGAGAGGGAGAGAACAAAGAAGGCTATACCGACGAAAATGCCATAGTAAACTCGTAATTCGATGGCGGATTGTTCTTTTGCTTTAGTTGTTTTGTTTTACAATATTTCAACTCTTTTTGGGTTATTTAATGCGGAATCCAGTAATTTTTTAAAAAGTTTTTATGCTTCAAGTTCTGCATATCTCTAAATATTTATTCATGATATTTGTATTGAAAAATTATTGTTTATGACTTTGCAGAACATGACTTAGTTTTTGCAAAGGGAAAAGTAACAATAATATTAATGTTTTGTGCATTTTAGATTGGAAAGTCAGTATCTTCAGACAGTCTGATCTGGTAACACTAGAAATATCAGAAAGGGAAGAGAAGCCAATGTAATTTATATTTGCTACAATTTGGAAGGTTTCTCTATTTTTGAGCTGAGGATATATTTTGAAGTAAGGCTGTCCAACACGCAAGCAAATGCCTCAGTTTTATATAAAAAATAAAATATTTTAATTATTCCATAAAATATATATTTCTAGCTTGCCTCCAATGTCAGAGTCTAACTTTTGTTGTGACTAACAGTTTCCCAGAGAAGAGACGCTGCTAGCCTGTCTCTGCTTTATCGTTATTTTCATGACGTGTTCTACGGAGTTCCAATCTTTGGTTCCCCCTTGCCAATCTTTCACAAAAAACACTCGTCTATCTCCATTACTATCAAAAATTTCCTCCATTCTCTGTCGGTGCCTAAACCTAAATGTGGATTCTATGAACAAAGCTTCTTTCCTAAATCTGCCTGCCTGTAAGACTGTTTCACTGGTCTGCTTTCCAAGTGACTACAATATTGTTGTCTTCAAGTCCAAGGTAAACAAGTTCTTATTGAACTATCCTCTCAAATAATCCAATTACAACAAATTTTGACAACGATTACTATGCTATTATTCCAATGACTATCGTGCACACATTAACCCTTATTCTCGAGCGGCCTCTGGGTCTTGATATGTAATGACCTTTGTAAAAAAAAAAAAAAAAAAAAAAAAGAAAGAAAGCATTAAGAATATGAACCGCCCCCTCAATTAAACACTTCATCAAATCTCCACACTAACGTAATGTACTTGCAATAACCCTTATTCCTGAGTGGCTTCCGGGCCTTGATAAGTGGTGATCACTGTAAAAAAAAGAAAAAAAAAAGTTCTGATTGCTCAAAAGGATGCACCTTAGGGAATCTTATATCGACCAATGAATAGTGATTTTTATGAATCCACAACAAATTTGACTTATTCCCCTCCCCTTAATGTTTAAACACCGAATTGATAACTCAAAGCGTCTTTTTCACTTTTTTTTTTATTTTAATAGATTTATTTTTACAAGTGGGACCGGTGGAAATTCCACAGGGGACTCATTAATATGTAATATATTCAGTGTAAATGGAGATGCTCTGATATTATTGTAACTTTTTTGTTAAAACTGCAAAAGTATTTATCTCTGCTAGCATGAACACCCAGTAAAGCCCAGTTGTAAAGTATGCTTACATATGATATTTTAATTCTTGCAGATATCATATATATTATTATATGGTTAATGTTCTATCGATTTTTATATATTATAAAATTGCAATTTCAAAAATAAAATATATATATATATATATCTATATGACTTGGATGCATTAGCTTGAATCGAAACCGAAATAAAGACTTATGAAAAAAAATATGTATATATATATATATATATATAACTTGAATTCCTTCAGCCATAATCGAAACCAAAACTCATGAAGAATTTTTTGTAAAATTATTTATGGCACGGATGTAAACGTGACACAGAAAATAACACTCACTCTATCGTATTAATATATAGATAAATAAAATCTGAGGTCTGCATTCATTCGTCTGGATTTAATTTTTTAGCTAATGCTCCTTTTTTTAATCCGAAAGAATAAAACATAAGCTTACAAGATAAAATGCCATCGCATAGATATGTTTATGTCGAAGATGAATATGTAGATTTATTTAAGCAGATGTAAAAAGTGGACCTTTAGTTTACTTTCAGCAGCTTCGTAACTCTTGCTTCTTTCTGTGATCCTTTAGACCTCACATTCCATGAGCACTGTTTCTGACAAAAGGGGAAAAATTGCTGTTTTCCAAGTCAAAATCTATCCCTGTAACGTATATTCTTATAACTTTCAGTCGGCTGAAAGTTATAAGGAAATCTGCCCTCTCGGAACGGAACAAGAAAAACTGTTTTAGAGCCGTAGTGGAGATGGTACTGCTTCATCAGCATGAACTCTCAGTAAAATACTGGAAAGTAAATTAAAAGTGTTAAACTGGAAAATACATCCAACCATTAGCAGTCTGTATGGTCGATTGCTCAGGATCTCTTCAGTAATAAGAGAAAGAAGAACACGATATGCCAGACATTGTTACAGAAGAAAGTTGAGGTCATCAATTATGTGATACTGTGTGATCCTAAACACAGAATCGCTAAAGTTGAAAGACCTGTCAAGACGTACACAAAATTATTGTCAGAAGACACTGGCTTACAATTTGAACATCTTTCTAAGGCTATGAAAGATAGAGACCTATGGAAGGAAAGAGTCATTTGGTCTGGGCAACTCACCTAGCTACTTTTTGACTTCGAAGTAGTATTTTTTTCAGTTCCTTACATCAAGTGGCTTCATGCTTTGTCTGAAGCGACTTCCATAACAAAAAAATACACCTACATCATTTGAGTCTGTATTTAGATATATGAATGAATGGGCAAGGGTGGGGGGGGGGGGTTAAAGGTCGAGGTAATGGAACACTAAAAAGAAAGGTATTTGTATGTGTTTGATGGCCGGCTCTACTTCAGTATTGAGCACTCTTGTATTAACCTCAGATTATATATATATATATATATATATATATATATATATATATATATATATATACACACACACACACACACATACATACACACACAGTTCAGACGCCATTTTCTTTCTAGACCGCTGGCTCTACACATTACCTACAAATACCTACAACTGTTACTCAAACCGCAAAACTAGTTTTGAAGTGAACGCCATAATTCAGACACCTCAAAATATAGGAAGACCACTCGGAAAAATTTGAAAATTTATACTAATATGCAAAACATCTATGTGTATTTTAGGTCATTAAATTTAGCAGAGTTAAATTTTAAAAACAAACGATGTCATTTTTGTAAGGTATTTATATTTATCTTTTTTATTATAATAATAGAGTGCCTGAAAGAAATTACGCTCCCTACTCCCGAAAAAAAAAAATGTTTACCCCCTAATTTTAATATTTTAAAGAAACCTAAAATGTACAATTCATCAAAATTTGACCAAATCTTTATAATATTCTGCTTGTTCCTTTCTTAATCTTCACGTTACACTTTAAAAAAGGTCAAATATATTTTTTGAAGGTCAAAATACCTAAAAACAAATTCACGAAAATTAGCTTTAAAAAAGACCAATCTGGCAACTCTGGACTAAAATATGAGAGTGACTTCCTTTTAATATAGCCTTGTTTTCAAATATCATAATGTATAATTTATGTTGTAATGCCACACCATCACAATATTGATTATACATTATTATTATTATTATTATTATTATGAAAGGACCTCATAGTAATTTCAATATGCAGAGCTTCTCTAAAGAAAGAAGTCAGCGAAATGTTGGATAAAATAAAGAAAAAAAAAGAATGAAACATTCAAAAGAAACAGGGAAAAAAGAACATTGTCTGCCAAGAAGTGCTAGGCTAAAGGAGTAAATTAAAGATCGTCTCTTACAACGCGGTTTTATTATTTGTATTGAACTATGTAGCACAATATTATTTTTTTAGTATTTATTAGTACTTATTAATTTGTCTTATCGGAGTTTAAAATACGATGAACATTGCTGTGTTATTGCTTTTTCTATCAAAACAATCTAATTTTTTGCACTATCCAGAAAAATATCAGTTTTGTTAAAACGTATTTGTTCACCAAACATATTTCCCATTCCAGTCCTGATTAATTTTCAACTCGTCTATCCATGACATTATTTATTGTAATGTCAGTCCATATTTTTTCCTATTCTTCTTTCAAAACGTTGAAAAAAACAGAAATGATCCAATATTTCAAAATGGATCACGATCATTATCATGTAGAAATTATATAACCTGTCATCAGAGGCGTTACAAAGATTGGCAGCATCCAGGGTAAATATTAAAAGCTAAAACTACCATTCTTGGAGAGTTTTTTTTTTTTCTTTTTTGTTTAAAATTGCGGTTGACATTTTGTAAATACTCACCGAAATCCCCACCAGGTACGAGAAAAATAGTGAAGGTGTTGCATAGAGCACATTCACACATCCATTTGAAAAGCATCACCTCCTGTCATATACAGGTTGATCCTAATAAAATGCTAACAATCGAATTGTTAATAAAATTCAATCCTTTCTGCAACCCAACCATATTTGGTATAAGTAAACTTCAGTATCCGGTACTTGTACTGGGCTGGTCACTGAAGTGTGGTGTCTGCACAGATTCTGCACTCAAATTAATTGTCCTTAGTCAACGGAGGGGGGAAACCCTCCTATACTGAGGCAATTTTATTTTTGCAGAATCCTTTTGACAGGAGCTGGTTTTCTTCCACATTAAACCGACCTCGGGTCACATTTTGTTTCGTGGGAAACAAATAACCAGTATGCCTGACTTGTCCACCAAGTTACAGCTATAAATGTGCAACAGTCCATTTTATTTCTAATCAATGATATGCATAGACATTTTGGCAAGTCTTTAATAGGTGTGATCCTGAATGGGTTTACACTCCCTGGACCATAACCGCCCCGCCCAAGATTTATCGATGAAGTTATCTCCACGATAATGAAAATCAAAACAATTCCTGAACTATTTTTGAAATGAAGAGAACTCTCACAAGTAAAATCAGGGCATTGCAAAGATAGGAAACAATTTTTTTTTTATATATATATATATATATATATTATATATATATATATCCAGATGTGCTCATCATTGAACAGCAATAAAACGTAATCTTGAGATATGTGGCGGGGGGGGGGGTGCAAGAGAGTGCTCTATTATAGTGGAAAGAGGATCATATTTATCTTGAAATATACAGGACTAGTGCATTAAGAAAACCGAGGTTTCATAATGAAATCTAATCTGGTTAATAGTAAAATAATAATAATAATAATAATAATAATAATAATAATAATAATAATAATAAAAAAACGGACATAAAAGGGAATACTAAATCATCAGTCCTATACACCAGGAGTTATTAAAAATTATATGTGGGTCAGAATTTGTTTCAGATTGTTTGTTTTTTTTTTAACTGGTTCGGTTGTCTGGATTTTTATCAGGATACAAAATGAATTCAACATTGAACTTCGCTATACAACTTTACCACATCAATTTTGAAAAAAAAAAAAAAAATTTAAATTGTAAAATCTTGTTTTTATTAAACTAGATCTACACATACATTTATATATAATCGAATACAGTTTTTGCTTAAAAATTTTTTTTCTTAAACAGTAAAACCATACATTTTCTTGTTTATCATAAAAAATTGCAATGTATGTTCAATCAGTCTCATCAGTTGTAGATTTTCACACCCCCACCACCCCTACCAAAAAACAATAAAAAAACGAAATTTAAATTTAAAAAAAACAAAAAAGTGAATATTTGTGAAAAATATAAGACTGCTTGAACATATTTTGCTTTTTACAGTAAACAAAATAAAATACATGATTGTCGAAACAATTGTTTGGGAGAAATAAACGCTGGAAACAACAAAAAAAAAAAATTCAGACTATATTACCTTTTTATTTTGAGCTCAAGTATTTTAATTAGTATTGAGATTTCAGCTCACTTTCTGTGTAATCTCAAAGTATCAAAATCATATATAAATGTACATGTAATTTAATCGTCCATTGATACTTACGGTTTCACAGAAAACTGCAAATCCATCCCATAAGACAAAATATACCAAGCACAACCGTTTTTTTTATGATGCCGAAAGAAATATTTCGACATAGAAAAACAGAGTGGTCATGTTTTATATAGTTCACCCTATAGGCTGAATTTCCAATGTTTCAATGAAATCACAGGTATCAATGGATGATCAAACCAAAGTGTGGTATTATTTGAAATAAAAATGTATGCTATTACATACATAATTAAGCACTCTGGTCTTTTTTCCTGTACTGAAATAAACAACATGGCACTATATATGTACTGTTTTCAGTTTGTCTTTTTTTTAATATTGATTTTACATTTTTACTTATGAAATGTTTGCAGAGGATTATATGTAGTCTTGGAAGCTATTTTTTTTTTAACCTTAAAAACCATATAAAAAAAAAAAATTTTATTTAATTTTTAGCCCTTCATTGGAAAATTATTTTGTTAGTCATTTAATCTCCTGCAATTGCCGAATCAACTTGCTTTCTTGAATTCACAATAGTCCTAAGTTTTCATGGATCATTAGTTTGTTTTTTGTTTTGTTTTTAGCAAACTAAATCTTTATAATATATACATTATATATAAAATCGAATACAGTTTGTGCTTTTTGTTTAAAACATTATATATGTACACATACAAACATGTTCTGGTGGTTTTATAGGGTAGGAAGAAATTCAATAGTGCTCATTTATTGTGGTAAGTGCCTAAAATTTATTTATAAAAAGAAATGTGCTGAACTTAGACCCACAAGAAGGGGACCCATCACCGAGGAAACCAGCAGAATTTGTGGACTGACAAACAATTAAGTGATCCTTGTTCAGTTGGTTTCGTTGCTTGTGGACTGCTTTTTCATGCAACCATGGCACCTAAAATGTTTCAAGTCATTTACATATTTTATGCATTACACACGAAGTCATTCTTTCCGGGGGGGGGGGGTTATACCCAAGAAAAAAAAATTATATGTAGGTCAGAATTTGTTTCAGATTGTTGGCTTTTATAATTGGTTCGATTGTCTGGATTTTTACCAGGATACAAAATGGATTCAACGTTGAACATCGCCATACAACTTAACCACATCCATTTTGAAAATAAAAAAAATCAGAAAATGAGGAAACTGATCATTTTCTTTTTTAAAAAAAATTTATATATATATATATAAATAAATAAAAGAACATTTGAAAAAGCAGTTATAAACATTATTCTATGAACTTTTATACTGAAGTTGGTCTGTTTCTTTTGGTTCGTTTTCTTATTTATTTAAACCAAAACATAACATGTGTAATCTGTTTATTTATAAAAAAAATAGCACAATGCAAATTAAGCAATGGTAACCATATGTAGTAAAAAAAAAAAAGAAAAAAAAAAAAAACCTTCCCTCAAAAGACAATGGGCATTTATAAGCCTATAAAATAAAGAAAGCTCTTTATAAAACTTTTGTAAAAGATTTTCAGAGCTTTTCATTAATTTATGCCTTCGAAGGTTGAAAATTGTATTACGAATTGATAGAAAAAAGTTAAAAATTGATGCTGATATACATATATATATATATATATATATATATATATATGTATATATATATATATATATATATATTATATATATATATTATATATATATAGATATATAGAATAAAATTTTGAAATAACAAAAATTTTGTCAGCTTTTTTTTTTATCGTTTTGTTTATATGCATGTGGCACGGTGGTTCAATGACGGATTTGTTGTTTTGCATAGAGATTATTCAGATTTCAAATCCTAGGTCTTCATGTATCCGACTCAAGAGCCAAAGGATGGAAAAACTCAAACTAAGGATTTTCTACTTTTACAGTAAAAGAAAGTATTACCAGGAGACAAGCTTATTATTGCAGATGACTTCAATGTGACAGTAGAAACTGATGAAGCTTATGGTCATCAACCGTCATATAAATGGATGCGCAACTTCAGCAGTTAATATCTTTCATTCTGTTCCTGAATTTTTGAGATGAAGGCAGATAATGTATTTTGTTATTTGGAATTGTACTTTATTTGGTACTTCATCTGTATATTTAAAAGACAAAAAGGCAGCATTTGTATGTCCAGCAAAGGCTTTGTTCGTGGGGGTTCTTGGGGGGGGTATTATTCTTTAGAACTTTTTATATGCTACCTAGATTATAATATCTACAATTTGCGAATGCACGTCGTATCTACATTTATTTACATCAACCTTTATAAAATTCACACTATTTCGTCCTCACACGTGTTTGTTCGGCTTTTTCATATAAAAGCGAAACTGAATCAAAAGCGAAGGCAGCTTCTCGGCCTTTCATGCCGAGACATCCAGAAAGCAATCAGCTTTGATCAATCTGGAGGAAACCCCTCATATCAGACAATTGCTATTCATTTGGACACTCCCTTTTTGTGGGGAGCTGGTTTTCACCAACATCATGGGGAAATGAAATGGCATAAAGCTGAACTGGCCTCCAGCCAACGTTCGTTTCTGCAAGTCAACATTTTCGTTGATAGCAATAAATTTCAATGCTTTTCACTTCCTATGGCCTCGTAGCATCACAGTAAGATCTCATGTTTTCTTTCACTTTCTTTTCCACCTTCAGGTATTGTCACAGGTTCGAGCCTCCCTCCCTACTAACACTTTATTTCTTCTTTTACACCTACAAACACCCGGGCAACGCCAGGTACCCCAGCTAGTTCATTACATAATGGATAAAGTACCAAGTAAAATTCAGTTCTAACTGACACTCTTCTGGAGGTTGAAGGTTCAATTCCCAGTGCAGGTGATACTAAGAACACAATTGTGAATTACTTAAAATTTCTAGCTGATCATGGCTGATGGTTGGTTGTTTTTGTTTTATGGCATATCAACCCTTTTCAGATTATTTAATGCCAAATCCAGTGATTTTTGAGAAAAGTTTTTATAGAATATATTTGTTTTGTTTTTTTTTCAAGTCGGTTTTTATTTAACCCATAGTTGGGACCCTAACAGGTATTACCACTCGGGGTCAGAGTGGACCTGGGAGCAATGGCAATTAAAGGATGGTTCTACACTCCCAAAGCCCGCAAGCTGGAATCTCACCATCGGATATAGTTTAAGGTCATATTCAGGACCACATGGCTGATGGACTAAGAACATACTAACCACATGGATTGAATAAAGGTGTTACATGATAAGGGCTGTCCCCTTTTCATGTAAGTATAAAAATAGAGAGATTTAGTTAAAACGAAAATGAAATAAAATAGACAAAATTCGAACCTCGTAATTTAGGTTTAGAAATAGATTACGAGAGATAATTAGCAATGGAATGTGAAAACAAACCATTGTTTAGCTTAGAGATAAAATAGTTTCAAGAAAAGAATGTGCATTGTCAATTCTGTTATGAAAAATTCAATTGAGGAATGCAACTACAAGATAATTTAATAAACATGTTTTTAACATATTGGGAATATAGGTTACTGGGAATATAGGTTAAAATTCCTTTTGTAAACAAAGGAAAAAGTTTTGGACACGCATTTCCAGAACACGTGAAAGAAGACACATGTTTTAACATGTGTATGATGTCATGGAAAATGGGAAGTTCTCGATATAGTTAGAAACTGAGGGGGAGAAACTGAGGGAGAAACAGAGGGAGTTTGAGGACGACAGACGATAGTCTGCAGTTGGGTTTCGAACGTCTAGAAGCGAGACGGTCACTTTTGAAACTAGAATGCGAAGCTTTGAATTCTTGATGATGAAAACCACGACCGGTCGGGAGAAGAAATAAACCCATCATGTGTTTTTATAAACGTCTTCTTTGTGTTGTAATTCTACCAAAAGGTAAAGTGAAAATTGTTATTATATGTCTTGTATATCATGTGGTTTAAAATGTCTTTACATACACGTCTCGACATCTCATATCTACAATGTGAACTCTACATCTCATAGCAACACTTCTAAGTATGAACATTTTATATATATGAATATCTTACAACTACATCTCTCTCTTCTAAGACTGCGCTTTTAATGAGACTCTCTCTCACAACACCCCTCTTAATAAAAGACTCACTAAGACTCTCACTGTTAATAACAACAAGAACAATAAAAATAATAACAATAAATATAACAAAGGGTTCCTTTTAAAATTCTGTAAATATTCCAGAGTTTGACAGAAGAAGGTCAGAGATTACATCAGCCAAAACGTTGTGAGAATAACATTCAAAATGAGAACAGTAAACCCAAATACTACAATGTCTTGCATTCCGTTCTGATCGTGTTAATTATGGCCAGTTTGCAATCTTCAAAAACAATAGCACACCAAGTCAAATGAATGCACTTATAATCAAAACATGATCGCTTCATTGTCAAGATCAGCGGTTGCCAAACTTTTTTTACATAGCGGCATACTATCGAGTTAAAAAAATTTTTTTTACAGCTCACCTATCACAAAAAATATTTTCTACTCCAGGCCTCTTTGCAATAAAATAAAAACAAAAATTATATAAGAAGAATTTTATTCATATAAATCAACATATCCTGTATATCAACATATATATTCAATATCTGGTGTTGTATTGCTATCGAAATCATGCCTGAATTATTCAGTTCCAATGCTGATTCCTGATAATTTGAAAAAGTCCTGATATTCAGATTAATTTTCCCATCACTAATATAAATCATAAAAAAGCTTATCAATTTGAATGTGCGAAACTTTTAGATTTCAGAATTCAGTGATTATATTATATATATTATATATAATATAATCACTGTCAGTTTTTGGTCTACAGACATGAAACTTAACATATAGGATATTTGAACTCATGTGAAACTTTATATTTGGGCCTTAGCCGGAGAAAATCGGTAAAAATTAAAGAAATGGAATTTGCCAGGTGACGATCGAACAACAGCATTACAAATATGCATGTGTAAGGTAATAGCTATTAATTCATGTTTTAATTTTTAGCCTTGCAGCAAACATGTTTCATAGATCAGGCATTAACGTTAAAGGAAAAAGTAAATCCTAAGCTAAATGTTTTGGTTTCGATTCTTGGCGATGGCACACAAGTCATTTTTTTTTTTTTTTTTTTTTTTAACTTTTTAAATGTGTGGAATCGCACACAATTACACTGTCCACTGCACACATATGCAAATAAAATGCAGTCAGTTTTTTAATAAAATGCCCGTTAGCAGAGGTAAGGGAAAAAACGCGTGCTGGAAGTTGAGAAAGTTGTGAGGAAATACAGTGACGAATTCTGTCTGAACTTTTTGCTTATTTTATTTATTTATTTTGCTGTTTACCAGCCCATTTAACTGCATGTATGTACATCTGGACAGGAACTGCTCAACGCATTCTATCCAGCTATGACATAGTTCTTTTTTTTCACAGAAGAAATGTTGCGAGCCTGTCTCCGCTCTATCGTTATTTTCAGGGCAAGTGCTCGACTGAGCTCCAATCTATGGTATACCCCTGGCTAAACTTTCACACACAAAAAAAGAAAACACTCAACTAGCTACAACCACTATATATAATTTCCCCTACTTTCTGTGCCTAAATCTAAACAGATTCCATGAACAAAGCTTCTTTCCCATAACTGCCTGCCTGTAGAACACCGTCTCGTTTACCTACTTTCTAGTTGAATACAACATGTAGCCTTCAAATCCAATGTAAACAAGTTCTTGTTGAGCGGTGTTAAAATGTTTTTGGCTAAACTTTCACACACAAAAAAAGAAAACACTCAACTAGCTACAACCACTATATATAATTTCCCCTACTTTCTGTGCCTAAATCTAAACAGATTCCATGAACAAAGCTTCTTTCCCATAACTGCCTGCCTGTAGAACACCGTCTCGTTTACCTACTTTCTAGTTGAATACAACATGTAGCCTTCAAATCCAATGTAAACAAGTTCTTGTTGAGCGGTGTTAAAATGTTTTTGGCTAAACTTTCACACACAAAAAAAGAAAACACTCAACTAGCTACAACCACTATATATAATTTCCCCTACTTTCTGTGCCTAAATCTAAACAGATTCCATGAACAAAGCTTCTTTCCCATAACTGCCTGCCTGTAGAACACCGTCTCGTTTACCTACTTTCTAGTTGAATACAACATGTAGCCTTCAAATTCAATGTAAACAAGTTCTTGTTGAGCGGTGTTAAAATGTTTTTGGCTAAACTTTCACACACAAAAAAAGAAAACACTCAACTAGCTACAACCACTATATATAATTTCCCCTACTTTCTGTGCCTAAATCTAAACAGATTCCATGAACAAAGCTTCTTTCCCATAACTGCCTGCCTGTAGAACACCGTCTCGTTTACCTACTTTCTAGTTGAATACAACATGTAGCCTTCAAATTCAATGTAAACAAGTTCTTGTTGAGCGGTGTTAAAATGTTTTTGACCATAATGAGGGTATGACTCCAATGATTTCGACGATCGTTTTTATAACCACAGTTGTAATAATCAACCAATCAGAAGCTTTAAAAGTTACTATAAAAAATGTCAAA
This sequence comes from Euprymna scolopes, assembly GCF_053919585.1. Taxonomy (NCBI): domain Eukaryota; kingdom Metazoa; phylum Mollusca; class Cephalopoda; order Sepiida; family Sepiolidae; genus Euprymna; species Euprymna scolopes. Next base: position 48,353,811 of record NC_136498.1, read on the forward strand.
TTTTGGATTCAAATCAGTTCGCTGTCATCTGTCACAAACCTGCATTGATTTTTCGCCGCCATCTTTGTTACTAGGAATTACTTAACACTCAAGATCGGGACTACATTGATTCTTTGCCAATTTACTGCTGCAATCTTTGTTCAAAATAATGTCTCAACACTTAATAAGTCGCCCCATAAATAATAAAATTCTACCCAATTTAAACCATTAACGATTCCTGCACTACCAACTTACATTCATTAACACTTATCCTAGTGTGGCTTTTAAGCCTCGATAAGTGGTGACTCCCAATTAAAAAAAAAAGATCAACCAGAAATAAAAAATAAGTTTAGAACAACGGGTAGAGTTTGTAGTTATCAGCTAAAGTACATTGCTCGTTACGTAAATCTATACAACCAAAATATATTAATTTCAGAAACAATTTGATAGTGTCACCAAATACCCACACAAATCTGTATCGTGTAACACAAATCAATGGGACTATATTTTTATTTCTTCGCATATGAAGACAGTAAACAGGTTAGAACGGTCAAGACCATATATTAGCATTAACATGCCAAAATTCAAACAGTCTGGACAGTATTTTCACAAGTCACCATGAACGCTACCCGTGATGTCAGTCATATCTAACTCCATCTGATGGATGTAAAACTGCGCAAAAAACAAACAGTCCAAACGGCCTTTCCGTAAGTCCTTGCAACGATTCTGTGATCTCCAACTAGCCTTTCACAGCCTGAATAATCAGTTCAAAATCGCTTATACAAAAAAGCGGCACAAATTAAAGTGTTATAAAAACTGCAAATGGACAAAATATTCATAAAGTTTTCTTCTTTAAATTACGCTGACATTAATAATTTACTCAGCTTTGGAGGATTTCTTCAGTGACTAGAAACTTCCAGCTATACGTTTACATTATGCAATATTCTTTTTCCCCTCTTGAATGATGTTCCAGAACTTTTGCTTTATAAAAAGATACACATCTGACCACATCATAATTTGCTCAGTGGGGTAGCAAATAAATACATCTTGGCCTTCGGGCTGAGATCAAAGTGCAGTATCTGTTCTGCAGATGCTGCACTTAAGGTAATTTGTCCCAGTCAAATGGAGGGGAAACCCTCTATACTGGGACAATTACTATTTTTGGTCCCAACAAACGTGCCCCTTTTCCCTTTATTTCGGGGAGCACTTAAGGTAATTTGTCCCAGTCAAATGGAGGGGAAACCCTCTATACTGGGACAATTACTATTTTTGGTCCCAACAAACGTGCCCCTTTTCCCTTTATTTCGGGGAGCTTGTTTACCCCCACTTTAAAAACGACCTCGTGCCACATTTTGCTTTGGTGGGGAAGCAAATAAATACTAATAGAAAAAAAAAAGGGGTGTTAATATGAATATAACTACACGAAAAAATTTTTGCAAATATACTATATATATATATATATATATATATATATATATATTAAAGTTTTGAAAGTACAAAAATGTTTCATTTTTTATTTATTGTTTTGTTTATATGCATGCGGCATGGTGGTTCATTGGCAGGTTTGCTGTTTTGCACATAGATTATTCAGATTTCAAATCCTTGGTAGTTATGTATCTGACTTAAAAGCCGAAAGAATGGAAAAACTCAAGTCTCGAATTTTCTACTTGTCGGTTGAGAACAAACAATTAGACGTTCAATAAAAATGATAAACAGCTGCAGATAACTTGATCCAACTAAGACTTTTAGTCTCGGATAAAATTTTAATCAGACCGAATTATCTTCCTTTGCAGTTTATTTTGAAAGATTGACGATCTGCTTGTTCAATTCAACAGTTACAGAATTTAAAAAAAAAAAAAAAAAAATTATAATTTGCTTCTACTAAAATTGGAAATATTTCTTTTCAACATCTACATGAATTAAAATAGTTTATTGTGAGTATTCTAGGCGATACTTGTAATGAATAGATATTCAGAGGTTTTCTGTACTTATGAAGCAAGTTCCAAATATTGATGGAGAATCCCAAGATAGTCTCAATAATTTCCATGACTGACTTTGGACTGTAAGTACTGAAATCATCTGGATACCCATTCGTTAAAAATAAATTTTATGTCTATAACTCTTGACATAACTTATCGTCTTTTTAAAAATATTTTCATGGCAGATACTCGATGGAGTTTCAATTTATGGCCTCCCTCACTCATGTAAAATGTTCACAACCAAAACTTCTCTAGCTACAACCACAATCAACAGTTTTCTTTTACATTTCTCTCTACTTAAAACTAAGGGAAAAATTCCATGAGCAAAGTTTCTTACCTATCTGTAGAACACGCTATGTTGCACGTATAGTCTAAAACACATGAAGTTGCCAGATTCAAGTTTGGATTCTCTAGTCAAGGGGAGGGTGTTCTGAATATAGACCCAAGTTCAAGTAGGTGTCTGTCCGAGTTCATACAGCAAAGTGGGGGATAACCAGACATATTAAAGTGATTCGAGGGAATGGAGAAGTGCAGATTAGTTTTGTTTATCTCTAAGATATCTGGGAAGTTTGCTAGAAGAAAGGATTCTACATCGTCTAGGTTACTTCTAAGTTCACGGATATTTGTGAATGCAAGCCTCATGGGAGGAGGCAAATTAGTTTGAGTGTGCATTTGATTTGATCATACTTTTGTTTGAGCTGTAATTTTATTTAATAATATTCAGAGCAAAAAGTGATGAACAAAGTGGATGCGTGTAATAGCAAACATGCAACACAAATAAACCATCAACCGACTCTTCATTCACAGAATTGTGACCCTGGGAAAGCCCACCAGAGAGGAGTGCAGGGTCTCTTTCCATGCAAGACATGACACTACAACCACCCCAATATTATACAATTGATAACAGAGTAGCCGCTCTAAGCACTACCAAACAGTTGGACTACTATAATATCAGACAAAATACAACAGCTATACAAATTCTCAAACGCGTCAGATAAGCGTGGTCCAGACTAACCATGTGAATATGTGTGGCAATAAAGCACTTCCAAGATACCCAGTTTTAGCAGCAGGGAATGAGGCAGAAGTGGGGTATGCCAGTCATTTCCCTAATCAGGAAACAAGGTCAAGCACCACATGTTTCTGTTAAGTCCCTATGATCGCACCTCTGCACCTGGATAATAGACAAGAGTATGAAAGCTAGGCGATAGGCAGAACCTAGTTACTCCTTAAGCAGTTTAGGTTTGGAAGGAGGCCTCCTCCCCTGTTTGTTGATACCAAAAACATATGAGGTCAGTAGCAAAGGTTTAAGAGTTTCCTTCTCCTAGATGGATGACCTGAAGAGATCTATGGGTTCATCAGCACAGAGTGGAGTAGCTCTGTGCCTGGGCCTTAAGTTTTGTCTGTTTGCCTTCTAATTTTAAAAGAGTTTCCAACTTTGCACTAGCTTATTACTTTCACAAATAGGTATAACTTTCTGCAACTTAGAAACATTTCAGAAATACTTTCCTTTAACACCTTGTTAGTTTTGGAAAGTGAAGAAGAAATTGAATTTCAATGAAGTGGAGAAGGAAAAAGTATAAGCAATCATGGTTATTTGCAAGAATCACTTCGCAGTTTAATCACACCAACCAGTGATCATCGTTACCTGTCTATTGTCATCCTATCTTCATAGAAAGTACTGCAAAGACAGGATGGAAAAAAAAAATAAAATAAAGTCCCTAAACTGACATTGGGTACTTCATGAAGGTTGCCAACATCTCATTGTTTGCCAAGTTCCAACCCCTGTGCCATTCCCTCAATATTGCAGGCTTGACAAACTTACTGCTTTTGTACTCGCTCAGTGTAAATACTCCCGACAAACAGTAAATCCTACCCCTTTGTATAGGTTCCCAGGCACTGGAGAAATTTCTACTCTAATAGCTTCTTTTATTGGACTGCTTACCTTTGGCATTCCTTCGCTGCTCCCTGGTTTCCTGACGACACTTATATGCAGAAATTTAAATATAATGTGAACAGACACCTTGATGCACACTTCCCCACTTAAGATGCTCCCCTATAAATATTAATCAGAGTAGCCCCTTACATCTCGTTGGCAATATGTTTGCAGTGAATAAAAAATAGATTTGAAAAGAATATTACAATGCAAAATTTTGCGGCTGAGAATTATTTAAGTTCACCTGGCTGTCTTGTGTTATAACATGGGGATTTAGACATTTTTTTTTTTTTTTTACTTAGAAGGTCATCACTTATCAAGGCCTGGAGGCCACTCAAGGGTAAAGATTAAGTATTAGGTTGATAGTGAGACAATTTGAACAGTTAGAACCTGGCTAGATTATTTAGGAGGAAGAGGAGACACTATATTGAGTTCCACAGACGGACATTTCTAAGAAAGGGAACTCTGCTCATGGAATTTCTGGGGATTTAAAAAAACTATTCTCTTGGAAGTTGACTATGTAGGGTGCGATGAAAACATCATAAATGACCATGTGCTTATGTTGACATTACATTTAAACTCAGACCCAACATTCTGTACAAAAGTCTTAAAAAAAAAAAAAAAAAAAAAAAGCACAAACGAAAGAAATTCGAATATTTTGTTTTTCAGTTGAAAAAAAGGGCATTTATTAACAGTCATTTCCACACCAAACCGCCAGACATGTATTTCCCAAGCCAGTAACAATATGATAGCATTCTTGCTTTTCCCCCTCTCTCTGGGTCAATTAATAGTTTCATGTTTAGTTTACAGCTATAACCAGCTGTTATGTGTGTAATTTGATTAACGATTCATAGCTGTCCGAAAATCTAGCAAAAGTCTGGAGGATTAATGAGTCTTGCATCTTGTTTTAAAAGTTCTTGTTGTGCCACCACATGGTTAAATAAAACTCTGCCGTGTCAACACATGCTTTAGAGTCTCTCCTTGCCATGTTTTTTTTATTTTCCTCCTTCTGCTGTGGCGTCACCTCACAGCACAGCTTGGTCATTTGCATATGTCTAGATACCACTGCTGCTACATATGTGTCAGTGGCTTTGTTACACTTACATTAAAAATACATTCATAAACAATTATTCCGTTACTGAATAACAAATTATAGCAATTAGAATAAACAAGAATATCCATCCCAAGATGGGCATAGCTTAATTCACTGACAGAATAGTTCTGCACCACTTTTATGTTCTCTCATCCCTGCTTATTTACCTTCATCCAACCATCAGAAACATGTAAAAGAGTAAAATCATGTCTAGAATCCACACTACAATTTGAATTCAAATCTATTACAGGATTCTGATTCTAAAATCCATCTAAAATTCAAGTCTTAAGCTTAACGGGTCTTTAGAAATTGAAATTCAGGAAATTGTACTTCATTTGTGTTTAACGACTATTGATCAAATTTAATGCAAATCAGAAATTTTTGAATTTCCAAATGGGAAGTTTTGTCCCCTAAAGACGGTATAAAATACTCGGAGAAACTGCAATCTGGGGAATGTTAATTAATTGATGTTAAACATCTAAATTAAAAGAATTCTGGATTTTCATGAGTTCCCGCATCTTTTCCACCCAGTTTATTTTACATAGTAGATGTGTTCCAAAATTCACAATCATCTATCTTTACTATTATATAAAAAGAACTTTGTGTGTATGTGTCTCTTTGCAAGTTCGTTCCCTATAGACTCAAAAACGGCTGGGCTGACTTTTATGAAATTTTACACAAAGGTGCTTTATGTGCCTGGCAGTGTTCTTAGATAGTTCTGTATCAGGATGTTTTTGACATGTATCGATGATAATCAAAATAATTCAATAAAAGAAGAGACGGGTGATTTTTAACATCGCTAACACCTTACACAGCTTAACATCACAATGCATTTGAAAAGTTTTATTACCATACAAACCGAAAGGCCTGACATAAAATCAACAGTAGGTTCTTTGATATAACAGGGGCATGTTTGAAATGAAGGTCTCTGTTTGGAGCACAATTGAAGCATAATACTTGACTTTTACATTTTAAACTTTAATATAAGCCATTATATAGAAAAATAGTTATATGAAAATCAACAGTACGTTCCTTAAAGTGCAATGTAGAGTACGATGTATTATGGATTAAGTCACTGCAAGAGGCATGTGAAGCTTCCTCATTGTGCACCATTATAGGTCCCCAACTAGAGTATGCAATCAATCAATTTGATTAAAACATAGGCGATTTCATCGATATTGATGGCAATAAAAATATGGGAATGTAAAATATTCGTTGATCATCATTGGGCAATGTCTGGTTTCCCTGATAGTCTATTATAGACATATAACTTTTTGTAAATAGAAATATATAGTCAAACATGTTTGTGCTGGAAGATCAGTTATTTACTTCCGGTCAGGGAGTATCTATTACAGCGTAACCTGGATATAAGAGACTTCTTCCTCAGTCCCGACGGCTCACTTATATCCAGGATTCTTATATCTGGATTACACTATACATTAACACAGGCTTTGGGACAAGATCAAAGTGTAGTATCTGTTCTTCAGATGCTGCACTTCTATTTCTTGTTCTCTTTCGGTGGAGGAGAGATCCTTCACGACTGAGACAATTTTTATTTTTGTACCTTTTCTCCACGTTAAAAAACGACCCTGGTGTCTAACTGTCCCGTGGGGAGGCATAGTAAATAGGTACATTAACACAGGCTCTAATTTGGGACCAGAGAAAATCTCTCTTATATCCGTTTTTCTTATATTCGGGTATCTTATATCAGGGTTACTCTTTGTATATAAAGACTTCCAATCATTATTGTCTGGTTATCTTAATGTTATGCGCAGCGAGTGTCAAGTGATAAGACAATCTGTCTGAATTTTGAAATATCACAGTTTGCTAGGAAAATTTGGTATCCCATGTGATAAAGAAAGCCAATATAAAAAGTAAGAAAAGCCTAAGGTCACCTTGGAATTATATTTTCTTAAAATGAAAAATATGAACGAAAGTAAAAGGATTTTTTTTTTTTTTAATTTATTCACAAGGTTTTTTTAATCATCATTTAAACAAGTCAAAAGATTATGTCAGAATCATGTTTTTTTGTTTGTTTTTTTTCAAGTTTCTTATTTTGTTCTACCTGGGAAAAGGGCATTCTACTAGATACTAGACATTCACCTGCTATCTTATACATCTCAACCGAGAGATCTTTTTAAGATTCTGACTGTCCCTTTAAGTACAATTGTTTGAAACTTTCTTACACTCGGTTCACCGTGTATATTTACCAGTTAGCTTTTGAAATTCTTTTATACGAGTCTGGTTGTTCCTATTATTACTGGAATGATAGAGATCTTCCTAAGATTCCAATTTCTTTTCAGGTCATACATAAGACCTTAATGTTTCCTTTTCCCTCAGCTTCTAAAAGTTTGACTATAAATCCACCAACTATGTGAAATGGTGACACTGGGTGGATTTATGTCAGTATTTTGTTTATTTTGGGGATTTTCAACCATTACTGACACTCCGAAGACAGAGTTGTTTTCAGCCATTTTGTTGTCTGCTTAACTCCGCTCTACTTGTTTTTTTTTTTTGTTTTTTTTTTTTTAAACCAAACAAAAACTTTAAAATATGTTTAAACACAAAACTTATCAAGGTAGGTAGAAGAGTAACTTATCTTACCTTTGGTAATATTTATTTGTTATATATTTGTCAGCTACTGACCCAGCAAGGAGAACTTAACAGCTGATGCACTGTCAAGAGTATGTTGTACGGCAATCAAGCGGGAACGAACTCCAAATGCTACATAACAATCTCTGTCACCTGGGCATTACTTGAATTGTTCATGCTGCGAGGTGTAGAAACTTGCTTCTCTTAGTGGAGGAGATAAAAAGAATTACAAACGTGTGCTGAAATAAAGCCTCGGTTTTATGAATAACTAGGGGGGGGTACCCGACGTTGCCCGGGTGTTTGGAGGTGTGCGTGCTCGGGCGGGGGTGGGGGTGTTAATCAAAACATAAGAATAAGCGAAGTAAATATTTAAAAAAAAAAAAAAAAACAACGTAAGGCAAACGAACGATGTTAAATGTAAAAATGGGAAAAACAAAAAAATGAACACGCGAAACAGGAAAACGAACGTTAAAACTTCTTTAAAAAATCTGAAAAAAAACAAAAAAAAACAAAAAACATCGGCTTAAATAACCCTGTTTCAATATTAAAATTTAAAAAAAAATCGAAGAAAAAAAGACACCTCACACCACGATTCGAACCCAAAACTTTTAGATAATGACTCCGCGCTCTAAGCAACTGAGCTAAGATGACATCGACGAAATTGGATCGTTTTTTTTTTTAAATTTAAACTAAATCATGTTCCGACGTCGTATGACGCATGCGTAGAAGCGAACTTGTCATGAGAGGACGGTTTTTGCTGACCCCCTCCCTGTAGAATAATGTTGATTTCAAGGTGAAAAAATTAACGAATTGATGATTTTAGGGTGAAGAAATTAATGTTTTTGGCCAATTTCTCGATAAAACATTGAAAAAAAAAAACACAAAAAAAACTAACGTAAGGCAAACAAACGATGTTAAATGTAAAAATCGGAAAAACAGAAACAAAAAAGAAAACAGAAAAACGAACGTTAAAACTCTTTAAAAAAACTGAAAAATACCCCCCCCCAAAAAAAACATGTGAAAAATGGCTTTGGTGGGTACCCGGCGTTGGCCTGGTGTTTTTGGGTGTGTGTGGTCGGTCGGGGGTGGGGGTGTTAATGAAAACCTGAGAATAAGCGAAGTAAAAAAAAAGAGAAAAACGAACGTTGCGTGAAAAATGGCTTAAATAACACTGCTTCAATATTAAAATTTAAAAAATTGAAAAAAAAAAAAAAAAATCTCACACCACGATTCAAACCCAAAAAGTTTAGATAATGAACTAACGCTCTAAACAACTGACCTAACACTACACACATGAAATTGTGTCAGTTTTTCAATTAAACTAAATCAGGTCATGACGTCGTATGACACATGCGTAGAACTGATCTCGTCATGAGAGAACGGTTTTTGCTGACCCCCCCCCCTGTAGAAAAGTGTTGATTTCAGGGTGAAAAAATTAACGTTTTTGACCAATTTTTCGATAATTTTTCGTCGGGCGAAGCAAAGTAAAAAAAAGAAAACAGAAAAACGAACACTAAAACTTAAGCGGGGTTGGAGGGGGGTAATCAAAACATTGAAAAAAAAACACACAAAAAAAACTAACGTAAGGCAAACGAATGATGTTATATGTAAAAATCGAAAAAACAAAAACAAAAAAGAAACGAACGTTAAAACTGCTTTAAAAAATCTGAAAAAAATAAAAACAAAAAAAACATGAAAAATGGCTTAAATAAGCCTGTTTCAATATGAAAATTTAATAAATCGGTGGGTACCTGGGTGTTTTTGAGTGTATGTGGTCGGTCGGGGTGGGGGTGTTAATGAAAACCTAAGAATAAGTGAAGTAAAAAAAAAACAGAAAAATGAACGTTACGTGAAAAATGGCTTAAATAACACTGCTTCAATATTAAAATTTAAAAAATTGAAAAAAAAAAAAAAATCTCACACTACGATTCGAACCAAAAAAGTTTAGATAATGAACCAATGCTCTAAACAACTGACCTAACATGACACACATGAAATCGTGTCAGTTATTCAACTATTTAAACTAAATCAGGTCATGACGTCGTATGACACATGCGTAGAACTGATCTCGTCATGAGAGGACAGTTTTTGCTGACCCCCACCCCTGTAGAAAAGTGTTGATTTCAGGGTGAAAAAAAATTAACGTTTTTGGCCAATTTTTCGATATTTGTCAGGCGAAGGATGGGGCTTTCATATGAGACCAAATTTGTGAATTTTTGTTGTGTCTGTCGAAAGTTTTTAGCAGACACACAAACATATACACATACATACATACATACATTTTCGCTTTTATATTTATAGATTAAAGCAACACAACTCTTCGAAAGACTTAGTCTTCATTTTAAAAGACCGCACCAAGCAAAACAAGGAACCGATATATATTAACAGTTTCACAGTTTCCTTTTGCCCTCCCTTGCTCAGACATATCAACTACTGCAATTATACACTGCCTCTGCTTACTATTTGCCATCTTTGGAGTTCCTGCCTATATGACTTTCATGTCAGAGCAGCTTTGACAATTTCTACAGGAACAAAGCATAGCAACTCCCTATAACCCTATGAGTAACGGCCAATGCGGAAGATATAACGGCATTATTTGAAAGACCGTTCAATTGGCTGCATCAAATAATGGATGTTCGATTGATAATTGGGAAAATCTCCTTCCTGTCGCATTATAAGCTATTCGATCCCTATTGTGTACTGTCACAAATGCCACCCCACATCAAAGGTTTTTACCTTTTCAGCGAAGGAGTTCGGTGGGAGCTTTGCTTCCATCTTGACTCTCTTGACCCGATACTGTGTCTCCGAGACGACATGCCCGTTACACCAAGAATGATCCCTTGGTGGACAAGGTAGAATTCATAGAGGCGAACCCCCAGTATGCTCTAGTACAACATGCAGATGGTAGAGAGTTTAATGCGTCTCTTAGAGACCTAGCACCTGCCGGAAATGTATGTGGACAGCCCTTGAGGACAGACCAACTCCCACTGACACTGAAGCCTGACACGTTGTCTAATGACACTGTCTCCATTGGGGCTTCGTCAGACACTTCAGATGGGCTAACACCGAATCCCTAATAGATGAAGGCCTAGCACTGAAAAAACTTGTTCATCCAGTGACTGACTGATGCGGAACAGCCTATGCCTCTGAGAAGGAAGCATTTCAGAGCGAGGTATTTTAGAGCCCACAGACAGGCTTATACTGAAGAGCCTCCCTGTTTGAGTACTCTGAACTCTAATCATGGACTGCCGAGGCGGTCACTGCAAGCTTGGAGGGAGCTTGGACATTTAAGGGACTTTCTTCCCTATCAGTAAGAAATTTGGAGGGGGAGAATGTTGTAAATATGGATTATCTCCTCTTTGATAATTCAAGCAATAAAAGCTGTACATTTCCGCTTATCAAGCAGACGAGTTCTAAATTACTAGACGGAATCTCTTGTCCTGTTTTCATTTTATTCCACATGCGCGTATTTCTAGGAAAGAAGCCTTCTTCATGGAATTTGTGTTTAGATTTAGGCACAAATAGAGAGTGGAGAAAATTGTTAACAGTGGTCCTAGGTAGTCGAGTGTTTTTTGTGAAAGCTTGCTAAGGATAGATTGAAGCTCAGATGAGCACTAACCATGAAAATAACGATAGAGCAGACAGGCTCGCAACTTTTTTTCTGTAGCAAATAGGGTTTTTTAAAAATTTTTTAGTGTTTTTTTCTTTCTTTTAGTTATTATACAGAATCTCTTTAATTTTATAAAGATACATTAAAACATAGGATTAAATATATAACAAAAATTAATTAAAAAAATCATGTTAATAATTTCTTTTATAAAACACATTTCAAATGTCTTTAAGATGCAAGTATATTTTCATTCTAATTTCAGTCTTCGTCCTGTCTTGCCCCATTAGCCTCTTCCCACTTTTTGCCAAAATATTTGAGACCTTAATTAACCATGCTCTAGTCCATCACCTTACAGATGCTAAACTTCTGTCTGTCTAATATCTCTCTTCCAGTAGGAAGAGAGATATTAATTAAACTGACAAATGGCATCAATAGACTAAGAATATTTTTTATTACTAGATTTTCAGTACAATCTAAAAATAAGCTTAAACCAGGCTTAGGGACAAACAAATTCAGCTTGCCTCCACCCTTGAGGCTTGCATTCACAAATATCCGTGGGCTTAGAACTAATTAAGCTAATGTTGAAGCATTTCTCTTAACAAATACCCCGGATATCTTAGCACTAAGCGAGACTAACCTACACTCCTCCATCCCCTCTAACAACTTTAACATGCCTCCCACTGCCATAAGGACTCTAACAGACATATGCACGGACTTGGAGTTTACATTCGTAATACCCTCCCCCTGACTAGAGAAACAAACCTAGAAACAGATGATCAAGCCTTTATGTGCTTTAGACTAAACATGCAACACAATATTAGCTACTATTATTTTCTCTACCGCTCTCCCTCGACTCAGGACTGCACCATAATAAACAAAGTCTCTGACAGCATAGACACGGCACTGTCCCTCGACACTAGCGCACAAATACATGTATTTGGTGACTTTAATGTCCACCACAAAAACTAGCTTGGATTCTCTAATTACACAGATGCAGCGGGCAGCACAACTCATAGCTTCACTATATCTCACTCCCTATCACAAATTGTTACGTTTCCAACCCGTTTCCCTGACCAGGAAGAACAACATGCATCACTTCTAGATCTGTTTTTGACCACAGTTCCCGATGACTGCATAACGAAGGCCCACAGCCCACTAGGGAACGCTGATCATGCAGTGATAATGGTTGAAATCGCCCTAAACTCTAGAGCCAAAACTGAAGAGCCAGTGCTCAAAACAACGAGATATTATAAAAAGGCTTAATGGGAAGCCATCAGGGAACTAATCAGAGATGCCCCATGGAGAAATATTTTTTCTCTCTCTGCTGAACAGTGTGCAAACGAGACCACCGACTGGTTCAAAACTGCAATCGAAGCGCATGTTCCCATGCGGAAATTTTATAGTAAGCCTCACTCTCCCCAATGGTTTACGTCAACTTGCGCAACTGCGATTGCTCAAAAGCAGCATGCATACCGTAGGTTTAACCGACATAAGTCCAGTTCAAACAGACTGAAGTATATAGAAGCTAGAAATAACGTTAAGAAAGAAATAGCGACAGCTAAGAGAGAATTTACGGAAACCACTAAAAAGCGCATCGAAGCACAAAAACTAGGAACTCGAGACTTCTGGAAAATCTACAACAGTGTAGTAAATAATAGGCAATCAACAATTCCCCCACTAACCAAAAATCACGAGGTTGTCTCCTCAGCAACCGACAAAGCTAACATGCTTGCCAGTCGGTCTGCCTCAAACTCCACACTAGACCCTTCTAACCACCCCCTACCTGAATTTCCTATGCAGACAGCCGCCACGCTAGACGATCTGAAAATCACCCCTGCTCAGGTGTATGCTATCATAAAAAACCTTGACACTTCAAAAGCATATGGACCCGATCTTATCCCAGCTGTGCTATTAAAAAAGTGCTCAGCCGAAGTAGCTCCAGTTCTCTCCAAACTCTACAACAAATGCCTTAATGAAGCTTGCTTTCCGGGCTGTTGGAAAACTGCTTCTGTTGTACCAGTATTCAAGAATTCTGGCGAAAGGACTGACCCATCAAATTATCGCCCCATTAGCCTCTTCCCACTTTTTGCCAAAATATTTGAGACCTTAATTAACCATGCTCTAGTCCATCACCTTACAGATGCTAAACTTCTGACTGACAAACAATATGGATTTAGACAAGCCCGTTCCACAGCAGACATCCTAACTATAATCTCTGAACGTATATACCATTCACTGGACAAAGTGGGGGAGAGCAGAGCGGTAGCTCTAGATATATCTAAGGCTTTTGACAGGGTATGGCTAGAGGGTCTCCTCAGGAAAATTAGATCATACGGTATCACTGGTAGAATACTTAACATAATTAAATCCTTCTTAGATAAGAGAAAAATCCAGGTTGTCCTCGATGGTCGTACATCTAAACAATATGATATAAATGCGTGGGTGCCCCAGGGTTCTATCCTTGGACCTCTATTGTTCCTGATATTCATAAATGACCTCCCCGATAAAATTGCCTCTGAGATGGGTATATATGCTGATGACACTACATTCTATGACAGGCACGACAGGAAGACGAATGAACACATTTCTAAAGAAATGGCAGAAACACTAGAGGAAGACCTCCAATCTGTGGTGGAATGGGGACAAAAGTGGTTGGTCGCGTTCAATGCTGCCAAGACTAAACTAGTTTCATTCAATAATTACAAGAAACCCTCTCTACCACCTATAGCAATGGCCAACGACTCTTTATTTGAGAGTACATCTTTCAAACTCCTTGGCCTAACGTTCACAGGAAACATGAGTTGGCAATTACATTGAAGGCATTGCCATGGCCGCTGCAAGAAAGGTGGGCTCTCTCTACCATGCTAGACAACTACTAACACCCGAAAGTATCCTGTACCTCTATAAGGCCACTTTTCGCCCATGTATGGAATATTGCTGTCACATCCGGGCTGGTGCATCTGCTACTAGTCTCTCACTCCTTGACAAGGTTAAAAAGAGAGTCGCACACCTGATAGGCCCTGAACTGTCATCTAAGCTTCAGCCTCTGTCCCATCGACGAAATGTTGCATCCCTCTGCCTTTTCTACAAGTATTTTAGTGGTGAATGCTCTGAGGAACTGCAATCACTTGTGTCCCCACGACGTGAGCACCCTCGACAAACCCGACAGGCTGCTAAATCCCACCCCCACACTGTAGAGATCCCTAGATGTAAAAGATCTTTTTACTCCAATAGTTTCTTCCACAGAACCGCTAGACTCTGGAATTCCATTCCAGGTCCCTGCTTCCCCAACAGTACTGACGTGCAGAAGTTCAAGTGTAACGTGAACCGGCATCTTGCTGCCCAAATCCCTGCATAGTACCCCAGTAGTTGTTGCCCCTGATAGTAGCCCCCTACACCAAAGTGGCAATGTGCCTTGTTTGAGGTGAAAATGTAATAAAAAAAAAATAAATTAAAAAAAAAAAAAAAAGCCTATCTTCTGTTATGTATTTAAAAAGTTTGTTTTACAGCTAGACATAGGAAATGAAAATTAAAGGACTAACACCAAGTGAGTTGTCACATTCAGGAATTCATTTATATTTTATTCCACTCGTAGCCGATCCTTTGAAAATGTCTATTTATTTCACACGTTTTTTAAGGCCACCCATTTCCTTGTAAAATTTGGGGGATCGGAAAAAGGTCCACTAGACAAATTCCATCCAATAAAGCACAAAATATGAAAAAAAAAAAAAAAAAAAGAAAAAAAAAAAGAAAAAAAAAAAAACAGACGACCGTCCTAAAACATAAAATAAATGAAAAAAAAATTATATTTTGCATTCAATTTAATTATCAATGTTTGACAGTATTTTTTTTTTTATTAACAAAAACATGTTTTATTTATGCAAAGTTTCATTTTTTGTTTTTTACACAAGTAAAATAAATCTACATTGCATTTTGATATTATAATAATTTATAGATTTTAGTTGTACTGATAGTTAAAAAAACTATAAATACCATATATTTTGGTGTATAAGGCGACCGTCAGATAAAACGAGGTACAAAATTGGAGCAAATTTTAATAAATTTACCATATAGCGGTTGTATAAGACGACTGTTAAATCACGAAACCATGTTTGTTTAGCCTAGGCTAAAGATTGCAACATCCGGTATCTTATGAAATATTGGTTTTTAAAATGAATTTTTAACTTTAAGAGTCGTCTTATATGCCGAAATGGGTATGGGTATCTATCACGAGTATCAGCAATGGGAAATTAAGTTTGAAACAAAACAAAAGAATCGTTTTTGGAATCGGCTAAAATTTTTCAGATGTTGATACTGGTTTTAATAACCCGAAAAGTTTGGATTTTTCCAATTCCTAATTCTGATCAACCGTCTCAACACTATTTATTATCCTATAATGTCCAAAATGTTTAATACAGAGAAGAGGGGGAAAAAAAATTCAAAAAAATAATTATAATATTTTTTTTTTAAGTCAAAAGTAAAAAGAAAAAGAAAAAATTTTTTTGCTCAACTAAGCGTGAGGCCTTTGTGAAGTGTGGAACCCATAACAGTTGCTATATCTGCTGTCAATCCAACATTGGCGATGCACAAATACAAAGTGCACAGTTTGGACATCGCTAAGAACTGGTACAATTTTAGCACGAGCAAGATTGGAGTTAGTGCAGATGAGGTTTATAATATATCACATACCAAAAAAATATATATATATAAAAGTAGTTTCACCAATTTTAGTCATAAAAAAATAAATGCTTTTCATAAAAATAAAATATGGTGAGTGTTTTTCTCACTTTAAAAGTAGTTTTACCCCACCCCCTCCGTTAGAACTTCGGTTCATCTCTCATCAGCTTTTTCTGACCATTTACATAAATTGGCGTCAGAAAAAAATCGGTTTTTCCTAGTTCAAAAGATTGTACAAAAAAAAAAAAATGCTAAAAGGTAAATAGATTATTTGAAAGAGATATAAAATATCAAAATAAGATTCTAATATCGAGTTTCATCCCACACCTCACGCGAAAGTGGCTTATCACCTGACTGGAATAATGGATAGACCATGGTTGGCCCAAGAAACAACAATAACTAAAGTGTAAGCGAAAGTATGTGTGTGTATGAACAATACTAAAATGTCTATATAAATTTGATTGGTTTGGGAAAAGGAGTACGCTTTAAGTTTGAAGGTGCAAACAGTTTCTTCAAAAATTCAAATAAAATTAATGCATAAGCAATAATATAGTATTATTTGGATTTTCCACAACGTTTCAGTCGATATAATCTCCAACCTTCTTCAAGTGTATCTTATCCAACTGAGGGAATCTTTCTTCACAGAATTTCAAACAGAATCCTTTCTTTAATCCATCGGGTAGCATGCTCTCGTTCTGTCAGGACTTCTACTCAGTCATGGTTAAGTAATTAGTATTACAAGTTGATTTTTTTCTTTTTAGATAATTGTTATTTTATTAACTTGCATGAAAAGAGCTATGTAAAAGATGCTAAAACCGTTTGAATTATGCAAATACCGTCAATAGTTCAAAAGGTATGAGAATTTTAAGTGCCAAAATTTATGCTTTTCATTGGACATTTTTCTTTAGAAAAATTAGACTAAATTACGAACCTCAACATTTCAAGAAATTCGATAATTTCGCCACCATTTTTAAGCTATTCTCATGAAACTTGGCACTCTTATGTGAAATTGTGTGCTCAGTAAAAGTGAGGTTAAAAAATATCAAAAAGCCGTAATACATGTGGAGACCGATCGGGAATGGATTACCACATATGGAAGGAAAAGGGAAATCCTCTACCCTTATGCGGCGAAGTAAAAATTATAGACAGAAGAATGGTGGAGAAGACGAAATTAAAGAAGCAGTGCATATGTTGGGTGACGATCAACTACTAAGCATACCTAGTATAGAACTTAGCACAATATGGAAACTAGTATTGGGACGATTAATCGGAATCGTTAATCGTAAAAATCATATATTTTGTGGGGAATCGGAATCGCATCATAAAAAAATACCTTAGATTTACGATTCTTTCATTATGATTCTCTTATTTTTTTAAGTTGAACTGTTTGTTTGAAGTGAGATAAATATTCTCAAAAATTTATGATATGGCAGGTGCTCGTCTGAACTTCAATCTCTGGTCCGCCCTCGCCAATCTTTCACGAAAAACACCAGTCTAGCTGAATCCACTGTGAAAAATTTCCCCCACTCTATATCTGTGCATAAATCAAAACGCGGATTCCATGAACAAAGCTTCTTTCTTAGAACTGCACGCCTGTGGAACTCTGTTCCGTCTGCCTGCTTCCCACCGGACTACAACTTGGATGTGTTCAAGTCCAACGTTAACAAATTCCTAATGAACCGCCCCCTTAAGTAAACACTTCATCAAATCTCTACACTAACGTAATGTACTTGCAATAACCCTTATCCCTGAGTGGCTTCCGGGCCTTGATAAGTGGTGATCACTGTGTAAAAAAAACAAAAAAAAACGTAAAAACAACACATTAGACCAAATATATTTCCTGGTAGTAGTGAAGTAGTAATAGTTTGAAGTGCTGATATCTGTCTTATCTTCTCTTTGAATTTCTGACATGTGGTTACTGTCAACAATCAAATTAGTCAAGTATGGGTCACCGTAATTTAAAAATGATCATATATCACTCATCAAATTTTACTTTAAAAAAAAAAATCTGCTGACAAATTTTCCATCTTTATTTCATTCTCTTAAAGAATTATATGAGTTTTTGATTTAAATATTTTATTTCTTCTTTATGCAATAAATTTCTTTTTTTTCAAAAATCTAAAAAAAAAAAACATTGAATGAAATAGAAGATATTAATGTAGGTGTCCAATTTTTACAGGACGATATTTTCAAAATGTGAGGTTTAACTTAAAAAAAAAAAAAATATCAACGTGTTATTTTTTTAAAAAGGTTTTAAACTTTTGACTTTACAGGTAAATTTGCACATAACTATTCTTTTGTTTTTGTTTTGAATTAGGTTATTTTATTTATTGATCTTTTCTTTTCAATTTGTGATACATAAACCTTAGGTGAGAAAATTAATTATTTACTTGATAGACATTTCAAAATGGGGGAGTGAATTTAAAAAAAAACAAAAAAAAAACGTCATTGAGCAATACAGATCAGTATTAAAACTAGTGTTGTTTCATTTATTTTTCAATTCTTTTAGTTGGGAATTATATATCGTCACATGGGATGTCACTAGTGAGATGTGGAGAATGAATAAATCAAATCTTTCCTTTTACTGAATTGGCAGCAAATGTTATTGGGTTTTGGATAGCTGTTCCCTTTCCCTATGGTGGAGGAGTTAGGCATATTATTTGTGAATATGGTATAAAAAAAAAACGCATCTTTTCGATTGACTAACCATTAATTAAAACATTCGTCACTTCCGGTTTGGCGATGGGCACAACAGCAAAGACGTCACTTTTTTTCTCACATTCTTTTTGTCCTTCACGGTATGGGTACGAGCCTGCCTCCCTCCTACAAGTTTTTTTTTTTTTGCTCAACACACACTTCCAAACACCCGGGTAACGCCAGGCACCCAGGCTAGTCTAATATATACATGGCTATATAGTGGTTGTAGCTAGACGAGTGTTTTTGGGATTTTTTTTGTAAAAGTTTGGCACATCAGTACTCACGGGTGATTCCTGACTATTGACTTAGAATCAAAAGTTTTGATGTAAAAGCTCAACAAACAGTTGTAGCAGTTAACAAGCTATTTACTATCAATACCCGGTGCCAAAGTGATTCGGCCACACTCAGTTGGCAGGGCGCATTGATTTGAGCTGTCCCCTTAAGGACTATTTTTAGCCCTTTGGGATCTCAACTGCGATCGCCAGAGAGACGCAAGCAAGCGACCTATTCAGACCTCTCCAACTCACCCCTCCCACTGCTACTTGTTGACGACTGCAGTCTGATGGCAGACGACACCTTCAAACAGACATTTACACTTTTTTTCTTTCTCTCCAGTCTGAGATACAATCTCGCCTTTTTTAAATAAACCCTTTATTATTGTTTTGTTAAAAGCAATGTCGTTTGGCCTTGTGTTTATTTAAGTAATTATTAGGAGAGAAATGCACAACATTTCCCTTCTATAAAAGTTTTTTTTTTTTCAAAGAATTTATTTAACAAAACCTAACTTTTTTCTTGTTTGCACCCAGAAGAAAGCAACGTTTTTTTTAAGTGTTTAGGGTCATTTGCACCTACCCCCGTCCCCTCACAGATACAGTGTTAAGAATTGATTTAAAAAGTTTTTCTTCAAATCATTAAGGAAATTAAATATTTCGTTTTTGAATATTTTAAATGAAAATTGTTAACAAATTTACCGAATTTCCATTTACTAACGATTACTATATTGCCCAATTTCTACTGTACACTTGATAAGTGGTGATGCCTATTTAAAAAAAAAATGATACTCAAGATGAGAACAGTAGTCTGAAGAATCCAAATATGAATCTGATATTTGTTTTAGTTGGGAAGTTTTTTTAACTATTTATTTTTTTTATTTATTTATTTTTTTTTTGCGGGGTGGGGGGAATGCAAAATTCTTTTCACCGTAATCAGTATTGCATTAGCATGTTTTAGTATTTGTATATTTCTGTGGCTTTCAAATTTCATATCGTTCGTTTAGCTTAGTCTTCAGACTCTGGAATACTTGGAATCAACCCTGAAATTTTGCAATACTCAAGAAAGATTCCATAAAAATACTAAACTCCTCTGGACATCCATTTGTTCAAAGGGAATAAATGAATGTTAAACGAACGAATATTAAAATTCCAAAATGAATATCAAAAGAAGATTAACTCTGCCATCTACATAGAAATATCTTTCTGTATAAATATATATAAAAAAATAATATATAGTGCTTCTCTATGATTGCACACATATGAAATATTGCACTTATAAATAAACAGAATAATTTTATGAAATACTTTCAGTCGAAAAATATTAGCGTGCACCAAATTTTTATCGAAAAATATTCAGTAGATGTTTAATACACAAAAGATAATTACTTATTAATATTAGTGTATATAATGATACTAGCATGGATATCCAGTGTTGCTAGGGTCGCCATGATGTTCGGTTTGGCCACACCTGCTATACTAAGGATATTGAGCAGTTTTTCATTATTATATGTCAACTCTATCGTTACCCCAACAAAAATTTCGAAAATAAAAGAACAATTAAAAACACGAAAATGTAATTGCCCCCCGAAAAGAAGTATGTGACAAACACTCCACCATATATTTCGGCAGAAGGGATACGAAGAGAAGCTATTTTTAGGATATTGAGCACATTTTTATGATTATATACCAGTTTAAACGAATTTCTTTAATGCTGCCTCAGTCTAGAAAGATTTGCCTTTACGGTCTGTTGCAACGAAAACAAACTATAAATAATTTAGTTTCAAAAATACCTAAGTAGAATTTATGCTAATCGAAATACACGCTTTTATGTCATAAAAATGATGAGTTATGACTTATTGTGTAATTAAAAGAAAAAGAAAAATAGCAGTTACGATGTCAAAAAAAATTGAAGAAAAAAAACTGGCAAAAAAATTAAATGAAAGTTGTTTTTTTTTTGTTTTTGTTTTAAATAAAGAATCGTAGTTGAATTGGATTGCTTGTTTATTTTAAAATAAAAATAATCCACTGGACCACAACGTTGATTGCAAAATCACGTTGGAAATTATTTTATTTAAACTAATTCCAAAAATAATGCTTGAAAGTTTGTGTGAATTATTTTTAGTTTGATTATCCGCCGAAAAAGAAGAATAAACAAAAACAAAAAAGTTGGTACCTAGGGAAATAACTCAAACTGGTTTATAAAAAAAATCGATGTCGGTAAAAATAAATTCAATTAAATATATTATTAATATAAATCAAATTTAAATAAATTTAAATAGAACACTTAAAACAATTCTCTCACTACAAACGATAACTAACATATCACTATTTAGTAAAATCGATTTTCCTTAATGTGATATGCAAATGAGGTGACCTCTTAATCGTATATTTTGCAAGAATCATACAATATATAGGAATGAATGAAATAAAGTAATGGGCCTGTTGTATATATTAATCAAATTGTGAACAAACAAACTGACAGGAATACAAATTTATTTATATACATATAAATTACGTATTATTTTTGATCGGACAATGCTTGAATTAACAGTCTCTTTCAATTACAGAACAAGGAATATTTAGTCCTGATAGCTTTCATATAATATACCCAAGCATTTTTCTTTTACAAACAATCCTGTCCCAATCCTTTGGAATGAAGGCCCTCAAAAAAAATAACGAAAGGCAAATAAACTTCTGTTCACCCAGCAAAGCATACATGTGATGAGCTCACAGTTAATACATGTACTCTCACCAGCTAAACAGGCACGCAAATATGCACACAGATTTTCATGCCAGTCTTATTTTATTTACACACACATAAATTAGTATGGCGACAGCCAAAATGAACATATAGATTTCTGCACACAGATGAGAACTCCTTTACTAGAAGATTCTCCAAACTCTCTGAACGTTTGTATTTTACGAACTCTATCTTGAGCTCTCAATAAGAATTATTTTGTATGGATAGACTGTCATTCTGATAATGCTTTTCTTTCTTTTTTTTTTTTTTTTTTTGCACATTTGTGACAGGTGGCCACTATCCTCATTAGTAAATGTGTTGGCAATTTGTCAATCGTGGTCAAGGAAGAACATTAAAAAAAAGCTGCTTCGACATTTAAAGTAATTTTATGTTGTTTTCATTATCTATTACTAAACGAGGAATCATTTCCATTAAAGATATAGTTAGTACTAGCGAGGGTGTCCGGCGTTCCCCGGGTGTTTGGAGGTGTGTGTGTTGGAGATCAAAACAAATATAAAATAAAAATAAAAAAAACTTCTTTATAAAATCGGAAAAATAAAAACAAAAAAAAAACAGTTTTGGTAGGTAGGTAGGATCGAACCAGAAGCCCTGAGGCGAAAGTAGAAAATAAAGTGTGAAAAAAAAACCAAAAAAAACCTGACACGTTACCGCTCAGCCAGTAAGGGAGAGTAACAGGAAACCATTTGAATTTAAGGATTAAAAACTGAATTGACAGGTGCGTGAATTTAATGAGGTCGAATATCATGCCATAGAAATCCCGCACTTAACTTTTACTGCGAGGCAGTTTTTTTGGGTTTCATTACCCAAATTTGGCTGTTCCCCTCCCCCCGAAGATGTTGGGTGTTGGTGGCGAAAAACCAGCTCCCCATAAAAAAGGGGATTGTCTAAATTGAATAGCAATTGTCTGATATAAGAAGTTTCCTCCGCATTGATCAAAGCTTTATTGCTTTCTGGACATTCCCAGCACGAAAGCCGGGAACACTGCCTTGACTCCAGATTAGTTTTGCTTTTATACGAAAAAGCCAAACACACACAAGGGAGCCGAAATAGCAAGAATTTTGTAAAAGTCGATGTAAATAAATCTAGACACGACGCGCATTCACAAATCGTAGATATTACAATCTACATGGTATACAAAAAGTTGCAAGAAATCCCACGGAGAACCCCCACCTCCGAAAAAAGCCTTTGCTGGACATACAAAAATAATGTGCACACACATTTTGCCTTATATATATATACTAGCGGGGGGTACCCGGCGATGCCCAGGTGTCTTGAGGTAAATCAAAACTCGGGGGGGGGGTAAATAATAAAAAAAAAATGATTTGGTAGGTAAGTATGAGAATCGAACCCGTACCCTTGAGTTGGAAATTAATGTGTGAAAAAAAAAAAAAAACGGGTGACGTTACCCATTAGGCCACTGCAACATACACAGGTTTGAATTTATTTACTGAACTATAAAAACAGGCGTGCGCAATAAAAGTTAACTCTGCTGCTTCCATTTGACCTAATTAAGAAGGTCAAATAGAAGTCACACAGTTGTTTACCCAAATTTGACTGTTTTTTTCCCCCAACAGATGTTGGGGAGAGGGAAACCAGCTCCCAATTGTCCAGATTGAATAGCAATTGTCTGATGTACAACATTGATCAAAGCTGATTGCTTCTGGACATTTCCCGGCGCAATGCCGAGGACGTTGTTAACTTTGAATTAGTTTCGCTTTTTATACGAAAAAGCCTCATCAACACGCGAGAAGCCAAAATAGCAATAATTTTGTAAAAGTCGACGTAAATAAATCTAGATGTGACGCACTTTCCCAAATCGTACATATTATTATTTAGGACCCATAGAAACAGTTGTAAGCGATCGTAACGACCCCGGAACCGTGTGTGAGAAAAGCCTTTTGAAGACATACACGAAATGGTCACACACATTTTGCCTTTTATATATATATAGATATATATATATAGAGAGAGATAGATTACCCATCTTGAGAAAAACAGTCTCCAGTCAGTTTCATTATTAGACAAACATGACACCAGGTACAACTGACACCAGTTCTTGTTTGATCATAGAAGTTAAACATTGAACCTGGTCAGTACCAGTTTGATGACCATGACATTGACACTTCCCGGCAAGAATTGCAGAAACCAAACGTAATCATCTCTCCTAATGGTGGATATATATGTGTAGCGACTCACCACAGATATTTGTGGCTGGACAAGGAGCGTTCCAGTTGCGCGTACATCTGTTATATACACCCACACAAATTCTGCGGGCATAAAATACTAAAATTCTGTCTTTTCACACCAATGTAGTTAAAAGCAACCAACATGACAAAGGCCTTGACTTTTCATCCAAAGAAAGTGAATTTCGAAAGTATTTCCCTAAAAGCTTTCACTGGGAGCCAGTCTGTCACCTATAAAAAGGGCTCTGCATGCCAAAATCAAACAGTGGAAGCCAGCCAGCATGTTGTAACAACACAAGTGACTCCGTCGAGGTGTGACGTAAAACAACCAACTTAACTTTGCGCGAAACACGCATCTAAATTCGCCACATGGAAGTACCAGATCAGCGAGAAATAATAATTTCCCTTCTTGCTTCTTTTTGTCTCATTGACGTCCAAATCACCATGGATTAACCATACTGAACTAAGTTAATGGATTTTAATATCGTTAAGAAAAGACAAGAAATAAATATTTTATATCAGAAAAACCTTTTGCGTGCTTCGCACTCGAAGCTTATAAACCTTTTTGGATTAATAACCACAAAATATATATAGCTTTGTATAGCATCAGAAATATTCATAGAACTGATTAAAATAACAAACTTTATTTACATTAAAAAAAAAAGAAACATTTATTCTGCAAAAATGACATTCTGCCTCAGTCAGAGAAAGATTTCTCTCTTTTGCTCTTTATTGCACATTTCAATTTAAATCCTATCATACTGATTTAAATTTATATATATATATATATATATATATATATAATTTAAAAGAGTGTAGCGAGGGTTTTCTCTCGCAATTGTTGATGGCTACACTCTTTTAAATATACATTTTTTTCTCTCGTTGGAACTACACAACCATCACTTTAAATATATATATATATATATATATATATATATATATTACATACAGAGAGAGAGAGAGAGAGAGAGAGAGAGAGAGAGAGAGAGAGAGAGAGAAATAAAAAGGAACAAACTGAGTTATGTGTTCATCAATGTTTCGTCTTTATTTCGAGACTTCCTCTGGATACATCTCAAAATAAAGACGAAACATTGATGAACACACATGTCAGAATACTATTTCAATTATTCTCATCATCTACATATCTATAAAAGTGAAAGTGTCTGTCTGTCTGTGTACATTTCCCTACACAATAACTGTCAATTTTCAGTCTACAGACTCGAAATTTGGTATACAGGGTACTGAGATTTGGGAAAATCTTTGTAATCCGTTTTCGCCCAGAAATTTGGCTGTTAAGGGGTCAAAGTTCAACGATTTGACTTTTGAGAACTCCAAACTCCTCCGACAATTTTGGGTATAAACAATTGAAATTTTAGATATAGGTTCCTTATACGTAATAACTTGATTTCAGCCTAAAACAATAAATGTTAAGGGGTCATAATAGGGGTCAAATTTAAAAAAATATTGACCTCTGCGGTCTCTACAAAATTACTCAGACAATTTTTGGTGTAAACATTTGAAATTTTACATAAAAGGTATTCAAAGACAGGGCAAGCTTTTTAATCGGTTTGGGTCGAAAATTTGAGCTACCAATATATAAATGTATGTATGTATGTTTGCATGTCTGCCTAAAACTTTCGACAGAGGCGACGGATTTTCACAAGATCAGTATTGCTTTGAAGCTCGACCCTTCAGACGACAAATACCGAAAAATTGGCTAAAAACATTAATTTCTTCACCCTCAACTGGGCACTATTCTACAGGGAGGGATCGCTTTTTTCGTCAATATTTTCGAAAGTCATCCCCTCTTTTCGATTGTCCAGCCTTAAGTTAAAATATGTCACTTTCGGTTTGGCGGTGGTCATAACGGCAAAGACGTTACGTTTTTTTTCCTCCTTCGTGGTACGGGTTCGAGCCCGCCTTCCTACTACCACTTTTTTTTTTTTTTTTTTTTTTTTGCTCAACACACCTCCAAACACCCGAGCAACGCCGGACACCCATGCTAGTATATATATATATATACATATAGTCCTAAGCACTATACAAACAGATACAAACATTAACTTTATGCCAAAATATTCCTTTTACGAACATTTTTACGAACTTTGAACAATGTATTCATTATCATCTTCTCGTGTGATGTATCAGCTCACGGACATATAAAAATACGCCAACAGTAAAAAACATGATTCATGATTTCTTTCTATTGTTAAATAAAAGTCATATATTGAACTTTTAAAATCGTCTTCGCCTTAATGCCGTTTCTGACAACTTTTTATTTTTTGTTAGGAGTCGGGGGAACATGTACCTATGCTCACATCACGACTGTGATACCAAGCATCAGTGAATGACGACCAAGTCCCCTACACATGCAATTGAGGACCGCTTATTAAGTTAATATTCTCTTGACACTTTCTCTTTTGGAGGAAGCTGGTTCACATTCCTCGGATGTATGCCACTGGCTGGCTGACATAATTTGGTGGCCATTTTGTTTTGTTTCGGGTCCTTCGGATAATGTTGACACTTTTCAAGCTGGTTTTTCTCAATTTGAGCTGCATAATGGTTTTTAATGGAAATGGATTAGCAATATACTAGCAGGCCGCCCGGCATTGCCCGGTCGTAAAATACGCTTAAATATGATATTTTGATTAATGCAGATTTCGTATTTATTATATTGGATCCAATATATAGTAATAATTTAAAAAATAAAAAAATAAAAAAATTACTTGAAAACCACCACTGAGAATCGAAACCAAAACGTTTAGCTTACAATTTACTTTTTCTTTTAACGTCAATAGCTGAGCTATAAAGACATGTGTGATGCAAGGCTAAAAAAATTAAAATATGAACAAATAGCTATTACGTTACACATGCATATTCGTAATGCTGTTGTTCAACCTTCACCTGACAAATTCCAAGTTTTGAATTTTCACTTTTGCACCAATTTTCCCCGGCTTTAATACAAATATAAAGTTTCACATGGGTTCGAATATCCTATATATTAAGTTTCATGTCTGCAGACCATAAAATGACAGGAGTTTAGCAAGCAAAATTTTGTAAGCAAATATATATATAAGCATACATAAATGTATATAGAAAGAGGTTTGTGTTTACTATAAACTTTTTACACAGATATTACACATGTATAAATCATGTAGAATATCAGCATGAATATAATTACTTGTAATAGTTAACTAAAGATGATCATCCCATAAGAAAACCTAAAAAACTAATAGGTACTTAATTAGAATTACTGTTTAAAATAATATGCAAATTAGCTAGACCTTTGTAGATGAATGCAATTCCCCAACCCATATATAACAAAGTTGTATTTTTTTTTTTAATGAATAGAAAAAAAGGGTTTTTTAAATGAATATCAGCACACAAAAAAAAAAAATAAATAAAAAAATAAAATATTATTAGGAGAATATAATATATATATATATATACTAATTTTGGGACTCCGGATACACCTTATCAACGAGACGATTTATGATTCGGTTTAGAATGAGCCTAGCCAGAATCTTTCCTGCAATTGAAAGCAGAGATATCCCCCGATGGTTGTCACAGACATTCTTGACTCCCTCATTTTTGTAGAGATGTTTGATGCAGGCATCTTTTAGTCCTGTGGAACTCGGCCTGCTTTCCATATCTTTACAAAGAGAGCATGGAGCTTTTTTACCAGCACATGCCCACCATGCTTGTACACTTCAGGCGGAATTGGATCCTTTGGTGATGGGGACTTGCCAGAAGCAATTTGTTTGATGGATTCCCATACCTCCTGATAAGCAGGTTCCAATGACAATTCTGGAATATCTGGATTCTGAGGAATAGAGGACACGACATCGCCGTCAATGACAGATGAGGTGTTTAAGACAGTTTCAAAGTGCTCCTTCCAACGATTGAGAATATCTGATTTATCAGTCAGCAATGCCTCTCCATCGGCTGTGCTTAATGGGGAAGCACCACTTTTATGAGGACCAAATACCTCTTTCAGACCATCATAGAAGGCTTTCGTGTTCTTGCTGTCAGTATCTCCCTGCAGTGCAATTGCCTTATTGTACCACCATTGTTCTTTCATAGCTCGGAGAGCTCATTGTACCTCACCTTTACACTTTTTGTAGGCCGTGTGCTTCACTGTTGAGTTTTTGTCCTCAATCCAACATTTGTTAGATGAGTGCATTTGGTTAATCAGTGCTTTAACTTCATCATCACTTTCGTCAAACCAATCCTGGTGTTTTCTTTCCGGTATTCCAAGGACTTCTACTGCTACAGCTTGAGTTGCTTCTCGCAATGCTTTCCAAGAAGATTCAACATCATCAGTTACATCAACACCCTCAAGGTTTTCATCAAGCTTATTGGAGAGCTCAGTTTTCTTTTCTCTGGATTTAAGAAGCAGCACATCAATGCGTTTGGGGACTGTTGATCTTGTAACTCTGTGCCTTCACACATGCAACGACAGTTTACTTCTGAGAAGGGCGTGATCCGAAAGATAGCAAAAAGTGTGGAAAGAGCGAGTGATTTTGAAGTCACTCATGTGCTTCCGCTTTGTTATGATGAAGTCAATAAGATGCCAGTCCTTTGAACGAGGATGCATCCATGTCGTCTTCCGATGCACAGGTTGTTGGAATATGGTATTGGTAATACAGAGGTCAAACTCCCTACAGATTGTAAGAAGTCGTAAACCATGTGCATTTACCTTGCCTATGCAATGCTTACCAAGTACACCGGTCCGCGACAGATGGTCACTACCAACACAAGCATTGAAATCGCCAGCAAGAACGAGTTTATCATGGTGTCAAACTCTGGAGAGGACATCACGGAGGGTATCGTAGAAGTCATCCTTCTCTTGATCTGAACTGGCTAACGTTGGGGCATAGCAACTAACTAGCGTCACCCTGGTGTTTCCTTCTAACTTTAGGGAAAGAGTTGCCACACGATCAGATATGCCTTTGGGCAAAGACGATAAGGACTTTGCCATCTTCGACTTAATGGCAAAACCAACGCCTGATTGGCAGGGTTCATTTTCTGCCTTTCCTGACCAAAAGAAGTCATATCCACCCTTTTCCTCTCAAAGTTGAGAATTGCCAGGCAAGCGAGTTTCACATAAGACAGCAATGTTAACATCATACCTCTGTAACTCAAGAGAAACAAGGGCTGTCTTGCACTCGGGTGCAGCATCATTATCCTGGAGGGTACGGACATTCCAACACCCTATTGAGAGATTCTTTGTTGAGGTTTTTTGTCGTATTCTATTGTTCTGACTGCGCAACTGGATAACCAGACAGCTGCAGCAGGCTACCAAGTAATGAGCAAGCAATTTTTTAGGGCTCCTTTTATCGCCCCTTCCCAGCCACAGGGAAAGCAGTGCTATCCCTAAATAGGGCTGCTTTGTCCCTGATGGAGGACACGAACAGCACAATTGCTCACAGGTTTGCGCTAGAACGGCCATCTACCATCAGCCGCCACTGTGCAGAGATCCAGCTGAGGACTTCCAGTAATATCCTTTACCTGTCCCCATCGCTTTCATTCCATCGCCAGTGGACTTCTTATAGGACAGTGTGAGGCTTTCATAATGAAATTACGATACGCTGTCAGAAACCCACACAAATGACTTGATTTAAGTGGTGAAGGCTCGTGTAGGACCATCCACACTTTTTGGAACTGCTGATTAACTCACTCGGTGCAAACTAATTGCCACAGAACAAGCAGACAACAGCCCTCAGGTTTGATGTAAGAGTTTCCTTCTCTTAGTGGTATAACCGCGCCCCCAGACACCAACCTGGTAATTTCCTTGTACCGGCGCAAATATATATATATATAAGTATACATACACACACACATGATGCTAGTTGGCCGTTGACCCCGAAAAACAGGTTCATTCGCCCTTTGAAAGGTCTTGTTTTTAATCCTTCAGGGAGACTAGCCCCCCTCCTCACCAAACAAGTCTGGTGGGGGAACCAGTTTAGTCGCCGGTGACCCGACCATGAGGCAGGTAGTACTGGGTTACATGGCACCCGTAGCATATGACATGACCTGACACAATGCTGAAACATGCATTTGATGATTTGGACACTGGTGTCAAGTTTCAATTTCGGTCATCCGGTGGCTTATTTAACCATCAACGGTTTAAGGCCAAGACTCTTCTTCGCACCGAAATTATTCGCGACTTGAAATAAAATATATTAAATAAAAAACTCATGTTTTTCTTTGAGAAAAAAAATAACTCAAAATTTCATTGAGTGTTTTCTTTTTTAAAGCAAAAACTGATAAGTAAAATGATTTTTTTTAAACTACGGTGACACATATCTCTTCATGCACAAGGCTTGACGGCTTATGTGTATGTGTTGTTTTTAGGTCCTTTTATCCATCCGTATTTCAAAACAGGAAGAAACACTGCTTCGCTAACATCGGTTAATGCTTACGTAATGGCGGTCTTTTCAAATAGTTGTTTAAAAAAATTCTTTATTTAAAAAAATACATAGAATATAAAATATAAATATGAACAAATTCTCATAAATGAAGAATGGAAGCATCCATTGATTAGTATTTTAAATAGATAAGTGATTTTTTTAATTTATATATATTTATTATATTTAGATTAAGTTAAAATTTGTTGAATTTCATGAAACCTTTTTTAAAGAAAACAGATTTAATAAAAAACAATATTGTATATTTTCGATAAAACCTTTTATTATTTTAAAGTTTAGTCTTTGCTCCTTTTATTGAAAAAAAAAAATTAGGGATTAAATTACATTATTCATATTGTTATAAGCTTCGAAAGATAGCGAGTCTACATAATCGATCCTTTTTTAATGGCGAATTCTGACACTCCTACAAATGCGGTAGGTTCATGTTATGTATACTTTCTAATGTTTTGATATTCCCGTGTTTTTATTGATTACCAAATGGGTAACTGATTTACCAGAACATTGTAACTAAAAAGTGAGCACCCCTTTCAAATGTTGAAATAATGATTTTTGGTACTCATGCAGAGAGTGATCCGTGCTGAAATAATAACGTTATTATTTAAAAACCCATTCTTAACATAGGGAGGGGAGAGTGTTTTGTACCTATTCTGTAATCTAACCTTACAATTGAATAAAAAAAAAAAACTTTAATTAAACGTAGAAATACGATTTTAAAAAATAGTGTGGATCACTCTCTGCATTAGCACCTGATTTTTATTTTTTTTTTCTTTCATAATCTGGTTAATTCGTGTCCAATCAATAATAATCCAGTGAAAAAATTTCAAAAGACCTATCAGTATACAAATTACACACGGGAGTGATGGTTGTACAACTCCGCCATATATTCTCCTGTAATTTTTAATAAATAAAATCAGTGTTTCATTGAGCACACCATTTCCTAAAAAAATCTATAACTAGTATATTTTAGGTACTTGTATAGTTTAGTCAAGACATTAAAAAATGAAAATATCAAACAAAAAGTTTAAACTGTATGTATTCGTTATGGAACGGAGTTCTCCGAAAAAAAATTTCACTTAATTTCATCAAGTAGGTTTTTTTTTTTACAGTGGAAAAACATGTTTTTATGAGAGCGCGTTGAAGGCAGCCATCTTGGATTTAAAAAAAAAATTGTTTGAATTTTAGAAATGCCAAAGGGAGATAACTCCAGTTAAAGTGCTGACACCCCTTCCCATCTTTAATACTAGCTTTTCTTCCTAAAAATCGAACATTTTGCTCGGTATCATAACAAATTGTTTTTTTTTTTTTGCTGTAAAACAAAAACTACTTGATGAAATTAAGTGAATTTTTTTTTCGAAGAACTTTGTTCCATAACGGATACATAAAAGTTAAACTTTTTTTTTTGGATATTTTCATTTTTTAATGTCTTGACTAAACTGTACAAGTACCATATTTTATTTATTTATTTATTTTTTTGTCATCATGGACTTACAGTTAATTAAAAAAAATGTCCAATAAATACGCATATTAACTTAGTCAAATGTGACTTACATAAATAGTAAGCTGTTCTACTAAATGCCTGTGCATTCAATTATTTGCGCGTGCACCCACAAAAATTGAATACATGCACAAAAACAAACATGGCGACTAGCGAATACAATACGGAATACATTGGAAAATAAAAATCTCAATATCATTTCCTTTAGATTAATAAATGAAAATTTGGTAATGGTGCATAAAAAGAGACACTAACTTTTAAACAGACCAGAAGTTGGTACCCGCGTCTCTCAATTTAGGTATGGAAGCACAGAATCGATACAATTTTCTATCATATTTTAGGTTTTCTTTTTTGTTTTTTTATACTCCCTTATAATAAAAATATATAAAAATATGTAAACTTTTTTTTATCGATTATTTTTTTATTCTTTAATTACATATTTTCATATTTTCAAATATAGTTAGTTTTTTTATTATTTATTTTAAACCTGCATAATCTATTACGCTCTTTTTTTCAATACTTTTTTTTTTAATCGCATATCTTTTCAAATAACTATGTTTATTTAAGTTAATGTTATATATTTTGTCAAACTATTTAAATATTTTAAAAATATATTTACAGAAACATGAAAAAAAAAAAAACTATGAATGTGTCACATTTTTTACAGTTTGTGCGAGCCTTTTCTAGTCTCGCACAAAAAGACACGTTCACATCTCAAGCCATTTTTCTTGTCATATACATACGCGCACACGTACACACACGTAGATATATTCACGTTCACGTGCATGCACACATACGCACACACGTACGCACACATGGGCAACGTCACTTCCCCTTTAAAGGAAATCCACACATGCGCAAAAGACCACCAGAAACAACTATAAAAGCAAGAGAGCTGACCTGTTTCGCCCTTTTCGGACCAGCTACCGACCTGAACGGTCAACGGACCAACCGCGCACCCGCACACGTCACGACCCCTGCTACTGTATGTGGGACAAGAGCTAACAGACAGTACGTACACTTTATACGCTTTCTCTCTCCATGAACTGGATTGACTTTCTCACTCTTTTTTCCCCTTTTGCTTTGGTCCATCAACTAGACAAGTTCACGTCCACAGCTAGTGGCCTGAAGACATTTCTACGTGGACAAGTACTAACATGTGTGCGCAGCGTTACTGATGTCAGCCCTCTATCTTTTTCTTTGTCTACACGCTGGACTGCCATTTTTTGTTCCACTACATTACTCACTCCTCTTTCCAGCGCGGACATGAACACGAGTTACACCTAAAACATTCATTTTTCAACAGAAAATAAACGACATGTTTATTTTATCCAGCAATTGAGTTTTTGTTTCCTTCTTTTCATTCGTTTCATTATTTTCTTTTGTAGCGAGTTAGGATATTTATATCCTGGCCCGCAACAAGTTTTAGCAGTTTAAAAAAAGGTGAATGTGCAACAGAAAATAGTTTAAGTTTAAAAATGTAAATATTTCATATATATTAAAAGACAATATATATATATATATA
This sequence comes from Euprymna scolopes, assembly GCF_053919585.1. Lineage (NCBI taxonomy): Eukaryota > Metazoa > Mollusca > Cephalopoda > Sepiida > Sepiolidae > Euprymna > Euprymna scolopes. The sequence continues at coordinate 48,387,038 of NC_136498.1, forward strand.
TATATATATATATATATAGGCACCTCCAAAATTATGACAGAATTACACCCCCTATATATAACACAATGTAACTTTATAATGAGTTAATATTATTAATATAACTTTTGTACAAAAAAAAAGAAGAAAGGCAAAATAAACTAGTAATAATTAAAAAAAAAAATTTTTTTTTCACCGTACGAAAATTTCGAGACGAAAATCTTGTTTACATAATTGACGCTTTAAAATAACGTTCCGATGTAATAAGATTTCCAAACGTGAAAGCATACGCTTGTTTAATACATCTAGCAAAAATCAACTAATGGTCAGATTTTCATGAAATTATCGACATTTATCCATTTTAGAAGTAAATTACATATAAAGTGTAGTTTCCGTAAAATATATGAGGGGGAATATTTTTTTATTTTATTTTATTTTTTTTGTGCTAATGCAGAGAGTGATCCGTGCTAGTTTTTAAATTGTATTTCCAAGTTTAATTAAAGTTTTATGATGTTTTTTATTCAATTGTAAGGTTAAAGTACAGAATAGGTACAAAACACCCTCCCCATGTTAAGAATGTTTTTTTAAATAATAACGTTATTTCAGCACGGATCACTCTGCATGAGTACCTTGTGGAGAAAGTGGCTTACCATTAAAGAGGCTACGCGTTTGTGCCTGCAGAGCACAAACTAAGAATCAAGATGGCGCCCACATGCGTTTATGTGGAAAAAAGTCTTGTGGAATCTCGGGGAATCTCGGAGAATCTCGTACCCTGATTCCATAAATAACGAGGAAAGGAAAGCAGGACGAGGGACGATTTTGAGTCACGGAAACGAACGGACGTGTGTAAAAGAAGAGGTAGAAGAAAAGAGTGTGGTGAACGAAACAAACAACGACTCGGTTGAAAGTAGAGTTGTAACGAACACAAGCTATTCCGGCATGACGTCAGGATTTGACCCCAAGCTAATTCCCCTGTTTGATGGCAGTAGCACTGATCACTCAGTGCAGGAATGGGTGGAAAAAGCAGAATTAATATGTCAGCTCAGTGGGGTGAAGCGTATAGAATGCATAGTCCCAATGCGCCTCACTGGGGGAGCATATGCAGTATACCAGCAGTTGGCTGATGAGGAAAAAACAGATTTTGCCTGCATCAAGTGCGCCCTTTTTACAGCATTTGCATTAGATCCAATTACTGCATAGAAGGAATTCATGGCCCGAAAATTATATCCCGGGGAAACAGTGGATGTGTATCTGGCTGAGCTAAAAAAGCTATCGGTCCTTTTTGGAGGGATGTCAGACAAAGGCTTGGTGTGCGCCTTTGTTGCAGGATTACCTAAGAGTGTGGAAGATCTGCTCCGTGCCTCATCCCAAGTGGAAGAGATGGACATATCGGAAGTATTGGTGCAGGCACGAGCAATACTAAAAATAAGCTCTAACACTATAGACCAAGTGGCAGCTGTACAACCATCACAGGTTGGATTGCAGGACCTGGGCGCAGCTACAACCTGCTATAAGTGTGGAGGACCTAACCATTTGGCCCGTGATTGTCTTTCATCACGTCAACCAACTCGGAAACTTGACGGGCCACAGTGCTACAAGTGCAAAAAACGCGGACACCTGGCCCGCACCTGTCCGGGAAACGGGCAAGGGGAAGAAGCTACAGCACCAGTCTTCTCCCCAGAGCGTCATTGATCAGGGCGCTACCCACTGTAAGCATACACATTAATGGAAGCGAGCGTCTCGCGCTTGTGGACACTGGGTGCACCCAGACTCTCGTAAGCAAGATATGCTGTGCCACTTGGAAAGCAGAGAGAATTCCGGTACTAATTGTAGGCGGAGGTTCACTAGCCTCTTGTGGGGTGAGCATTATCCGTGCAAGCATCAACGACGGGCCTGCAGTAGCCGTGCGAGCCCTGGTGATGGAGGGAGAGCTTCTCGGGTACGACCTACTCCTGGGTATGGACTTGATTACACAACTGGGTGGAATTATCGTGGACAGAACCGGCAAGGTACAGTTCTCCCGATGTGAGGAACATGTTTGTGCTGCCATAACTCTCGACGAGCCTGACTTTCATGCAGAGTATGATAGAAACACCAATGCATGGACGGCGTCTTGGAAGTGGTCAAACGATCAGCCACCAATATCCTTGCGAAACCGGTTATCGGAATATCCCCCACCCATGTGGCTAAGGGAACAGTATGAAGAAGAACTACAAACGTGGATCGACAATGGCTGGCTTCTTCCATACCCCGCGAGGGCTGATTCCCTTGATGGCCGTCGTACAAGAGACCAAACAAAAGGTCCGCCCTGTCCCAGACTACCGTGAGCTCAATGAGCATGTCGACCCATATACAGCAAGGGCTGATGTGTGTGCACTCAAATTAAGGGAGTGGCAACAGCAGGGATCGAACGTGGCAACTCTGGACCTACGCAGGGCCTATCTGCAAATACGCATTGAGAAGAAATTGTGGCCATTTCAGACTGTGGAAATTAAAGGAACCCGATATTGTCTAACCAGGCTAGGGTTCGGTCTAAATGTGGCCCCAGGCATTATGAAAGCAATCATGCATGCTATCCGGCAGCAAGATGAGGCAGTGCAACAGGCAACATCCTCATACATCGATGATATATTCGTCAATGAGAACCTCATGTCAGCGCAATCGGTTAGAATGCACTTTGAAAGCTTTGGACTGACATGTAAGGAACCAGAGCGTCTGTGCGATGGAGCAAAAGTTCTCGGCCTGCATGTGCGCAATAGCAAGGAGAGACTTTGCTGGAGAAGAGGAAGTCACGTTCCCAAGGTCGCATCAAACATCACTCGACGAACAGTGTTTTCGCTTTGTGGAAAGATGGTAGGCCATTTCCCTGTGTGCGGTTGGCTCAGGGTGGCCGTGGCAGCCATAAAGAGACGTGCAACAGCCGTGTCATCGGGATGGGACGATGCAGTACACGATGTCACCCTAAGGAGCATGTTGACAGAGACTGTGTCCAGAGTGACCAGTGATGACCCCGTTCAGGGAAAGTGGTGCGTCAGCGGGAATGAGTTCACAGTCTGGGTGGATGCTAGTTCACTGGCCCTTGGAGTTGCCCTTGCAGTTAATGATTCCATTATTGAAGATACCTGTTGGCTTTGGCCAGAGAATGATTCGAGGCACATAAACCTGGCCGAACTTGATGCCACATTGAAGGGCGTTAACTTGGCGCTTCAATGGCACGCCAAGGTTCTACATATCATGACTGACTCGGCATGCACTCATTGGTGGATAACCGATGCATTAAGTGGAAGAGCATGGCTGACGACACGAGCATCGAGTGAGATGTTAATTCGAAGACGGCTTGCCACCTTGGTCGACACCATCACAGAGTACGACCTGACCATGGATGTAGTGTTGATCAGGTCTGCGCTCAACAGAGCAGATGCTTTGACAAGAGTCCCTCAACGATGGCTTCTGGCTGGTGCTCGGAGAGATGCTGATAATCTGCAAAACACATGTGCAGTAGTTGTGTGTAATGTGGATGCAGCGCGTATCATGGACATTCATCGACAGTGTGGACATCCTGGCATCAAGCGGACACTGTACTTTGTCGAGATGATTGATCCAGGAGTAGGAAAATAAGATATCCGAAAAGTGGTGGAAAGTTGCGAGGCCTGCCAATCCATCGACCCAGCTCCAGCATGATGGAAGAAAGGAGAGTTAGGAGTGAGTGGTAAGTGGCAGAGAGTAGGCATGGACATCACACACTATGGTGGCAACCACATCCTTACCCTCATCGATTGTGGGCCTACACGTTTCGCAGTCTGGAGACTCCTCGGGCGCCAGGACTCTTGCAACATTATTCGACAGCTGTCATCCGTGTTCTGTGAAAGAGGTGCGCCCGCTGAAGTGCTGACGGACAACGACCCAGCCTTTTGCAGCCATCAGATGAGGCAGTTCTTACAAGAATGGGGTGTGCGGCTGCGGCTTAGATGCACTTATGTGCCTTCTGGAAATGGTATAGCTGAGAGAAGCCATCGCAGCATCAAAACAATTGCAGCCAGGAAGCAGTACACCATCGCAGAAGCTGTGTACTGGTATAATCTCATGCCAAAGGATGGCGTCTCTCCAGGAATGGCGCCTGCAAACGCAATCTATCAGTACCGTGTCCGAGAAAAAGGAATCCACCCCAATACAACTGTGGCCACTGAGATAGAACGGAATCGATATGCCAAAGGGGATGCTGTCTGGGTGAAGCCGCCAGGAAACTGATGTACTGACAAGTATAAACGAGACACAGTGACCGATGTGGTGAGTCAGCAGTGTGTCCAGGTTGATGGCGTACCCCGTCACGTTAGGGACCTACGGCCGACGACACATATATCACCTCCAGTGGACGATGAGAGTGATTCTGACTCTGAGACGAGTGGGCCATCGCTTTGGTTTGCACCATCCCTATCAAGCAGTGACTCTGATATCAGTAACCTCCACGGAGATGAAGCCTTCCCCGACCATCAGGCAGTGGATGAGAGCGCACGCGAAGACGAGAACAGCACTGTCCCCCTTCGTAGAAGCACCCGACGGCGGCGATCACCACCCCCTTGTCGTCTCTGTGATCATGAGATCAGGGGGGAGTGTGGAGAAAGTGGCTTACCGTTAAAGAGGCTACGTGTTTGTGCCTGCAGAGCACAAACTAAGAATCAAGATGGCGCCCGCATGCGTTTATGTGGAAAAAAGTCTCGGGGAATCTCGGAGAATCTCGTACCCTGATTCCATAAATAACGAGGAAAGGAAAGCGGGGCGAGGGACGATTTTGAGTCATGGAAACGAACGGACGTGTGTAAAAGAAGAGGTAGAAGAAAAGAGTGTGGTGAACGAAACAAACAACGACTCGGTTGAAAGTAGAGTTGTAACGAACACATACCTTCTTTTTTTTCTTCTTTTTTTTAGTGCGTGCCCCCCCCCATTTATTTTTTGAAATTTGAACAAAATATATTTAAATCTATCGAAAATTCTATTTATTATAAAACATAAGAGTTCAAATAAGTAAAAAAAAAAATTTTTTTATTTATATACACGTATTGAACAAAAACTTGCCTTGAAGTTGCAATTAAAAAATTGACATAAATTATGTTTTCTTTTAAAATAACGTTATTAAACATTTATTTTACGTTTGTACGGAATAAAATAAATTTATTTTATTCTGTACAAATGTAAAATAAATATTTAATAATGTTTTCGTTTGTTTTATTTTATTCCGTTCAAAAATGTAAAATAAATTTAAAGAAAGGGACCCCCTCCAAGGGCAGGTCACTCTCGAAGAAAAGAAAAATGGCCCTATCAGATTAAAGAATCACTTTATGAAGGAGAGGCCGATATTTTTATTTTTCAATTTACATGATGGCGATAAGATAAACAAAATGACCGGCTTCGATATTTTATTCTACGCTTACAATAGTTAATTTTTTAAACAAAAAAAAAAAAAAAAAAAAAATACTATTTAGCGCAAAATAATTCGTTTTGCAATAGTGCCCATCCTCAAATAATTCTCTGAAATTTGTAACGCTAAACTTGGATTCCACCTATTTTTTAATTGAATTTAGTAAATTAAAAAGACGGGAAAAAAAACAATATAAGAGGGGATGTATGCATTAATATTAATCAAAAGTTAATTTGATTGTTATATAGAATAAATAAATAAAAATCACCTGAATGTATTTTTCCTTCTTGAAGGTCTTGACGAAGATAAACAACGAAACCACTTTTCTCATTTTTTTTTTTTTTTTTTACTTTCTTATTATTCAAATTTTTAAAGACCGCCGATCCGATCTTTAGGTTTATCGGATTAGTTTTGATACTAAATAATAATAAACCATTTCCGAGTTTGTCACTTTGCATTGGACGTTGTGTTTGTCTGCCAGGAAGTTGTTTTTCGTAGCTACCGATTCGACTTTGCGAGTTTCGGAAAATGTTTCGGCAAAAGTCTTGTCTGATTCAAATTCTGTATAAGTACTGAAACGGGAATCATGACGATTTTAGCATCATATTCCCGAGTGGGAATGTTGCTAAATAGGGTTTGTGGGTGATATACGAAAAATAAGGCATTCAAAATATTCCTTCGCTTAAATATTATTACACGAGAAGTCAGTAAAACTCGAGAAATCCACGTTTAAAGTGTGTAAACATTCAATGAATAAAAGATCAACATGGCTTCCTGTTGCCATTCGTTGACCAATAAAAACCAAGACTGAGTCAAACGGGACATCGGTGAATCTGTTCGTATCTTTATAAATTTATGTGGAGACAGCGAGTAGTGGCTCAAATAAATTCGGCGAAATCCTTTGCCGCATCCACGAGCATTTATTCTACATAAATTATTTTTCATTTTAAATTAAAACTAAATTTTACTTAAAAATAAAAGATGTTTAAAAGTTGGGTGCTAATGCAGAGAGTGATCCACGCTATTTTTTTAAAATCGTATTTCCACGTTTAATTAAAGTTTTATGGTATGCTTTTTTTATTCACTTGTAAGGTTAAAGTACAGAATAGGTACAAAACACCTTCCCCTCCCCATGTTAAGAATGGCTTTTTTAAAATAATAACGTTATTTCAGCACGGATCACTCTCTGCATGAGAACCAAAAGTTGCTTAAATTTTTTGTTCTTCTAAAATATAGAAGAAAAGTTGGTACTTGTGCAGTTTAATCACGACATTAAAAAAATGAAAATATCGAAAAAAGGTTATATTGTATGTATCCGTTTTGGACTTTTTTTTTTTTTTTTACAAAGGAGTCACCACTTATCAAGGCCCGAGGGCCACTCGAGGACAAGGGTTAATAAGTGTACAGTAGTCAAAGAGAACATGTGAATCATTGATAGTAGTGGAAATTTGATAAATTGGATTACTTAAGGAGATGACCCATCAAGAATTTGTTCACGTTGGACTTGAAGACAGCCATATTGTCATCAGCTGGAAAGCAGGAAAACAGAAGACAGTTCCACAAGCGTGCAGTTCTAAGAAAAAAGCTTTGTTCATGGAATCTACGTTTAGGTTTAGGCACAGATAAAGAGTGGGGGAAATCATTGATAGTGGTTTCAGCTAGAAGTGTTTTTCGTGAAAATCTGGCCAGGGGAAACCATAGATTGGAGCTCAGACGAGCACTTGCCATGGAAATAATGATAAAGCGGAGACAGGCTTGCGATGTCTCTTCTGTGGGAAAGAGATTGCAATGAAGGAAAAAGAACATTCCCTACTAGGCTACAAAGTCTGTTTTGAACTCAGGGCAGGATAAGCTGCTAGAAGCAGCTTATCCTGCCGAGATGTGGCAACAGTACTCCATCCTTGATGTACTTGGCTCTTATACATGTAGAGAATTGCATCAGCAGTGAGATATTTACTGGAACGGTAGAACGATCCCACTATTTGCCCAGCAGTCCTAGCAACAGATTTGATGTATGTGTTTCATCTCAGAATTTTCTTCAAATTTTAATAAAATTTGTCACTTATTGCCTTCCATACTTGTGCATTAGTAGTATTAAACATGACCTAGTCACTAATTGCAAAGCGGTGAAATTAATTAAAAGTTTGAACTTTTATCCTGCCGAGCATAGAAATTACTTTTCGATTTAATTTTGATTTTATTAAAGTTTATCATAGCTTGTAGAGTATTCATTTATGCAGTTTATGCAAAAGCAATATATATATATATATATATATATATATATATATATATATATATATATAATTTAAAGGAGATTAGAACAATAGTCTAAAGAGCTGAGTGTATTTTAATGTAACAGTGAAATTACTAGTTTAATTAAAATACAGGAAATAGAAAGTGCTCGTTGTAATTTAGATATATAATAAGCACGATAGTTAAATGTCCTAGAGCTAATGTAAAATTTGCTGATGAGGAGACCTTGCTTATCAAAAAACTATATATAATTATTGTACATAACTTGATGTATACCACAATAAAAAGCATTGTTTTCCGAAACGATCGTACAGCTAATTGATTTTGTTGTTGTTCCTTCTTATGAAACGGATTTTTAATTTAATTAAAATTTGATTTTTAAATTTTAAATTATCAATCACATTACTTAATATATATATATATATATATATATATATATATATATATATATATATATATATATATATATATATGAACTCTGGAGATAAGTCAAGTTTAGTGCAAATCTATGTATCTATAAAAGTGAGAATGTGTGTATGTGCGAGGACACTTCTCAACCTATATACTCAACAAATTTTTCATCTACAGACTTTAAATTTGATATATAGTATATTAAGACATGTGGAAAACTTTTAAATCAGTTTTTATCCAGAAATTAATGGCTGCGAAGGAGTCAAAATTAAAAAATTTGTAAATGGCGTAATCGGATTTTTATCTGTTTGTCAACTGTTTCACGAATGAGCACGCATGAAATGTTCACATGACAGATTCCTTATGTTAAGAATAAGTAGGTTTGAAAACACTTTTCAAAGGACATGTCAAGCTTTGCCTAATGGTTATCGTACTTGACTCACTGTCTGTAGGTTTTGGTTTCAATCTCAGCTCGAGTATTGTTTACTTACAAGAAGTGAACTGTTTAGAAAAAAACATAATACTTGCATGTACATGTCTCGGTTTCTGCATAAATTAAAATATAATGTTTATGCGTATTTTACGACTGGGCAACGCTGGGTGGCATGCTAGTATGTGATAAAAATTATAATTTGGAATAAAATTGATTCTACACTACTTTCAAAATTATGTTCGATTTTAGAAACAATGGTAGGGAAAAAAGGTTAATACCAATCGAGGATACGTCTTCGACAATCAATCTAAGTGTTGACATGACCTAGCCAATAATTGCAAACAGGTGGTAAAGAGAACGTTAAGATAAACACTGCCTGTTCTAGTTTTACTATCTTCCCCACCTCGAAGAAAAGAAGAAACCACACTGGAGATCTCCGTAAAAAAAATTTCACTTAATTTGATCCAGTAGTTTTTGTTTTTACAACAGCACTGCTTTCTTAATTTTTGTTCGGAGTTTAGAAACGCCACGGAGATAACTCCATGTAAAGTGCCGACACTCCCTCCCCATCTTTAATACTAGCATTTCTTTCTAAAAATCGAACCTTTTGCTCAGTATCATAACAAATTGTTTTTTTCGCTGTAAAACTTCATTCCATAACGGATACATACAATTTAAACTTTTTTTTTTCGATATTTTCATTTTTTAAATGTGTAGCGGACCAGGGTATAATACCCTAGCTCGCCACAAGAAAAGAATGAAACGAATGGAATTGAAGGAAACAAAGACTCAATTGATGGATAAACGTCGTTTATTTGCTGTTGAAAGAATAAACTTTTTAGTTATAACATGTGTTCATGTCCGCGCGTGTGTAACCAATGTTCGTTACGGGACTGGTGTTGTAGCAAGAATAGGAAATGTGTTTTCCTCTCAAGTTCAGGTCACTATCGTTTGTTTGCGCGTGGGAAGAGAAATGAGTGTTGTAGTGAAAAATGGGAATGATAGTCCAGCGTGTGGACAAAAAAGTGGATAGAGAGTTGACATCAGTTAGTAGTCAGCTACGCGAAGGTGTTCTCAGGGACCAGTAGTAGATAGAGAGAGAAAGAGTGTGAATGTGTACATACGGTCTGTTAGCTCATGCCCCATACATAGTCGCAGGGGTGTTGACGCGCGCGAGCGTGCGCCTCCTGAAAGGGAGGCAGTTGGTTAGCCCAACCTCTCTGGTCGAAAGTTGGTCCTAAAAGGGTTAGAAACAGCTTGTCTCTTTGTTTTATACTCGTTTCCGGTGGTGTTTTGTGCATGTGTATATTTCCCCAGAAAGCGGAAGTGACGTCGTCCATGTGTGCACTCGTGTGCGTGTGTGTGAGTACATGTGTGCGTTAGCGTGTGTGTATATACCGTGAATGTGAGTGTATGCACGCGAACGTGAATATGTGTATATGTGTGACGTGGGTGCATATGTTTATGTGCGCGTATGTATATGACATAGCTTGAAATGTGAATGTGTGTTTTTGTGCAAGACTAGAAAAGGCTCGCATAAATGTCTTGATTAAACTGTATAAGTAGCGAAAAGTTTGTCATGAAATGAACGTGATGAGCAAAGTATTTCGCTGAATTTATTTGTACCACTTGCCCTTCTCCACATACATTCATAAAGATACAAACTAAAGTTCTGTTGATTTGTTTCGTTTTGACGTGATCTTAATTTTTGATTGCAATACTGTTAGAACCCCACCCAATGTGTTACTGCGACATATATATTCAGTGGGTTTCTAACAGTATTTTGCATTATTTTAAAAATTTGTAATTAATTTCTCCAAACTTTCACGTAACAGTTCACCCGCCGCCATTTTTACTTGTTCGCATCTATCGATAAACACTGTATGATTTTCGAACCGATTAAACGTTTTAAAGTGAGTAAAACCACTAAAAACTTTTTGAGATAAATAGAAGAGTAACTTATCTTACCTTTGATAAGATTTATTTGTTATTTATTTTTTTAGGGGTGGTACTTGTACAGTTTAATCAAGACATTAAACAATGAAAATATCGAAAAAAGGTTATATTGTACATATCTGTTATGGAATGAAGTTCTCCGGGAAAAAAAATTTCACTTAATTTCATCAAGTAGTTTTTATTAGAGCGAAAAAACAATTTGTTATGATACTGAGCAAAAGGTAGTCATGTTTCAATTTTGAGGAAGAAAAGCTAGTATTAAGACGAGGAGGGGGTGTTGACGCTTTACACTGAGTTATCTTCCCGTGGCGTGTTCCAAAAAAATTCAGAGATGGCTACCTTCAACGCGCTGTCATAGAAACGTGTTTTATAAAAAAAAACAAAAAAAAAACTACTCGATCAAATTAAGTGAAATTTTTTCTGGAGATCTTCAGTTCAAAACGGATACGTACAACATAACCTTTTTCAATATTTTCATTTTTTTTTTTCATCTGTACAAGTGCTTCTTTTTTTTTTTTTTTTTTTTAAATTTTGACCACTTTTTTGTATGTCTGTGGATTGTAATACAAACCCAGATCTTCGTAAAGATATCGCGAGAATAATGATAAAAAAATGTAACATTGTCCGAAGTTTGCGAAGCATTTCTTGCAAAAGAGAATAAAACGTCGATTAAAACAAAATATATTTATTATATTTACCCTTGACACCCATTTTTAAATACCCCAACCTTCTTCTGATGAAATGGAATGAACCATTTTAAATAAATATTTATTTGCTTCCCTACGAAAGTAAAATGTGACACAAGGTCGTTTTTAATGTTGGAGAAAATCGGCTCAAAAAAAAGGGGCACTCTGAAAGTAAGCAAAAATAAAAATCGCTTTAGTGTAGAAGGGTTTCTCCACCATTTACCAAGGACAAAGTAACTTAAGTCTTACATCAACACAGATACTATACTGTGATCTTAGCCCAAAGACAACCAGTAGGAATTTTGTATTTATGTCTTTGTGTGTGTGTGTGTGTGTGTGTGTGTGTGTCTGTGTCTGTGTCTGTGTGTGTCTGTGTCTGTGTGTGTCTGTGTCTGTGTGTGTCTGTGTCTGTGTGTGTTTTCTTTTCATAATTCATCAGTAGGCGGTCACGGTAGTCTGGTGGTTAACGACCTCGGTGTCCCAAAATCACTTTCATTTAGGATGTTGGCAACCTTCACATGGTCCCTCCTATAATCCCATAAATAATGTATGAAAGTTTTTATTAACACTTCTTGTTATTTGAAACATTTGTATAAAAATAGTTTTTTAAAATGAATAAATTGAATTTTGTCATAAATAATGTATGAAAGTTTTTTATTAACACTTCTTGTGTTATTTGAAACATTTGTATAAAAATAGTTTTTTAAAATGAATAACCTGAATTTTGTCATAAATAATGTATGAAAGTTTTTATTAACACTTCTTGTGTTATTTGAAACATTTGTATAAAAATAGTTTTTTAAAATGAATAAATTGAATTTCGTCATAAATAATGTATGAAAGTTTTTATTAACACTTCTTGTTATTTGAAACATTTGTATAAAAATAGTTTTTTAAAATGAATAAATTGAATTTTGTCATAAATAATGTATGAAAGTTTTTATTAACACTTCTTGTGTTATTTGAAACATTTGTATAAAAATAGTTTTTTAAAATGAATAAACTGAATTTTGTCATAAATAATTCATGTAATTTTTATATTAACACTTTTTGTGTTATCCCAAAAAAAGAAAACGTGATAACGTATCTATGAATATAAATGGATGAAAGGTGATAACGTATGTATGAATATAAATTGGTGGAAGGTGATAACGTATAATATAATATATGTTATCACCTTTCACCCATTTATATTCATACATACGTTATCACCTTTAACCCATTTATATTCATACATACGTTATCACCTTTCACCCATTTATATTCATATATACATTATCACCTTTCACCCATTTATATTCTTACATACGTTATCACCTTTCAACCATTTATATTCATACATACGTTATCACCTTTCAACCATTTATATTCATACATACGTTATCACCTTTCACCCATTTATATTCTTACATACGTTATCACTTTTCACCCATTTATATTCTTACATACGTTATCACCTTTCAACCATTTATATTCATACATACATTATCACCTTTCACCCATTTATATTCATACATACATTATCACCATTTACACATTTATATTCATACATACATTATCACCATTCACCCATTTATATTCATACATACATTATCACCTTTCACCCATTTATATTCATACATACATTATCACCTTTCACCCATTTATATTCATACATACGTTATCACCTTTCACCCATTTATATTCATACAAACGTTATCACCTTTCACCCATTTATATTCATACATATGTTATCACCTTTTACCCATTTATATTCATACATACGTTATCACCTTTCACCCATTTATATTCATACATACATTATCACCTTTCACACATTTATATTAAAATATACATTATCACCTTCCACCCATTTATATTCATACATACGTTATCACCTTTCACCCATTTATATTCGTACATATATTATCACCTTTAACCCATTTATATTCATACATACGTTATCACTTTTCACCCATGTATATTCATACATACATTACCACCTTTCACCCATTTGTATTCATACATACATTATCACCTTTCACCCATTTATATTCATACATACGTTATCACCTTTCACCCATTTATATTCATACATACGTTATCACCTTTCACCCATTTATATTCTTACATACGTTATCACTTTTCACCCATTTATATTCATACATACATTATCACCTTTCACCCATTTATATTCATACATACGTTATCACCTTTCACCCATTTATATTCATACATACGTTATCACTTTTCAACCATTTATATTCAAATATACATTATCACCTTTCACCCATTTATATTCATACAAACGTTATCACCTTTCACCCATTTATATTCATACATACGTTATCACCTTTCACCCATTTATATTCATACATACGTTATCACCTTTCACCCATTTATATTCATACATTATCACCTTTCACCCATTTATATTCATACATACATTATCACCTCTCACCCATTTATATTCATACATACGTTATAACCTTTCACCCATTTATATTCATACATACATTATCACCATTCACCCATTTATATTCATACATACGTTATCACCTTTCACCCATTTATATTCATACATACGTTATCACCTTTCACCCGTTTATATTCATACATAAATTATCACCTTTCACCCATTTATATTCTTACATATATTATCACCTTTCACCCATTTATATTCATACATATATTATCACCTTTCACCCATTTATATTCATACATACGTTATCACCTTTCACCCATTTATATTCATATATACGTTATCAGCTTTCACCAATTTATATTCATACATTATCACCTTTCATCCATTTATATTCATACATACGTTATCACCTTTCACCCATTTATATTCATGCATATATTATCACCTTTCACCCATTTATATTCATGCATATATTATCCCCTTTTCACCCATTTATATTCATACATACATTATCCCTTTCATCCATTTATATTCATACATATATTATCACCTTTCACCCATTTATATTCATACATACGTTATCACCTTTCACCCATTTATATTCGTACATATATTATCACCTTTCACCCATTTATATTCATTATCAATTATTTGATTTATATTCGTACATACATTATCATCTTTCACCCATTTATATTCATACATACGGTTTCACCTTTCAACCATTTATATTCAAATATACATTATCACCTTTCACCAATTTATATTCATACATACGTTATCACTTTTCACCCATTTATATTCGTGCATACATTATATTCCTAATCGCCTGAGGCGCTCTTGCCGGGAATGCCGACGGGGCTGTCCAGCCACTTTTTATAAGTCAGTGTCCCGCCTTCGGGGCACTGACTTTGCAATTCCACTTTCTGATCCTGGTATCATAAGAAAGAGAGCTAAAAACCTATTTGATGTGGAGAAATCCAGCCCTCGCCCGAGCTATTTCCTTGTCAGAGTAACTCAGGCGATTGGCAGTAAAACAAAATCGCTCATCACAAAGAAGGGAGTATTGCTTGGAAGGATAATACATAAGTCTAGGGGCCTGTGTCAGTTAAAAGTAATTTTTATTTATTTTTATTTACCTCCGATGAAGGAGGGTAGACACAAGGTGAAGAACGATGCCAGAGCACTAGATGAGGTGCACCTTGGACTAAAAAAAATGGCTGAGCAGCTTCGTCGGTATTCCCCAGTAGAGGCACCCCAGGCGATTAGCAATAAACTAAACAGAGAGAAGGTAAAACCCGGAAGTATCTACAATTGAATCATAAATCAATATTTGGGTCATTTTTTAGAATAGCCAACAAAAGAGAAAAAAGGGGTGAAAAAATAAATATATTACAAATAACTATTACCAAAAGCAAAATAAGTTACTCTTCCATTTATTTGGATAACGTTTTAATGTGTGTATATTTTAACGTATTTTAAATGTGTGTATATTTTAACGTATTTTGAATGTGTGTATATTTTAACGTATTTTAAATGTGTGTATATTTTAACGTATTTTGAATGCGTGTATATTTTAACGTATTTTGAATGTGTGTATATTTTAACTTATTTTGAATGTGTGTATATTTTAACGTATTTTGAATGTGTGTATATTTTAACATATTTTGAATGTGTGTATATTTTAACGTATTTTAAATGTGTGTATATTTTAACGTATTTTGAATGCGTGTATATTTTAACGTATTTTGAATGTGTGTATATTTTAACGTATTTTGAATGTGTGTATATTTTAACGTATTTTGAATGTGTGTATATTTTAACGTATTTTAAATGTGTGTATTTTAACGTATTTTGAATGTGTGTATATTTTAACGTATTTTGAATGTGTGTATATTTTAACGTATTTTGAATGTGTGTATATTTTAACGTATTTTGAATGTGTGTATATTTTAACGTATTTTGAATGTGTGTATATTTTAACGTATTTTGAATGTGTGTATATTTTAACGTATTTTGAATGTGTGTATATTTTAACGTATTTTGAATGTGTGTATATTTTAACGTGTTTTGAATGTGTGTATATTTTAACGTATTTTGAATGTGTGTATATTTTAACGTATTTTAAATGTGTGTATATTTTAACGTATTTTGAATGTGTGTATATTTTAACGTATTTTGAATGTGTGTATATTTTAACGTATTTTGAATGTGTGTATATTTTAACGTATTTTGAATGTGTCTATATTTTAACGTATTTTGAATGTGTGTGTATTTTAACGTATTTTGAATGTGTGTATATTTTAACGTATTTCAAATGTGTGTATATTTTAACGTATTTTAAATGTGTGTATATTTTAACGTATTTTGAATGTGTGTATATTTTAACATATTTTGAATGTGTGTATATTTTAACGTATTTTAAATGTGTGTTAACGTATTTTGAATGTGTGTATATTTTAACGTATTTTGAATGTGTGTATATTTTAACGTATTTTAAATGTGTGTATATTTTAACGTATTTTAAATGTGTGTTTATTTTAACGTATTTTAAATGTGTGTATATTTTAACGTATTTTAAATGTGTGTATATTTTAACGTATTTTGAATGCGTGTTAACGTATTTTGAATGTGTGTATATTTTAACGTATTTTGAATGTGTGTATATTTTAACGTATTTTGAATGTGTGTATATTTTAACGTATTTTGAATGTGTGTATATTTTAACGTATTTTGAATGTGTGTATATTCTAACGTATTTTGAATTTGTGTATATTTTAACGTATTTTGAATGTGTGTATATTTTAACGTATTTTGAATGTGTGTATATTTTAACGTATTTTGAATGTGTGTATATTTTAACGTATTTTAAATGTGTGTATATTTTAACGTATTTTGAATGTGTGTATATTTTAACGTATTTTAAATGTGTGTATATTTTAACGTATTTTGAATGTGTGTATATTTTAACGTATTTTGAATTTGTGTATATTTTAACGTATTTTAAATGTGTGTATATTTTAACGTATTTTGAATGTGTGTATATTTTAACGTATTTTAAATGTGTGTATATTTTAACGTATTTTAAATGTTTATTTACTTAAAAAAAATAAAATAAAATAATATCCAGTCTGTTAAATTAGAACCGAAAAAATGTCGTTTTTGTAATAGACCTTCTTCGATGACTGCTAAAAAAAATCGAAAGTTAAACAGAAAACTGGTAGAACACAACATTTTCACACAATTGGTGCCATTTATTAGACGGGTTTCTACCAAAAGGGGTGAAAAAATAAATATATTACAAATAACTATTACCAAAAGCAAAATAAGTTACTCTTCCATTTATTTGGATAACGTTTTAATGTGTGTATATTTTAACGTATTTTAAATGTGTGTATATTTTAACGTATTTTGAATGTGTGTATATTTTAACGTATTTTAAATGTGTGTATATTTTAACGTATTTTGAATGCGTGTATATTTTAACGTATTTTGAATGTGTGTATATTTTAACTTATTTTGAATGTGTGTATATTTTAACGTATTTTGAATGTGTGTATATTTTAACATATTTTGAATGTGTGTATATTTTAACGTATTTTAAATGTGTGTATATTTTAACGTATTTTGAATGCGTGTATATTTTAACGTATTTTGAATGTGTGTATATTTTAACGTATTTTGAATGTGTGTATATTTTAACGTATTTTGAATGTGTGTATATTTTAACGTATTTTGAATGTGTGTATATTTTAACGTATTTTAAATGTGTGTATTTTAACGTATTTTGAATGTGTGTATATTTTAACGTATTTTGAATGTGTGTATATTTTAACGTATTTTGAATGTGTGTATATTTTAACGTATTTTGAATGTGTGTATATTTTAACGTATTTTGAATGTGTGTATATTTTAACGTGTTTTGAATGTGTGTATATTTTAACGTATTTTGAATGTGTGTATATTTTAACGTATTTTGAATGTGTGTATATTTTAACGTGTTTTGAATGTGTGTATATTTTAACGTATTTTGAATGTGTGTATATTTTAACGTATTTTAAATGTGTGTATATTTTAACGTATTTTGAATGTGTGTATATTTTAACGTATTTTGAATGTGTGTATATTTTAACGTATTTTGAATGTGTGTATATTTTAACGTATTTTGAATGTGTCTATATTTTAACGTATTTTGAATGTGTGTGTATTTTAACGTATTTTGAATGTGTGTATATTTTAACGTATTTCAAATGTGTGTATATTTTAACGTATTTTAAATGTGTGTATATTTTAACGTATTTTGAATGTGTGTATATTTTAACGTATTTTGAATGTGTGTATATTTTAACGTATTTTGAATGTGTGTATATTTTAACGTATTTTGAATGTGTGTATATTTTAACGTATTTTAAATGTGTGTATTTTAACGTATTTTGAATGTGTGTATATTTTAACATATTTTGAATGTGTGTATATTTTAACGTATTTTGAATGTGTGTATATTTTAACGTATTTTGAATGTGTGTATATTCTAACGTATTTTGAATTTGTGTATATTTTAACGTATTTTGAATGTGTGTATATTTTAACGTATTTTGAATGTGTGTATATTTTAACGTATTTTGAATGTGTGTATATTTTAACGTATTTTAAATGTGTGTATATTTTAACGTATTTTGAATGTGTGTATATTTTAACGTATTTTAAATGTGTGTATATTTTAACGTATTTTGAATGTGTGTATATTTTAACGTATTTTGAATTTGTGTATATTTTAACGTATTTTAAATGTGTGTATATTTTAACGTATTTTGAATGTGTTTATATTTTAACGTATTTTAAATGTGTGTATATTTTAACGTATTTTAAATGTTTATTTACTTAAAAAAAATAAAATAAAATAATATCCAGTCTGTTAAATTAGAACCGAAAAAATGTCGTTTTTGTAATAGACCTTCTTCGATGACTGCTAAAAAAAATCGAAAGTTAAACAGAAAACTGGTAGAACACAACATTTTCACACAATTGGTGCCATTTATTAGACGGGTTTCTACCAAAAGGGGTGAAAAAATAAATATATTACAAATAACTATTACCAAAAGCAAAATAATAATAAGCAAAATAAGTTACTCTTCCATTTATTTGGATAACGTTTTAATGTGTGTATATTTTAACGTATTTTAAATGTGTGTATATTTTAACGTATATTGCCATTTATTAGACGGGTTTCTACCAAAAGGGGTGAAAAAATAAATATATTACAAATAACTATTACCAAAAGCAAAATAAGTTACTCTTCCATTTATTTGGATAACGTTTTAATGTGTGTATATTTTAACGTATTTTAAATGTGTGTATATTTTAATGTATTTTGAATGTGTGTATATTTTAACGTATTTTAAATGTGTGTATATTTTAACGTATTTTGAATGCGTGTATATTTTAACGTATTTTGAATGTGTGTATATTTTAACTTATTTTGAATGTGTGTATATTTTAACGTATTTTGAATGTGTGTATATTTTAACATATTTTGAATGTGTGTATATTTTAACGTATTTTAAATGTGTGTATATTTTAACGTATTTTGAATGCGTGTATATTTTAACGTATTTTGAATGTGTGTATATTTTAACGTATTTTGAATGTGTGTATATTTTAACGTATTTTGAATGTGTGTATATTTTAACGTATTTTGAATGTGTGTATATTTTTTGTTTTTGTTTCATTTTCGATTTTTAAGAGATTATCGTGGATCCAAGTTGCTATAACAAAATCGCCATCTTTTTTCGTTCTAACTCAAAAGGTTTTGCACTACTTTCAAAGTAAATAACCATTTTAAAATAAGTTTAAACAACAACATTCAACAACAACAAAACTTATTCAGGTATGTAACAGTAACTTATCTTGCCTTTGGTAACATTTATTTGTTTCATATCTAGTTTTTTATTCCTTTTTTTTTTTTTTTTTTGCTGCTTTGTTGGCAAAGAAACATCCACTATTTGTTAGGAACAATAAAAAATGTTCCTAACAAATAAGGCAGAGAAAAGAAGATACCTCGCTCGACGTTCAGTAAAGATCGTAAACAACAGTGTTAACTGAGGGTGGGTGTGTTTCTACTGGCGTTCTCGATTGGTTAACGTTAGCGTCACGTGTTAGGACGCACCTCGGTCACTACTTCTTAAACGAGTGCGAGTGTATGTTCGTTTAGACGGTGCTCATCTCTCTTCGCCCCCTTTTCATAACGATTTATTATTTTTATTTTCTTCTTCCGAGAAGAAAGTAGTTGAAAAAGAAGGATCGATTTGGCGCCATGAGTTCTTTTGTCAGAGTTCTCCCTTCTTTACGGAGACGCGCGTGTGCTTCGTTTCAACAACAACGTGGGACCACCCGGCCAATCTATGACGTACGCGGCTCGCACGTTGCGAACCCTTGTTTTTATGGCCCGGCATCAGCATCGGCCTTCTTTCTGCCGTTGTCCGTGGCATCATCATCTTTGGCGTCACCATGGTCAACATGCCAGTACAGGACTCTGGCGACAACAATACTGGAAAAAAACTTCCCCCAGACCGACCTTTTTCGCGATCGACACATTGGACCAAGCGAAGCTGAGAAAAAGGAAATGTTAGAATTGCTTGGGTTTCAGGTAAGACGGTGGGTGTCGGTCCCCTTTCGCTTTTTGTAGTTTCCCCCTTAAATTTATTGTTACTTATGCACTTATGTTACCGTGCTGAAATAATAACGTTATTATTTAGAAAGCCTTTCTTAAAATGGAGAAGGTAGAGTGTTTTGTAATTATTTCATAATTTCACCTAACAATTTAATAATAAAGATATCGGAAAACTTGAATTTAACTTGTAAATACAATTATAAAAATAATAGCACGATAACATAATTGTATAAATACCAATTTTTTTTATTTATTGAAAAAGAAAGTAAAAATTAATTCTATAAAATAAAAGGTTCAGTATTCCCCTATCGTATAAAATCAAGATTTTGTGTGTGTGCGCTTTCGCTTCTACACCTAAAACTTATGTTAAAAAAAGATATTTCGGTCATTTAGCGATTTAAATTTTTGTTTTTAGACTTAAAACATTTATAAAAAGTTTGAATCAAACGTTTAGTAATTGTTACAGCTCTTTTTTGTTCTCCGTTAGTGAGGTGGAAATCATTCTAGACTGAGATTATTTAAATTTTTATTCCAATCCTGAATGCTTTTTTAGGGAGAACTAAATTTACTCTACGTCAAAAGTAATCTTCTTGTGTCTAACTCTCCCCTCACAGGGAGGAAATCAAATATGGACTAACACAAGAAAGCTTCTGTTCGACATTCATATTTACTCCTCACTGTGATAAAGTTAGACAGGTCGGCTTTTAACGTACCCCCCATCCTTATTCTGGATTGCAATAAACATTACTGCGGCCTTCTAGGACGAAGCAAATACATTTTGAATTATTTATTTTGAAAAATAAATAAATGAAACGAGTGCATTTTTACAAAGTAGACAAGACACAAAGCCCAGATACTACACTTTGATCCAACCTCAAATGATAGCGCCTGACTTGCAGAACAAATTTGGGTGATTGCTTCACTGCTTGCTTGTGCAGTTTACGGACTGTGGTATTTTTTCTTTGTTAAGGGTACGGACATCATACAGACTTTTGGTGCTTGTTAAGATAGTCAAAAGATCGATTTAAAAAAAATGGCGTTTTAAGCAAAAACAATATTACGTACTTAATTGTTATGCCGAAAATAGTAATATATCCAAAAATTATAAAATATCATTGAGTAGAAAGTTATTTATAAGTTAAAAGTAATTTGTACGGCCAATTGGGGAAAATTGCATTTTTCTTAGATGTTATAAAGTAGACAGTAAGAGTCTACATACAGGGGACATAATCTGAAACGAATATTTTAGATTACTTGTTCATGGCTGCAACATTTATTTTCTATAGTGATAGACTTTATTTTACTAGCAGTAGCTGTTCTACTCGATGAATTTTCGTAATTTTCGGATATATTACTATTTTCGACATAGCATATAAGTACGTAATATTGTTGGGTTTTTTTTTTTTGCTTAAAACGACATATTTAAAAAAAATCTT
Source organism: Euprymna scolopes (assembly GCF_053919585.1). Taxonomy (NCBI): domain Eukaryota; kingdom Metazoa; phylum Mollusca; class Cephalopoda; order Sepiida; family Sepiolidae; genus Euprymna; species Euprymna scolopes. The sequence continues at coordinate 48,408,679 of NC_136498.1, forward strand.
TTTTAACAAGCACCACATTTTTTTTTTTTATGAGCGGGATAGATTCTGAACATTGAACAACCACACCGACCGCACACAGGCACAGACAGCACGGTTTATAAACTGCACAAGTACCCAAATTTGGAGCGAAGAATATTCACTCGTGTTAAAAGTTTGAAAAAAAATAAGAAAAATGGACAGCAAAATCAAAACCCCTCACGGTTAAACAAAAAAACAAAAAGAAAAAAAAAAGTGCTTATTCAAATTGACGTTTGTGGCGACAATTAAAAATAAAAAAATACAGAAAAGTATTACGTACTCGTTATGGAACGAAGATGTCATATTCCAAAAATCACGTCAAGAAATCAAATTTTACTATTAAGTAAGGCAATCATAATGTTTACTTCGGGCATAACTAAATACGATGAAATAAATAAGCGGTAGACAACGATAATGGAAGTGTCGAAGTAAAAAAAAAATCATCCTTATGTTCAATACAGTTTAGTAGTAAAATTGCTGAAAATCGTAAATTTTTATTGATTTTTTTTTTTTGATTTTTAGTTAAAAAAAACAAAAAATTGCTTGATTGATTTAAAGTAATTTTTGGAATATGACATCCTTCGTTCTGTAACGAGTATGTATTATAATACAGGATATTTTTCTGTATTTTCTTTGCTTTTACTTGCCGCCATAAGTGCTAATTTGAATATGCACACACACACACACACACACACACACACACAAAAACCCCTAAAAGTTGGCGGAAACTGAAGTGGTTAACGACCCATTATTTCACACGTGTATATTTTCGTTTCCTTCTCACGTCGACTCTTATGCATATTACGCAACACTATATAACAGGCACTTGTCCTTAAAACGCACTTATCTACATTCACGACTTGTTGTTTACGATTTGCGTGGTTGCTAGTTCTCGAATAGCAACTTTCTAAACTTATCTTCTTGCTTTCTGTAAGGTGGGGGGCACGGATTCGTTGAGAACGATCAAGTTGTTTTCCTAGCCTGTCCAGACGCCTTGCTTTTTTTTTTTATAGTGGGGCTGGCCGGCTGGGTCTCTCGGTGGTGGTAACTGACCCTGACTTTAACTTTACCTTTGTGAGGTTCATAAGTTAACCCTCTTCTCTTACACATATGTGTGTTTTCTTTATTAGCAAGCTCCCAACCCAGAACCCCATATACTTATAATAAGGATTTCAGTACACTTTCGCTTTCCCCCGGAAAAATTGTCTTCATTTTAGAAGAGTTCCGTCCGCAGCAAGTGTAGAGATAAGAATGCGGGTTTGTATTACTGTATACATAGATTCGAAAAAGTTGTCAGAAAACAAATATATAACAAATAAATATTATCAAAGGCAAGATAAGTTACTTTTCTACCTAACTGGACATGTTTTTAGTATTTTTATTGATTGTAACATGTTTATTGAGCTCGAAAAACATACGGTGTTTACCGCGGCGGCGCGGCGCCGGCGGCGATGTATTGGAACATTTAAAATGGCGCCCGAATCTCTCTTTGACACGGTAACTTTGGAAAAAGGAGTTAAAAATAAAAAAAATATGTAAAATACTGTTAAAACCCCACCGAATATGTGTCAGCCTATGTCACAGTAACATATTGAGTGAGTTTTTAACCGTATTTTGCCTAGTTTTTTTTTTTATTTATAACTCCTTTTCCCAAACTTACTGTGTCAAAGAGAGATTCGGGCGCCATTTTAAATTTTCATTACATCGGTAAAGACTGTTTTTCGAGCTCAATAAACATGTTACATTCAATAAAAACACTAAAAACATATCGATTTAGGTAGAAAAGTAACTTATCTTGCCTTTGATAACATTTATTTGTTTTTTGACAACTCTTTGGAATCTGTGTACAGTAATACAAACCCAAGAATTCCCTCCTCCTCCTTTCTAAATTTGCGGGGTTATGGTAAAATGCATAGGTGCCTACAAAAAATTGTTTTCAAATCCCCCTACCCCCCTCCAAATTAACATTGAAAAATATTCCTCGAAAGAAAATGGATAGCTTTCAAAACGTGAATACTCGTTCATTTGCGAGTAACGCCGTATTAGCATTTTTTCAAAAATATTTGTTTTATTTCTATAATTTTCAACTTGTAAATAAAAGAATAAAATCATTTTTTTTTTTTTTTTCTGTTTGGATGTCCAGTGCAGTGGGGTTGACGTCAGCACCTCCTGTTATATAGGGGTTTCATTGAGAGAGTCTTATTATAAGTGATGCCTAGAAAGAGTCTTATTAGAGTGTTTGTCGTTGAGAGAGAGTCTTATTACAAGTGATGCTGTTGAGGGAGATGTTGTTGTAAGAGTTCTAGAGAGGGATATTGTGAGAGAGATTGTTCGTTTTATGACGATTCATATATTTTAAATGTTCATTCCTTAGATGTGTAGAATGGAAGAAGAAGCTCTTTGAGTGAGGAGATGTGTTGCTATGTGAACTCTTAGAGTGAGGAGTTAGTGTTCAGACAGTCTTAGTGTAGATATGGGATGTAGATTCACATTGTGGATATGAGATGTGTATGTCACGACATTTTATAACACAGACATATAATAACAATTCACTTTACCTTTTTGTAAGAATCACAAACACAAGACGACGTTTTATCAAAACACATAATGGGTTTATTTCTTCACGACCGGCCGTGGTTTTCTCATCAAGAATTCAAAGCTTCACATTTTAGTTTCAAAGTGACCGTCTCGCTTCCTAGACATTCGAATTCCAAACTCCAGACTCTCTCTGAGTTTCTCACTGACTGTCTCTCTAACTAACTAACTCTCACTTCCTATATTGAGAAATCCATGCATGTCCGGCCTCGTGAGCAAAATTCACGTGTTTCAACATGCGCGAATTTGCACGTTTCTGAAATTATGATTTCCCAATAACCTATTTTTTCTTTGATGTTTTTACAAAGGAATTCAACCTACATATCTAATTTATTTAAGCCATATTTTATTATCCACATTCTTTCTAACAATTAAATAGTTTATTTATTATTTATTTCATCAGAATTAACAATTTACTGGACATTCCATTTAAACCTATTGTTCTTTAAAACTTATATCCAGGGTTCGATTTCTGCTTTCTCTTCTTTTCATTTTAACTAATCTCTCTATTTTTATACTTACATGAAAAGGGGACAGCCCTTATCATGTAACACTCCGACGAGGGGCACTCTGACCTGCAAAAAGTGCCTGGACAGCCCCGTTGGCATTTTCCTGTAATAGCGCCTCAGGCGATTAGCACTGAACTAACTCTTTCTCAAAGAGAGAAGGCAAAGCCTGGGAGGGGGTGAACCTCCTAGAACTGCACAGAACTAAAGTCCCACCACAAAATGAACAGCAACTAGGTCATTAAAGGAATGATCTAAATTTTGGGGCTCAAGGGTAAAATCCCTAAAAGAGTTGTAAAAAAAAAATCATAACATTTTTTTAATTTTTATTTAAAAATTTTTTTTTTATTACATTTTCACCCCCAAAAAGGCACATTGCCACTTTGGTGTAGAGGGCTACTATCAGTGACATAAGCTACTGGGATACTATGTAGGGAGTTGGGCAGCAAGATGTTGGTTCACGTTACACTTGAACTTACTCCATACAAGGGCGAATGGTGGCCTTATAGAGGTAAAGGATACTTTTGGGCATTAGCAGCTTTCTAGCACAGTAGAGAGAGCCTACATTCTTCGCAGCGGTCCCGGCAATGCTCTCAATGTAATTGTTCCAACTCATGTTTCCTGTGAACGTTAGGCCGAGGAGTTTAAAAGAAGTACTTTCAGATAATGAATCTTTGGCCATTACTATTGGTGGTAGAGAAGTTTTCTTGTAATTATTGAAGGAAACAAGTTTAGTCTTGGCAGCATTGAATGTGACCATCCATTTTGTCCCCATTTTACTACAGATTGGAAGTCATCCTCTTGTGTTTCTGCCATTTCCTTAGATATGTGTTCATTTGTTTTCTTGTCATGCTGTTATAGAGCGTGGTGGCATCAACATATATACTCATCTCAGAGGTAATTTTGTCGAGGAGGTCATTTATGAATATTAGGAATAATAGAGGTCCAAGAATAGACCCCTGAGACACTCCCGCATTTATATCATATTGCTTAGATGTACGACCGTTGAGGACAACCTGGATTTTTCTCTTATCTAAGGATTTAATTATATTAAGTATTCTTCCAGTGATACCGTATGATCTGATTTTCCTGAGAAGACCTTCATGCTATACCCTGTTAAAAGCCTTAGATATATCTAGAGCTACCGCTCTACCCTCCCCTGCTTTGTCTAGTGAATGGTATATACGTTCAGAGATACAGTTAGGATATCTGCTGTGGAAGGGGCTTGCCTAAATCCCTATTGTTGGTCGGTCAGAAGTTTAGCATACGTAAGGTGATTCACTAGAGCTTGATTAATTATGGACTCAAATATTTTAGCGAAAAGTGGGAGGAGGCTAATGGGCCGATATTTAATGGGTCAGTTCTTTCGCCAGAATTCTTGAAATCTGGTACCACACAAGCAGTTTTCCAGCAGTCGGGAAAGCAAGATTCATTAAGGCATTTGTTGTAAAGTTTGGAGAGAACTAGAGCTACTTTGGCGGAGCATTTTTTTGATAGCACAGCCGGGATGAGGTTAGGTCCACATGCTTTTGAAGTGTCAAGGTTTTTTATGATAGCATGCACCTGAGATAAAATTAATGCCACCATAGATACCTCATAAAATGTTATTCAAGAAAAAAACAAGTCAATCTTGATATTGAGCTGTGTTTTCAATTTCACCCCCAGGCAGACAACACAAGTGTGCGTGTTTGTTTTTCCATCACAATTCTGTGAAAGCTAAACCCTCTTACTAAAATCGATATATACTTACCTCCTCCCCACCAGGACAGTTAGACACAGAATCATTTTTTAATGTAAAATTCAGTTACCTAAAGTGTTGCACTCTGGATTGGGACAAAAAATTAAAATTGCCTTCGTCTAGAAAGATTTCTTTTTCACTGATCGAGCACAAAAAAGTTGAAGTATATTACCAGGACAGATACTACATTTTGCTCTTAGCCAAAATGTCAAGTTCGACAAGCACAATAGTAAAAAAAATTTTTAAAGTTACTTTCTAGAATCTTAAGTATAAATATTATTTGCATATTTTACTTTATTAAATTGTTGAATGTTACATTCTTTTGGTTATCTTGAACTTTTCAGCTTTAAGATGGCTGTTATTGAAATTATAGCATTAGTGGTACAAGCTGCATCACTGCCAGTCACCAGTATGATTTTGAATCTATGCTGAATTTGTAAACTTCGTGCTGATTGGTGCAAGCATTTAACTTCCTTTCTAGCTTGGTCCAATCAGAAGCTATCTCTCTGGCAAGATGAGTACATAACAGAAGTTGATAAAAGGGAGTGTCAACTAAACTCGTTTTCTTTTCTTAGCCAGAACAAGGCATTGTCAAAAACTCCATGTTGCTCTGACTACCCCTCCCCCCTCCCCAAGCTTCTCTCTTGGGGCTCAACAGAAACCCTTCCAGACCTTTGGCCCTGGCTTTGATGTTGATAAAAAGACACAAAAATACATCATGGCGACCAGTAACACACGTGGACTAAAAAATGTAACATGCCCACATAGACTTGGACTGAATTCCACATTTATACGGATAAACATTCTCAAAAATGAAGTTTTTTCTTTTCCTTATAAACAGGACATTCATCGTACTCTTGATATATAAACTCATCATTACTAACGGGACATTTATTTCACACTATGGACTTTTTAACCTTTTGTTTTTGTTTTTTTTCATACTCATAAATACCCTTTTCTTTTATCCTCATTTTAACAGACAATTTTGATAAAGTTGCTATAAATATTAGGATGACACTTTCTCCACTTATTCTACAAACCAAATTTTATTTTTATATCAATTTGGTTCAATTTATAATTTAATGATCAAACATTACCGCAATAATTGTTTATATATTACAGTATTGTTTAGTTGCTAAATCATTAATTCAACCAAATTGTTATAAAATGAGAACTAATTTGGTTCAGATAGTATTTTAGTGGCAGCTATCTTTAAAGCTGAATTATTCAAGATAATGTGATGTGATCTTTATCATTGTCTCCTAAAAGCACGACATTAGAAATTGCATGATTTCGAGCAATTCTTTTGGCAGAAATGATAAGTATGTAAGGTTGATTGTTCACAAGAAGAATTGGTGTTAGTATTTCAACAAGAATTTTTCTCGGAGCCAATTATCTCTGTTGGCTCTGTCCAGGAAGATGTACGTTCGATCATAGCTGCTGAAGTCTTCACTGTACTGTATATCGATACTCTATGGCTGATTGGGATAGCTTCCGTACATTCATATCTGATCTACCTCTGCATTCCATGTTTAAAAAGGATGTGTCCCTCTATAGTATCAGACCTGACCGAATGGTTAATTGTAGGCATAGACCGATTCATACCATCCAAAAAATTCCAACAAAAACCTAACAGCAAGACATGGTTCTCCCCAGAATGTGCTGCTGCCATCATGCACAGAAATCACTTTTTCCATAGCTACCAACGTAATAGATGTACTGAGACTAAAGCTGCTTTCAGGACTGCCAGCAACCACTGTAAAAGAGTAATAAAAAATGCAAGAGAGCTATATGCTCAGTCCGTCAAATCCAAAGTAGCTGAGCAGCGGCTTGGTTCCCACCAGTTTTGGCAAATAGCAAACTAGATCCTGAACAGAAGCGTGCGTTCTATCCCAACCATCATCAATGGACCTGAGGTCATCTCGGCAGCATCAGACAAGGCCAGACTATTTGCCAAGAAGTTTGCAGCTAATTCTACCCTCTGCAATGAAGGCCATCAACTCCCTGTATTTCCTCCTATAACAGACAACACGCAACATACAAATATCTGTACGTGAGATCGCTAAGCTAATCAAGAACCTTGATTCCAGTAAAGCAACTGGCCCTGACGGCATTCCAGTTATAGTGCTGAAAAAGCTCCAAGCAGGACTTGCCCCCATACTTACAAAACTGTTTAAGCATTGCCTTAAGGAGAAGTGCTTTCCAGCACCCTGGAAAAACTCATATGCCCTGTATTTAAGAATTCAGGTGAAAAGTCATCTCCCTCTCAGTACAAACCAATAAGTCTCCTGTGTGTCATGAGTAAGTTGTTGGAATCCATATTAAATAGAGAAATAGTTAACCACCTCAGCAGAAATAACCTTCTTAGTGACATGCAATATGGTTTCCGTTCTGCTAGATCTACAGCAGATGTGCTAACGGTTATATCTCATAGGATTAGTGAATCTCTTGACAAAGGCTTCCTTTCCAGGGCAATTGCTCTTGACATATCAAAAGCCTTCGATAAGGTATGGCATAAGGGTCTACTTCACAAGATTTCCAGCTATGGTATGACTGGAAATGTTTTCTCAATTATTCAATCATTTCTCTCCAATAGGTTCATAAAAGTAGTGGTTGATGGGCAGAAATCAGAGGCCCACAGTATTAATGCTAGAGTCCCTCAGGGTCCCATCCTGGGCCAAACTCTCTTCCTGATCTACGTCAATGACCTCCCAAACACATACTTGAATCATTTGTTGACATCTATTCTCATGACACGACCATCTATGGCAACACATCAAAGGTCGTAATGACAAAGTTCTCTCTGATTCTCTCTCCTCTGATCTTGAGCGCATGGTTCAGTGGGGAAAGAGGTGACTGGTTACTTTTAATGCATTCAAAACCAAGCTTCTATCAACGCTTTGATCCCCATCTAGCATCAATGGAAATGGATGGCTCTCGTCTTGGGGAGGCCCCATGTTTTGACAAGCTTCTGGGTTTGACCTTTACTCCTGATCTGAAATGGAACGTGTACATCAGGTCTGTTGCCAAGGTTGCTGGTAAAATGGTGGGATCCTTCTACCGCTTCAGAAGATATCTCACTACTGATGCAATTCTCTATCTATATAAAAGCCAAGTACATCCAAGGATGGAGTACTGCTGCCACATCTGGGCAGGAGCTGCTAAAAACAGCCTATCCTGCCTTGACAGAGTACAAAATAGTCTTCGTGGCTTAGTGGGGGGATGCCCTTTTCTCTTCCCTGCAGCCTCTCTCCCACAGAATAGACGTTGCGAGCCTGTCTTTGTTCTATTGTTATTTCCATGTCAAGTGCTCGTCTGAAAACCAATCTGTGGTCCCTCCCCTCGCCAATCTTTCACAAAAAACACCCGTCTAGCTGAAACTACTGTCCTTAATTTTCCCCACTCTTTATCTGTGCCTAAATCCAAATGTAGATTTCATGAGCAGAGCTTCTTTCTTAGAAGAGCACGACTGTGGAACTCTCTTCCGTTTGCCTGTTTCCCACCTGACTACAACTTGGATGTCTTCAAGTCCAACATAAACAAATTCCTAACAAACCGCCCTCTTAAGTAAGACATTTTATCAAATCTCCGATACTAATGATTACTATGATACTATCTCATTGATTACTGTACACACAATAACCCTTATCCCCGAGTGGCTTCGGGCCTTGATAAGTGGTGACCTTCATGGGGAAAAAAAAAAAAAAAAAGTCTCTTTGGCATTGTAAACAATGTAGCCAGGCAAGGCAACTGGTCCTGGCGACATTGTGATCGAGGTATGGCGCTCCCAACTCTGGAAACTTTTTGTATGGCTGGTGCAGTTGTTCAACCAAAATGATTGCAGAAAAGTTGGATTTCAGCTGTGTTTAAAAGCGTGGCGGCATACTGATGTATGAAAAACTATTAACATTATTCGTTCATTGTTTTTTTCAATGAATTGACCTTACTTTCATTACACCTGTTTATATTCTTTGCTGAAAACGTTTTTTTCAAACCTCTAACATTTAATTTATCTTTTTGAGAATCCACCATATTTGTTGTTTCTTCCTATGAAGGTGCCTGATGCTAAGGTCCTTGTTTATTCAACTGACCTTTTGATACATTTGATAATTAGTTTGTTTCTTGCATATCGCTGCCAGGGTCATTCTTGTTAAAATTGATTTCTCTGTACACATAGCCTGAATATCGAACAGAAGTTTACAGTTGATCAGAACCATAGGTGACAGTGCCAATCTTCTCAAAAGAAATGCAGTTCCGCTGAATGTAGTAACTACAGATCAATTCGACTTCTTTCAAACACAATGAAAATTTTTTAGCAAATCATTAACTGTAGAATACGGGAGATTGTCAGAATTATGCAAAATCAGTTTCATTAAAAAATATAGAACAACAGATGCCATTCATGACACATAACTTTTGGCATTTCAACCTATCTCTGTCTAGCTCATTATCTTGACTGAACTTTCAATATAAAGTTAGTCATGCGGTGAAAGTTCATTGGCTACAATATGGATCAGTTAGTGAGTCTCTAGAATCTCTGTGAAAAGTGTGACAAGCTTTTTCAGGTACCTGTGACCTAGATATTCAAATTAATTCAGTTCTAGCCTTCCTCTGTGAGCAGACCCTTCTACCTAATTTTTCTACATCTACTAAGCCAAGAACTTTCATTCTTTCAACATGACTATATCTTCGAAGTTTATTGTTCCACACACATTTTCCTATACGCTCCAGATTAAATCTTCCTCTGAGATCGTCAGATCTAAACCTGTTTTTAAGGATTACATTACAAATCCATTCTAATATTCTTATGTCATTTCTCTCCATGCAACACATCTTTAATTCTCCCTGGCCAGGTTTCACTTTCATATATCAATATATTATGTGCACACGCCTGATAAACATTCCCTTTGGTTGACTAGTAATTCTCTGCTAGTTAGTAATGACAGAAGTTCTCTGAACTTATTCCATCTACTCTTAATTCTTGCAATCATGCTAGCACCTGCTCCTCTCTCTCCTTCAAGGTAACAACACATTTTATTAACCCCAATAATATTTGTGAGATTCAAAAGTGACTACTGACATTGCAAAACTATTGCCTTAGTAATGTGTACTCTATCTATTCCCTTTTTGTAAAACAATCGTTTTTATATTTGCATACAAGCAAACTCCCAAAACACCATAAATCTTTAATAGTATATAGATAGATAGATCGATCTGAAATCTCAGATTTAAAAATCTGAGAGAATTGTAAAGTATGTAGTTACATCCTTTTCAGGAGGTTAGACACAAGGTCAAGTTTTGGTTTAATGAAAATGTTTCTGTGGAATGAACTAGACTCAAACTTTTTTCAACCAGGTTTTCAGTCTGTGTTATTGACCATTTTAGCCACTGTCGCCCCTTACGTAAATGATCTATGTTATGTATTTTTCGTTTGATTTGTGATGCATAACTGTTTGCTATATGCAAAGGCAAAGACAGCCAGAGAACAGTGAATTTTGATACTGCTCCCTTATTTTCATCACAGCCTGTTAGCCAGATAACTGTGACATCACCACATTAGCACTCCTTATACCAAGGTGACGAAGGGTTGCATTTTAGGAGGGACCTGTTGCCGATGATGCTTGGTATGTCACTTGGTAATCAGAACGTCACCTTTTAATAGTGGCAGTGTCATGGATCTTTCTGACTCTCCCACAACGTCTCTTTTTTCTTCTATCATACCAGGTAGGTTTTCATGAATGCATTATGAGTCGTCTGTTAGTTGCTTGACATGCAGTCTGTTCTCTCTACTGAACTACAACTATTGTGGGGTGCCCCCAGATGTGGAGAGCTGCTCTTTGCATTCTTGCGTACACATCCTCAATTTGCAATTTTTTAGTAAAAATCCAGGTGCAACCTCCATATTCAAAAACTGATGCAACAACGGTTTCAAAGAAGTTGGGTCTCATCTGGTAAACAGATACACCTAACTGCAACGTTGCCGTTACATACAAATAAGAGAAAATAAATAAATAAAAATCCAAGTCCGCATTTTTTTCCTTCTTTTTAACAAAAGGTTTTCTTAGCATTACTTTCCCATCTCGACACCACTTAAGTTTCTCACCATCATCCATCTCACCTGATGTACACTTTTCTACTTCCTCCGACTGCATGCCAACCACAGCCGACCCATTCTTGTCCTCGACCGTAACCGTTCATTTTTGATGTTGCACTTTGCTTCTGTCGACCACGTGGTGCATTTTTGGTTTTTTATCGGAGAGTGACCCATGTTTTCAGTGGCATCCCTGCATCCATTAGTCCGGACTATTGTCAGATAACCATCCATTAGGTTTCCTGAAATTTTGCCACAAATTGTATTTCATTAAATAGATGTGCACAGTAAAAATAATTTTATTTACAAAAATTTCCGTTGTGCCTCCAAAAGAGGTCAAAAATGCCCCAAAATGGCCAAAAATTACACATTTTGCCCCATAACTTTGGATCCATCCATTAGATTTTTTGGAAACTTGGCCAAGATGTGGAGCCCATTGTTCTTAATATAAATCCAGTATGGGTGACCCAGGCAAAATTCTGGTTCGGGACTTTCAATGCTAAAAACGTCTCTTTTTGTGGTTATTTTTTCATATTTCTCAAAAACTTGATATGTCTGACTATATAGTTTTTTCACGGTGGTCAAGGCCTGAAACTGCACCGTTATCCATTTACACTGGGATTTGGTGTCCCCAGGGGCTTAAAAGAGGTAAAAAATGCCCCAAAATGACCAAAAATGACACTTTTTGCCCCATAGCGTTTGACCCATCCATTAGATTTTCCTGAAACTTGGCCAAACTGTGGAGGCTATTGTTCTTAACATAAATTCAGTATGAGTGACCCTGGCAAAATTCTTGTTCCTTTTTTTTTTTTATATTACTCAAGAACTAGATATGTATACCTATATAGTAGTTTTGCATGGTGCTGAATTCAAATATACATGCCTTAAGGCATGAAACTGCATCGTTTGTCCATTTTCACTGGGATTCGGAATTACCAGGAGCTCAAAAGGGGTCACAAATGCCCCAAAAGAGCAAAAAATGACACTTTTTACCCCATAACTTCATCCATTAGATTTTTCTGAAACTTGGCAAAAATGTGAAGGCAACATTGGCCTTTCACACTTCTCACATTCATCATTTCTTCACTATTTTTTGTGGCATCATCTAACATGCAGCACAAGAGGGGGACCACACACGCGCGGCTTGTTTCTCCTTTTTTCCTTTTTCTTCTTGTGCACACTTCTAATTTGCATATGCGCCTTTTTTGGCTGCTGCTATTCTCTTCACATGCCAGCCATCCTTTGCTGCTGATGATGCTTTCCCATGCACTCATATGCGTTGTTAACATTTTTACAACTGCAAATTATGCGTACATATTTGAACAGATAATTTACTCTACTTGCTCTGATGCTACCAGATCAGGCTGTCTGAAGATATTGGCTTCCTGACTTGATGCACCATGTTTTGTTTTTTTTTTTCTCCTCTCCCTTTGTGAAATTCAATCATGTTCTAAAAAGCAAAAAACCCCAAACACTTGAACCAAACACCATGGATAAATATTTGAAGATATAATTAATTTGAAGCATAAATACTTTTACCAAACTGACCGGATTCTGCATTAAATTACCTTAAAAACAAAACCACCAACCCTCACGCTAGGAACACCTGCTTCGACTATGACACTTATTCCATATGATGACTTACCAAATTTTTTACTTAAACTGTATCCAAACTGCTTAGCTACTTCAAACGATATATATCTCTTTCTTGGGATCATATCGTTAAGAGTGTTAGATACATAACCTCAAATGTAAAAAAAAAATTGGGAGTTGAAATTCAGTCAAAACTATGATCTAGCTGAACTTTTCAGTCATAAGGTTGGATTTCATTGGCTGTCCAACACCTGCCAGCATGTGAGGTGGACATTAAACTAAACATGATAATGACTAAACAATGCACATCTAGTGTTTTATCTTTGGATTCTTCCAATTACTCAGTTTCCTCCAGTAAGATCAGAGTTACCTCCCTTCTAGGTTATTCTCTTTTTAATAAGTTGTACTCCCTTGAGAAAAAGGGTTGGGTCTTGAGATCACTGGAGATACATGGCCTTAGTTTTCATCCAAATAGTTGAATTTTTTAATTAAAATTTTTTTTGACCAGATTTTTCATTTTTTCCATAGAACATTTAACAACTGAACGATGCTGTAATAAAAAAACACGTAACTGACAGAAAGGAATAAAAGAAACATGTATCAGCAAAAGGTCCTTCAATATTTCCAATATTAGAAGTCGGGGTGAGAAACATAAGAATAGTTCCTGCTAAGTTAAGTGTAACGCAATGGGGAGCACTTCACATGGAGGAGGGGGGGGAGATCAAAGATATGCCACGAAGCTATTAGAAGCAAAGTCGTTTAAATTCATCTAACTGACATTGAACACAATATTGAGCTTCTTCTGATCATTTTCTTTTCATTTAAAATGGAGGTAACGAGAAATATAAAATCACCAACCTGATCTCTGGTAATCCACCAATCAGATTTTAATCCAGGCATACGTATGCAAAAAGTTCACAGAAGGCAGGCAATCTTAAGCTTTTCCAAGCAGAATTCATCTGACAGTGACCCTTGCACAAAACATTGTAAAAGTCTGATATAGCAGGTATCCACTGATCCTCGTTGGGAGGCAAGTCGTTTGTTTCGAGGTGCAACAAATCCAGTCTCATAAAGTTTCTTGGATGTACAAATATTGTTTTGTATTTTTGTGTTATTCCCCTACCATGTTTTACTACTCTTATCTGATGGCCTTGTGCCATCTAGTTAAGGAAGCAGACTTCTTCAGTAATTCCATACACAGCTGTTACAGGGTTTACGCCATGCTGTTTGACCGGAGCCTTGTTTTAGTGATCAACACAGTCAAACATGAATCCACTTATTCCATTATCTTGGTACTCCCAACTGATGGTCTTGTACCATCCAGTTAAGGAAGCAGACTTCAATAATTCCATACATAGTCAATATAGGATTCTCACCATGCCGTTCGACCGGCATCTCCACTGTTCTTGTTGGATTCAAATCCAGAAGTATTTGCAATCTTTTTTCTCTTTTTAGGTTCACGCATCTTTGTATGTAACTCTCTAGCTTCTTGCTATGGTAGTTATTTTTCTCTTCCACCCCTCTATCCTTTCGCAAGGTGTGTGTGCGTGAGTGTGACACTACATACACATGCTATTTAAGTTCAGTGTCTAGGAAATTCTGTCCTTTCCCAGCAATACTGTTTCTGTTCTTTTGTGGAATGAGAATGTAAAAATGTTCCCATTTTAACAATAATCATGCATTATTTGAAAGACTGTTCTCATCCTGGACATTATACTCGTGTTTCAGACGATGTAATGTCCGACCTTTTTCAGATACATCCTGTCAAACTCTGGAATCTATGCAGAATTTCCAAATGAACCACAATGGGGTAAATCTAGAAGTGTAAGCCATTTTGAGTTTCAGAACAGTTTCAGATGGTTCGCCAGATGGTTACACACAAGTCCTGGGAGGTGACTTGTTTGTAGTAGACAGTTCCACAGAACAAAATATTCTTACCGTGTCGAAACCCGGGAAAGAACATGTGAAATTGCTCCAGAAAAGGTTTAATATTTATGAAGCAATTCTGGTTTCTGATTGGTTGGTAGCAGGACGTGAATTAATTTGATTCGTCAGTTCTTAGCAGCATCGTTTATAAATAGAATCGTCCGACTGTGTGGGATCATACCCCATTAATAGGTCACTATGATGGGATGTGTCTCCTAGCGGCTTCGGCTGCATGGAGACAGGGTAGTACAAGTCAAGGGTTCGTCACTTGACACTCAGCCCAACAGGTGAGGGGCTGGGAACCGGCCCAACACCTGTTGGACTGAGGTACACCGCCTGGGTAATACCTAGGAGGTCCACCCTCCCAGGCCATGCCACCGGGCTTTCCGGTGAGGCAAGTTTATTGCTTGCTGCCTGAGGCGCCCCGACCGGGGAATGCCGACGGGGTTACTCAGGCAATTTTTTAAATTGCAGGAGTGCCCCTCCTTTAGGGGAGCCTGTGGGGTTCCCACTTTCCGGCCTTGTGTCACATAATGCTGAGGTGGGCAGCATTTAAATAACTACCCCATTATAGCACCCAAAGTATTGCAACATTCCAATTCTATCATATTACAATTATCCACATGGATACGTGGTACAGCTGATTAAAATCTCTACTATTCATAAAATTTTAAGTGTGTGTGTGTATGTGTGTGTGTGCGCACCAATAAAACTTGCGAACGGATGCACCGAATTAAAAAATTATTTTCTTCCCAGAAATGTATGAGTCCCTTGATTGTCCTTATCTATATATGGTTCGTAACTAACAACGCCAAGTCGCACAAAAAGCCTGAAATAAGGGTTTTTGGACCGTTTCGTGCAATTGTCGAAAAAGTTACCTGCCCATGTCAACGGAATTTAGCACTGTCTGTATACAGTCGCGGTAACATCTATTGGCATATGGACAGGACTAATGGTGCAATGGATAATGTGTCTGACTATGGGTCAAAAGATTCCAGGTTCGAATCCTGGCAATTTTCTAATAATTTTAACCATCATTTTATCCAACGTTTACTCATTATCCTTACCCTTAGTTAGGGTATTTTTTTTTAATTATTTTTTTTTTTTTTCAGTGATTTTTTTTGTGTATATGGGAATTTGCTATACTCTGAGTTCACAGGGTAAGCGTTGATCGTAAGACAATGTTGCGTGTACTCGATTTTGTTTGACCTGGCGTTGTGTGTGCCGACGAGGTGTAGCCACTAGTATTAAATAAAAAATCTGTTCTACGTGAGTCTTCTTGAGGTTAAAGGTTCAATCCCCAGTACAGGCGATACTAAGAATAAAATAAAAATTATCTAAAACTTCAACCTGATCATGGCTGATGGAATGCAAGCAGTCTACCCCTGTGAAAACATTAGCTACAGGGTTGGGAAAAGCGCAATTTTAAAAGTCAGCATCCTAGAAAAAAAAATGCAATCTGGCCAACAAAAAAATGCCTGCGCAGCCCTGCCAGCATTTCTCCGTAAAGTGCCTCAGGTGATTATCAATAAACTAGTCTCTTCTCAAAGGGAAATAAGCTAAAGCCTGGGAGGGTGGACCTCTTAGAATTGTACAGATCAACAGAGAATAAGGTCACACTAGCACAGCATGTCCAAAGACTATTGATCTGATTTTGGTATGAAATAATCACCCAGAAGGGCAATCTATTTTTGTGAATTAAATAAAGGATACAGTTTCAAAGTTATATATTGATTTCCTAAAAAAAGGTTAGAAGTTACATCAGTTGAAATTTTATGAGAATAATATTCAAGATGAGAACAGTGGTTCGAATAATATAAATCATCAATTCTCATCTAATACAAATTGTAAAACAAGATAACCTTTTTTATTTAAAGTTTGTTGGTGAACATTAGAAACACTGACGAGACAGATATGTTATGGATATGTGAATCCCAAAAATGATGTAGAAACATAAATACAATGTTTAAGAAGTCTATTCCTCGATTTAAAGCATGAAAATAAAAATGTGAATAGCATGGTATAAAACATGCACATTTCCGTGTGGGCAACGTTTATAGATATACCAAAAAACATGATCTGCTTGGACAAAGCTGGATGTCAAATCAAAATCTTCATTTTGATTATCTATTATTGGAGTGGGAATATGAAATCTTATGACCAAAACAGCATTTCATGTTAGAACCAATTATTTCCAAGAAGAAAAATCTGGTTGCACATGTATAATTTTGGTTTTGTTCCAGAGTTGAGGAGTTGTGGGTTTTGGTCGGAGTCTGACTCACAAGATGGCTCAAAATCGAACTTCAATTTTTAAACTCTGAAGAATTAACAAGCAGGCTAAACTTCAGGAAACTTTAAAATAAAGAGTCAGGATTGGAGACCCCAGACATTTTCTCATTCTATGAGTCTGAATTAAATCTTATACATTTTGACTCTGCAACCCTATTTTGTTCGATCATGTTCAATTATATATCCTTGATTGGGAATTTTATTTGAAAATATATATATATATATATATATATATATATATATATATAATTATTTTCTACTATAATAATTAAATACCTACAGACACTAGTGTTTCATCCTTTCGGGAATCTTCAGTGCAGGGTGTCACGATTACTACCAGTCGAACGATTCGAACCCTGTATCACGAGACATCTCTGGCTTGATTAGCAGAGACCTAATCCATTCGGCTACCATTAACCACTTGAAATAACGTTGAATTTTAAACATCTTAATTTTAAGTGTTCATATATATATATATATATATATATATATATATATATATATATATATATATATATATATTGTATTATTTTTTACTTTAAATAAGTGATGGGATGATTCCAATATTTTTCCTAATTCCGATACAATTACTGATTCTGATTCTAAAATGGCCTCAAGGTAGAATTTTCTTATTTAGTTTTAAGATAAAATTTGTTTACATTTGACAAACGTTTTAATATTTTCCTCTTAAGCATTTTATCTAGCATTACAAGTGTATGCTGTATTTTTGTGGACATCGGCAATATTACATACCTAATGTGCTTCAACAAGTCATATCTTTTTTATTTGTTGGTCAATTTTTAAAAGAATTACATTGATGGAAAGAGAATAAAATAAGCATTCCAATGATGTGTTATTTTTCTTTTATGCGTTCAATATTTTTATGCTCCAAGTTAAAAATGAAAAAAAAAAAAATGGTAAAAAATGACAACAAAAAGGGAAACAGTTTTTTCAATGTTTTCATTTTATACGTTACATTTGGATACATGTGCGGGGTTAAATTTGATTGGATACGGCTGAAATTTAAAGGCTATGTAAACATAGAAGTCCATCTCTACTGATGTTTGATTTTTATTTTTACGATCACAGGAAGCAAAGTTACGACTGAGCAAAGTTGACGAAGAATATTTAAAAAATTGATACGATAAATCGGTATATATCCTCCATTTTCATATGGATAATAGTTTCAGAATTATTTGCATGTATAATATGTAAATATTTGATAATTATTAATTGCGGAGAATTTTCTTTAAAATGTTATCTTTTATAGAAATCAAATCGTGTCATGTGCTGAGCTGACTAAAGTATTCTCTTAAAAATAGAAAACTGTCTTCCTAGACTAGTCATTTCTTATTCTGAGTTTGTCAATTTAAAAAAAATTATTTTCAAGTTTTTCAAATTTGATTTCCAAACAATACTATTTTGTTGTTTTAACGCTTTTAGTACACATGCAATGCACTAAAAGCGTTAAAAAACAACAAAATGTACTACGTGCATGTGTTTAACTTCTTATTTGTACTTAAGGTAGAATTGTGTTTTTTTTTTTTTGTTTTTTTTAGTGGTCAAAAAAAGACAAAAAACAAATATATAACAAATAAAAGGTACTTGTGCACTTATGCTACCATGCTGAAATGTTATTTAGAAACCTATTAACATGGGAAGGAAGGGTGTTTTTTAACTATTTTGTACTTTCACCTAACAATTAAATAAAAAAGATGTGAAACTTTAATTTATTTTTAACTCATTGTCAAGACCATTTTTGCGAATCTGTAAAAGAAGCCCGTTTTTTTTTTTTTTTAACTGAGGACATCTAAATAATAATAATTAGGAGGTTCGATAAAGAATTTTTTAATTGTGATGCATTTTGTAAATTTTTACCTGTTTCCACTTTAACATTTTTCTTTAAAATGACTACCTTTAAAGGTTTTCGAGTATGCTGAAAACGAATATTCCATTTAAATTTTCCGAAAATAAGTAGCTTTCTGGATATTAAGCCATGTTATTTCTTACATTATTGCTGGTGGCCATCTTGGTATGCGCGTTTATGCATAGTTTCTCTGGTTTGCATTTGCATGCTTGCATGTACCAAGATGGCCACCAGCGATAACATAAGAAATGATATTGGTTAATATCTGGAAAACTACTTACTGTAGAAAATTTCAATGCGATATTCGTTTTTAGCATACCCTAAAACCGATAGAAGTAATCATTTTAAATGTTAAGGTGGAAACAAGCTAAAAAATTACCGTTTTATTTCTGTTTACATAATTGAATTTTCAATAAAGCAACAGAATAAAAATGACAAAAATTACCATCAACTGGTGAATATATAATTGTTGCTTATCAGGATTCTTGGTATCCTGGTACTGTGAAAGCTACATCAAGGATTCATGTAGAGTACGATTTATGGTTGCATCTCAGAAAATAGGGGTATATTTTGGGCCAGATAGAGAGGATTTACAAAATTGAAAATTGGACTGGTCCCAAAATGCATAAGCTCTGGTCGACTATGGGAATTTCCATCTTTTACAGAAATCCAAAATCTATATGAAATATAGATTTTATTAATTCATATCTACTCCTTTTTTTTTCTTTCAGGGGAATAGTAAATACCGGCCATGAATGCTCTTTAGGCATTCAATGGCTTCACCTAAGATTAAGCTCTCCTTTGGTGATGAGGCAGGAAAATGCCTATTCTCAATAAAGCTATATTTAAATACCACTATAATATTAGTTTTGTTCATGGATGATACCATGCGCCAGGTTTAAAAAAATTGAAATTTGTATATCTGAATTTATAATTCATGGCTTATGGTAAAGAGATACATCAGATTTTACTGAATAATCAGAAAGAGCACACAATTTTACATAAGAATGCCAAGTTTCCTGAGAATAGCTTGAAAAATAAAGAAATGGTGGCGAAATTACCGAATTTCTTAAAATGTTGAGGTCCGTAATTTAGCCCACTTTTTCTAAAGAAAAATGTCCCCAGAAAAGCCTAAATTTTGGCACTTAAAATTCTCATAACTTTTGAACTACTGATGGTATTTGCATAACTGCACGCCTGTGGAATTGTCTTCCGTTTTCCTGCTTTCCGGCTGACTACAATATGGTTGTCTTCAAGTCTAAAGTAAATAAGTTCTTGATGAGCCGTTCCATATAAGTTATTAAATTTACCAAATTTTCATTTCTAATGATTACTATATTGACCAATTTCTACTGTACACTCTTTAACCCTTATCCTTGAGTGGCCTCTTGGCCTTGATAATGTGGTGATGCCTTTGTAAAAAAAAAAAAAAAAAAAAAAAAAATTCAAACGGTTTTAAGTATCTTTTACATAGCTCTTTTCATGCAAATTGATAAAATAACTCGTAATGCTATTTTATCAGATTTTCATCCATATTTTTTACTTGTGCTTTTTTTTTTTTTTTTTTTTTTAAACTTAAATTAGGATCTAAATTTTAGCTATTTTCAGAGTTAAAAATCGATAGATATTTATTAATAGCAGAAATATAAGATTAAATTTTAAACAGACAAAAAATCAAAATAATCATTCCTATGAATCCTGCCAACATTATTTTAGATCTGTAGTAGTTTTGGTCTATTATCATTAATCCTACCAGTTGAGCATTCATTAAAATTTAAAACTTTTCAACGTTTTCAATTGGATCTCAATCAACGCATGACCAAAATAGACAACAGAAAAACACCAAACACAATTTTTTTTTCTTCTGAAAATCAATATTAAGTCTTCATTCTATCTGTTAAAAGATCTTAGTGTAGTTAAAAGTATTTTTAAGCCCTTCCTCATACAAAATTGATTTCTACATCCTTAATTTTTCTTAAAATGTTGTTAAATAGAATAGAAAATATCCATTAATTTTATTTTTATTTTGGACTATTAGTCTCATCTTTTATTAGTTGTTGTTTTTGGATCTTTTTATTGGTGCACAACGTTTCGGCCAACTTCCTCTGGCCTTCGTCAGGTGGTAACCGCAACGGATAGGAACTTCGAATCTCCTAACTGCATTCTCAGCCATCATTGCCATCCGTAGTTGTTGTCGTCTCACCACATTTTTGACCAATTACCTCTGGCACGCTTTGGGTGGGATTTAAACCGCTATCTTCAGACAATGCTCATCTGGACCCGTAGAGATTCAACGTCTCTATCAACTGCGCCACGCGCCCCGAAGGGCGATTAAGGTTGGATTCTTTGATCTTATAAATCCACGTTTATTTATTATCTGATCTTCCATAGTCGGGTCTGTACCGATTGGTATATATATATATATATATATATTATTCCTTAATTGGAATTCATTTTTTGAGATGAGCATTATATGTTAATTTTATTTTTATTTCGGACTATTAGTCTCATCTTTATTAGTTGTTGTTTTTTGATCTTTTTATTGGTTCACAACGTTTCGACCAACTTCCTCTGGCCTTCGTCAGGTGGTAACCGCGACAGATAGGAACTTCGAATCTCCTAACTGCATTCTCAGCCATCACTGCCATCCGTGTTGTTGACGTCTCACCACATTTTTGACCAATTACCTCTGGCACGCTTTGGGTGGGATTGAAACCGCTATCTTCAGACAATGTTTCATCTGGATGGCAGTGATGGCTGAGAATGCAGTTAGGAGATTCGAAGTTCCTATCCGTCGCGGTTACCACCTGACAAAGGCCAGAAGAAGTTGGCCGAAACGTTGTGAACCAATAAAAAGATCCAAAAACAACAACTAATAAAGATGAGACTAATAGTCCAAAATAAAAATAAAATTAACATATAATGCTCGTCTCAAAAAATGAATTCCAATTAAGGAATAATATATAGAAAATATCCATGTAAGAATAATTTGTAAAATAAGAGTGAGTCTAATTCTATAGTTATACGACTGTTAAATATTTGACGTCACTTGCAACCACTTGAGATTTGACACCATTTTTTTCTTTTTACTGCTGTTAATACTCGACTAAGTACAAGTGCCAATTTGAAAACATGTGGATGTATGTGTGTGCGTGTATATGTATATATTTGTGTATGTATATATATATATATATATATATATATATATGTAATTTCATGTGTACACTTGAAATTTTATAAGGAGATATATTTTATGTATTGATTTTTAGTATTTACTTTAACAGTAGAGCTAGAAAGTACAAATTCGATGAATTTTAGCCAAATTATTCTCCACAAGGATGGATTGCAAAAGAGTCTGTGTAGCTTAATCCTTATATATATATATACTAGCTGGACGTCCGACATTTATGTCTTCATTTATGCAGATTGCGTATTTATTATTATAGAATCAATCCTCTATTGAATATTATATATTACAAGGAATAATTTGTCCAGTCGACCAATTCGCAATAACTATTTGTAAAAATAGTTACAATGTTGTTTATCATATTCAGTCTGTGTTTGTTTACAATATCATGTCAGCTGATTTTGGGTTTGACGATGAATGCCCTGAAAAAGTCACTTCTGATTAATGTTTAGTTTTAGAATATGCAAATGAAGAAAAGATTTGTGGCGATTTTAAATGGTACCTCTTCTTTTATCATAAATTGAACTCATTAATAACATAATAATATCTCTCTCTCTCTCTCTCTCTCTCTCTCTCTCTCTCTCTCTCGAAAGTGAAAGAGATAAAGAGTAAAGTTACATAGTAATTTTATTACAATATCAAGTCAATAAGGGTAGAAGAAAGAGAATAACCTCTTTAGGCCATGCCACTTCGGAACTAAATGTTTTTCGTTAAAAGAGGTATGAAACCGCGCCGGTACGTCGCGTCACCCAGTAAGCCCTTCTTCAGTGCATTGGTGGAATCGTCTTTGCTGCAATGTCCACAAGGCCAGATCTTCTGTGATCGTCTAGAGATTTCGTCTTCGGAGATACCGGGTTCTCGTTGACGGAAGCAGTTTCACAAGTAAAAAAAAATAATAATGAAAACATCAGCACATCAAAGAATTTTGAATAACAAAGACTCCGGAGATTGGGTTATATAGAATGTATTAAAAGAAAACCATAAAAGCAATATATACAAACATATATACAGTTTGGAGTATGAATTTGTAAGCAAGCATTTAAACTTCTAAGTGGGGCTTCCACTTGCTGGAATTCACAAGTCTATTAACTTAACTCTTTTTAGTTATCGGGCAATAGGTGAGGGGGAAGAGAGAGAGAGGAGAGGTGAGGTGGCTTGACTCTCGGACTCGCTCTGTTTTGCTCCAACTTCTGTTCTGTTTTGCTCTGACTTTCTTGGTCTTTATATAGTAGAGCACTGGGCGGAGCGACAATTACCAATTCCTTCCCGACCAATCAGAATGCTCAATAACCAAATCGTCTGATTCTCTCTCATTGGATAATTTGACTGATGACAAAAAATTGGCCACCTCCCACAATCCAAGAATAATTCTAACTCCTCCCCAATCAACCAAAAACGCCCGATGGAAAATAACCAGTTTTCTCTCATTGGATAATTTCCAACTGCGTAATACGCGATAACCGCGTAAGTAAGAAAACTGCGTCCAAGGAAAAAAAAAATGCTTCGTGAATTCTGCCCTTAGATGTGACACTTGTCATTATCAAAGGAAATAAACAAATTATTAGTCTGTTAACATCTCGACAAAATATGTTATTGAAAATTGTCGGGTGGCAAAAAAAAATTTCTTGATCTAAATTTCAAAACTGCGATTCGGCTTGAGAATGAAAACACTAGGAAGGTCATTTTGGGTTCAAATGGTTTTATCAGAGTCACACCAAATCATTTAATATTTGATTCGAAAAAACATTCTTTGAAGCCGACAAATGCGTGTGTGAAATTTTAACTCCAAAGAAATTATTTATCTTTGTTTTGATCTTGTCACAAATATATTTTTTTTTTTTGTGTGTGTGTGTGTGTGTGTGTGTGTGTGTGTGTGTGTGTGTGTGTGTGTGTGTGTGTGTGTGTGTGTAGTTTTTAGTTCAAAGCAAAAAGCATAATCTACCTTTTTGTTGTTTCTAGCTGACACATGAATTGTGTCATTGAATTTGTTACGGTTACATTTGTCCCCACATGGGGTGGCGATTCTCAATATGAGGACGACGCCCCATGTCCTCAACAACCAAAGAAATTCTCCCAACTAATACTACTGCGTTTTAACTAAAAGTTAATGGTCACTGACGATTTCACGCTGCCTCTCTTTAGTGTTACAGAGGAACTAAATGTTTTTTGTTAAAAAAAAAAAAAGAAAACGCCGGCATTATACAATTTTAAATGGTACCTCTTCTTTTATCAATTGAACTCCTTAATAAAATTTTTTTTTAAATATAATGGTGAGGTACACCCGGACTTAAATATATTACCTCCTTGTCAGAATTTTAGACACAATGTCAGTTGTTGTTTGAGAAGCCATTCTACTAGAATAAGCAAATTTTGACCTACAAAAATACCTTAGCAGCCTTGTCTTCATTCCCGAGTATGGGCATTGCAAGCCTTTAGCAATAAACTAATACCTTCTCTGAGAGAAGATAAAGCTTGGGAGGGTCCACCTGTTTGGACTGAACATAACCATATGCTAATATTGCTTTTGAGTTAAGTAACCAGTTTGAACAAGGAATGCCAGAAAATGGCTGATTTACTTGTGCACCATTTTGGATGTCGGCAGAAGTATGAATTCGTAATTTCTTATGTTATTGCTTTTATAGGTCAAGAACACCCATTTGCATATTCGGATGTAAACGATGCATATAACTATGTAATTTATACGATATGCTGCATGATATGAAATGTAATAATTGAATTTCAAACCACAACATAAGTTAATCGTTAGAAGAAATTCTACTTTATTGCTAAGCTTGTTATGTTTGTTGATTCAAAGTTAGAGTAAATATAATTTGTATCATTTAAATTATTCAGATGACAGTTCTTGCAGTGAGTTGAATGATGTAACCTCCAGCCTTCTTATGTGCTTGTGATATATTGTGCAATAGTCTGAGGGTCGTTCCAAAAGTAAAGCCTCCTATTTTTTAACTCAAAAAGTTGAAGAGCTAAAATGATTAACCTTTTGTGGCCTAGCATTTATCTTTCTATAGTCGCTATCATTCTCGATGTACTTTTGCCAGGAATTCAATAACTCCTCTCTGCTTCTGATGCATGTCCATTACAAGGATTGCTTTCTCACACTGTCAATATCTGTAACAGACCTGAATCTTCCAGATCATGAATTCATGTTCATATTCAGTCATCATAATGCAATTTGTAATCCTATTTGATCCATTTGGTCGAAATGAGAAAAATAGGATGTATTACTTTTAGAATGCGCTCATAGTTGCTTTCGTGTGTGTCTGTGTACAACTCTCCTACAGCCCACACCAATGGACCGATCAGGACCAAACCCGGCATGATGATGGTCCCCCACCTGTGAATTTGAATCAGATCACCCTTCTCTACCTCTATCCCCTCAACCAATTAAACAAATGTAATCGTTTCAATTTTTATGTATAACAATATGTCAACTTTCATGTAATCTATTTAACTTGATGTTCATAGTTGAATTTCAGTCACTTCAAGACATAGTTAAAATATCAAATTTTAAATACTATAAGAAATAGTTGCTCTTACAACACCGTACGGCCGTTTACTGTAAGGGTACTCGTTAAATGAGTGCCCAAGCATAAAGTAAAGTCCTGTGTAAAACGCGGTTATCTTTGCTAGTTATACATGTTTTTTTTTTGGGGGGGGGGTTTCTTTTTTTTACATGGGGGTCACCACTTATCAAGGCCCAGGAGCCACTCGGGGATAAGGGTTACAAATGTATATTAGAAAAAAAGAATAAATCCTGTTTTCAAAGAGATACTCAATATTATAGATAGAGCATTAATAAAGGAAGGAAATTAACTTATGAATAAAAAAAATATTTACATTATTTATGATATTATAAAATGTTCAAAAAACGGAATACATTAGAGGATATTCCTTATTCTATGAAGTTTTGAAAATTTACATCTTATTAAAGGAAGTAAGTAATTCTACTTCTGTATTCCTGGGACCACGTCCCAAAACTTCAATTTTTTAAGGTTTCAATTTTTATAATGTTTCAGAATTATTTTTTTTTTACATAACAGACTTGCAATATCATGGAATAATGAATAACCTTTGTGTTCCCTGTTTTTTAATGTTTAATGATGTAATAGTATAATTTTTTTTGTCTGTTGTCGGTTAATTTTCTTAGGTTAGTTCTGCCACAACAATTAACTATATTACCTACTTAGAGACTATTCTAATCTCAATATATACCGAGGACTAAGCTGTAAGGTGTCAGTCAATATCTGGTGGACCAACCTAGGTCATTTGGCGGCTATGACGAACAACCCACCTATTTTAGGCTTACCAATATATGTTATTTGTTATTAGCACTAGCATGGGTGCCCGGCGTTGCCCGGGTGTTTGGAGGTGTGTTGAGCAAAAAAAAAAAAAATAAAAGGTGGTAGTAGGAAGGCAGGCTCGAACCCCTACCGCGAAGGAGGAAAAGAATGAGAAAAAAAAGTGACGTCTTTGCCATTACAACCAGAAGTGACGTAGGTTTAAATTAAGGCTAGACAATCGAAAAGAGGGATGACTTTCGAAAATATTGGTGAAAAAAGCGACCCATCCCGGTAGAAAAGTGCCCAGTTGAGGGTGAAGAAATTAATGTTTTTAGCCAATTTTTTGGTGTTTGTTGTCTGAAGAGTCGAGTTTCAAAATGATACTGATCTTGTGAAAATCCGTCGCTTCTGAAAGTTTTAGGCAGACATGCAAACATACATACATACATTTATATATTGGTAGCTCAAGTTTTCGACCCAAACCGATTAAAAAGTTTGCCCTATCTCTGAATACCCTTCATGTAAAATTTCAAATGTTTAGACCAGAAATTATCTTTTGTAATTTGGTAGAGACCACAGAGGTAAATTATTTTTTAACTTTGACCCCTATTATGACCCCTTAACATTTATTGTTTTGGGCTCAAATCAAGTTATTAAGTTAGATCCATGTCCAAGGAACCTATATCTAAAATTTTCAGAGGAGTTTGGTAGAGTTCTCAAAGGTCAAATCGTTGAACTTTGACCCCTTAACAGACAAATTTCTGGCTGAAAACGGATTACAAAGATTTTCCCAAATCTCCATACCCTGTATATCAAACTTTGAGTTTGTAGGCTGAAAATTGAGTTATTGTGTAGGGAAATGCACACACACACACACACACACACACACACACACACACACTTTCACTTTTATAGATAGATTGTGTTTTACTTTGCAATCCTTAAAAGAGCTATAACAGTGGCAACATCGGATTTCTAACTTTGAGGTCGCTCGAATTTAAAGTACTCCCAGCAGTCAAAAGAACTAACAATGGAAAGCTGAATTAAACCAAGTAAGTGTTCAGAAAACACTGAAAGGAGATAAAAAAATAGGAACTTGTGAAAACCAAATAAGTGTGGGGATATAAAAGTTTGAATTGCAAACTCCTGGAAAGTAAGAATATTTTTTATTTTTTATTTATTTTTTTCTTCTCTTCTCTTTGCTTAGCACTGTCACAACATCTTGGTGCACCTGTACATACAAAACGAAGAGAAATAGGAATTATTTATGTATTAGGAATTATTCATGTATTTTTTCTTTCTTGCGACATAGTTTTTTCTCTTTTCTGGGAAAAGACATTTGCTTGGAATTTAAAACTATGGTCAACATTTGTTTGCAAAGTTATTGAAGGAAACAAATTACTGTTCCCTTCCCCCCAGATGTTCTAAAAATACTAAAACCTTGTTAATCTGAACAGTTTTGCTAATTTCCATAAATTCAGTATTTTACTCATCAGTACAAAAATAGACAAAGTACATTGGAACAATTATTAAATGTGCAAACTAAACAACAACAACATAAGCAACAATTATTTGAACACCAGAAGTACTTGGATGAAAGGCAAAACTGCATGGAAGAGCCGTAATTATTTGGCTATTGCCGTAGCTTTTTATACAAGTCATAAAAAATATGTTGACTGATAATAATAATAATACATTTTCACAAGATTCAACATGGAATGCAATTGACAATTTCTGCTACAGACCTGAAGACGGTAAATCATTTTAAGCTTATTTTTGTCGATATCAAGATTTTTTTTAGTATTGACTGCAAACAGTGGTCGGACCAGAAAAAAGGTTCATTTACTATTACGGAAAGTAAAGAAGGTCTAGGATAACAAGCTTGTGGATTTTAGTTTACCACATAAAACGTCGAAATTCTTTCGTTGAGATGAAACTTCTTACAGAACTATTTAGTCCGAAAGTCTCTTTATTCCATAAGGCTTGGTCATGTCTGAATTTGCAGAAGAATGACTAAGATGATTTAGCAACGTATGCATCTATGGTAACTAAATATTGCAATGAATTCAAATTTGCAGATCTTGGTGCAGACAATTTTAAATGGTTAGTATTTGTGCAAAGATTGACTTCTGGTCGAGATGCGGAAACTAGAAGGCATGTCCTAACAAAATTAGAAAATGAACCCAACCTAACCCTATAAAAGTTAATGGAAGACTGGCAGAAAATAGAAATTATTAAGAGATTCAATGGATATATAAGCTGGAGTCACACATATCAAAAAAGCAGACAGACAATTTAAAAAAACACGTTCTAGGCCACAAAAAGCCAAACAGAAGGCACAAACAGATACTATGTAGACCGAACAAAAGTAGCTCTTCCCCAACGAGAACAGCGCCTGACCACAAACCAAGAAACCAAAATCAGGCAGGGTACTCTATTACTAGTCCTAAAGTGATGATATCCTTGCCAACCGATCTAGTCGTAATTGTCTAGACGACTGCAGGCGATTTTTCACCAGATACAAAAACTTCAGTTACACCGCAACAGGTACCAGTCACAACTCTATTTTTCCCAGTATTGGAACATTATTTACCGAGAGTCAACATTACTCAAAAATATTATGTGCAGCAAAATAATGACACTCAAACTGTTTTTCCACAATATGGAAGAACTGCCAGACCGTTTTACCTGGCGTCTCTTCAAAGTAGACAGTTCATCAGGTTAATGACACTAGTGGAAACCCCTGGGACAATATCGCCCCTTGCCTGAATTATTACAAGCAGGATCGTAGGTGAGGTTTATTGTCTATCCGCGCAAGTAATCAGTGTTTTATTAGATTCTCGTGGTTAATATATGAGAAAATGGCAATAAAATGTTTTCCTTGCAGATCAAAAGAAAAAAAATTTACCCTGAACAATGAATCCCCCAGGAAGTAGGGGCTATTTAAACTGTCTACGGCATGTTTGATATGGAGCTTCCCCAAATCACATCAGAACCACAACATTTCGCCAGGAAAAGGAAAATCCCTGAGCTGTTCATGGTCCATCCCAAAGAGTAAAAAATACTGATACACTGTCCGAAGTTATAAACTTGGGAGAGAGTGTTGTGGTAGAACTAACCTATGTTATCTCCTAATAGATTATTCAGATCTCAGTAAATGCCGGAAAACTAAGCCATAAGGTGTCAGTTGATATCTAGTGGACCAACCTAGGTCGTTCGTCAGCTACGACGAACAACCCACCTATTTTAGGCTTTGCAATACATGTTGTTACTTTATTTTAGTGTTCTGTTTTTCTTTGTAACCCTTAGCAGGGCTATAGCATTAATATATATATTAGCAGGTCGCCCGGCATTACCCAGTTGTATGCATGTATATTATATTTCAATTTATACAGAAACTGAGACGTGCATGCGAGTACTGTTTTTTCTAAATAGTTCACTTTTTGAAAGTAAACAAAAAAAAAAAATACTTCAGCTAAGATTGAAACCAAGACCTAAAGACTGTCAGCCAAGTATGATAATCTTTAGACTAGCTTGGTGCAATCTTTACATAGTGTTTTTAAACCTACTTATTCTTAACATAAAACAGCTGTTATGCGTCATAACCATGCATGCGCATTCCTGAAACAGTTGACAAGCAGATAAAAATCCGATAACCTTCAATATTGACCCTTTAGCAGTCCCTTTTTTCCAGATAAAAACTGATTAACTTTTTCACACGTCTGATTACCCTATATACTAAATTTCAAGTCTGTAGATCAAAACTTTGTTCCGTATATAGGTTGAGAAGTGTACTCACACGCACATTCTCACTTTCATAGATATATGAGTGTGTGTGCAGAATGATCTCTACAAAACTCCTGTCAATTTTTGGTCTCCAAAATTAAAACTTGATATATAGGAGATTTGGACCTGTGAAACAAATTCAATTTTGAATGAAAATTGGGGAAAAAAAAAAAAAATTGAACTTTGCAAGCATAAGTCAACATCAAGTATTCTTGTATACATGCACAAATATACATTTATACTTTAAGATAATCCAATTTTAGCTATTTCTTATCCATCTAATGATATCTCAAATGGTAACAACTAAGGCTGGAGCACTAAATATTTTGATATCAATTCTAACTGATGGCATCCATGGCTCTTTTTTTTTTTTTTTTTTTTTTTTAAATTTTGAAATCACTGCTACATATTGGGTACAATATAATCAATAGTGAATTGGCTCTATAATAAATTCAAAATCTGCATGAATTAAAATATAATATTTAATCATATTTTACGACTGGGCAATGCCGGACAGCCTGCTAGTTCTTGTGTAGATGTATTATTCTTACATAGAAATGAAGAGACTTTGTTATATTGCCATCTAATTTATATCCATGTTGACAGTGTCCTTGCATTAAAAACTATCAAAGTGATTGAATGAACACATAAGGAGACACACAGTAAGCACCATACACTGGTGAAAAATGCATTTCCTACAGCTTGACGATCTGTAAGAAGTTGAATGTAGGAGTAAGTCTTGGGAACATATACCAGAAAAAACAGTTAGAAATAAGTTGCGCACCAGTCACTGACTATGCACTTTTTACAGCTATGTACCTTGAAAATGGAGCTGTTAAACCTGACATAATGATATGGGACAAGGAGAAAGAAGCAACCTTAGTAGAAGTTCATATCCCCAATGATGCAGAGTTAAACGGAGCTGAAAGGGAGAAGATAATAAACTACCATATATTTTATCTTATGTATGGCATGAAAAGATACTGAAATCTTAGGAAGATCTCTATCATTTCAATAATTATCAGAGCAACTGGACTCTTCAAAAATGCTAAAAACTACCTGGTAAATATACCCGGTGAACCAAGTGCAAGAGAGGTTCAAACCAATTGCACTTAAATGGATGCTTAGAATCTTAAAGATCTCTCGGTTGGAATATGAGATAAAAAGTGAATGTCTGGCATCTGGTAGGATGCCCCATCTCCAGTTTGAACAAAATTATTTTACAAAATGACTAACCCAAACCAAACCACATGAATAATGATTTAAAGATATAAAGAACTTGAAGCATAAAAACTTTTTCCAAAATTTGCATTAAAAAATCTGGAAAGGGTTGCTATGCTATAAACCAAACAAACCAACAAAGCAAACCTTATCTCCTATCTTTTCTGAGTCATTATATTTGCTTGTGTTTCCCTTCTCTAAGCAGTAAGCAAAAAAGCAAACAAACATGAGTAACCTACTTTCATTTCCGAGAAAAGAACTTTTAAAATGTGCATGTTAAATAATGATCTAATAATGTTGTATGTGTAAAGTTTTCATTTAAGGCCTAAGATAAATAGTACAGGGTGGAACAATAAAATTGTCGCCCTAGAAAAGACGACATGATTCCATTTCCGTTTGATGAAACTGGTTTTCCTTTTTATTTTTTATTTTTTTTTGTTGCAGACTATCTACTTATTGACTAGTTGTGTACAGATCCCAAGAGCGATAGGAGCCTTCTATCATGTCTAAAAGTGAAACAATGTTCAATGAGTGAGATTGGAGATGTGCCGCTGTACAACTCCTGCTCTCTACCAATCTAAGTTATGACAACAGGACCATTGCCAGCCAGCACCCTCAAAATGCAAATCGGGATAGTTCAATGCTTGAGGGCACATCCCAATGCATCGGACGACCCATGGTTATGGTCTCAGGTGTGGTTTCAAGTGAGGCCACATCATGCCACCTCAAATCTTTGAAGTCTACTTGAAAGTCAACACCAAAGTGTACTTGGATGTGCCGAAGAGTGTGGTGATCCCCTGGTGCAGTCGGGTGGCTTCTGACAGATCCTGTGTATGGCAACAGGACTTGGTGCCAACCCACAAGTCCAAAGAGACCCAGGCTTGGCTTCAGAAGGAGTACTACGACCTTGTACCCTTCTTCCACTGCCCCCTCCTCCTCTTACCTGAACCGGCTGTTTGTTTGGTCATTTTTTTTTTTTTTTTTTTTTTTTTTTACATAGGCATCACCACATTATTAAGGCCAAGAGGCCACTCAAGGATAAGGGTTAAAGAGTGTACAGTAGAAATTGGACAATATAGTAATCATTAGTAATGAAAATTTGGTAAATTTGATAACTTATATGGAACGGCTCATCAAGAACTTATTTACTTTAGACTTGAAGACAACCATATTGTAGTCAGCCGGAAAGCAGGAAAACGGAAGACAATTCCACAGGCGTGCAGTTCTAAGAAAGAAGGTTTGTTCATGGAATCTACGTTTACGTTTAGGCACAGATAAAGCATTATATACGTTGAGAACATCACCACCATGACCTTCTACAACACCAAAGCCAGCCTGATTGCCGCCATATACCGAGTATTCGCTGAGCTCCTGCCGGCGCTTGTGGAAAAGCCATGCTCCCAGTTCCAGACCCATATCAAGGTGGTAATTGAAGCTGAAGGCGGCTACATTGATTGAATAGATAATCAGATTACCTGAATTGATTTTTTTTCAATAAAAGTTTTAAAATAAAACTGAAGTGTTTTCTTTAGGGTGGCTATTTCATTGTTCTACTCTGTACATTTGTTTATTTATAGGCTTTTTTTTTTTTAATGAAATCTTACCTAGGATAAGGTTGATTGGGCATGCTATTTAAAGCTTATTTGGGTCATGGAGTAACCATGTATTGCATTTTGAAGCTAACAATAATAGTACTTTTACTGTTATGCTATTACATATACTTTTTTTGAATTGAAGTTTATCTTAGATGTTTTTCGTTGTGAAATTTGCCAAGGGCGCATTTAATATGCATAACCTATCAGGTGGCTAACGTGTTCTTTTTATTAGTTACATTTACACTCGTACTATAATGCTTGTCACGTGAATTTTTATGTTCTAGTTTTCTTTCTCTCAGCTATTTTGATTCTGTGCCTCCCATCATCCTCAAAAATGTTTTGCATATTTTTTTGTATGGAAATCACTCAAGACAAAGGGTGAAACCATTAGATGTAAGGAGCTAAAAAAAAAATACTATTTCAAGGTCAAAAACTTATCTATGATAATTGTTAGATGAAATAGATTCCGACCCCAAAAAACGCAATTCTTCCCTATTTATCAGAAACATCGCTCCTAGAATGTGAGGACTAAAGGACAAAATAAGAGAAGCAAGAGTTACTAGATTGCTGAAAGTAAACCCAAGATCTACTTTCTATTCTCTGTACATTATAACGTGGAGTCGAATTAATAAGAAACCCTTGAGACTTAAATCATAAATAAATGTTCGGTCATATTGTTGTCGTTTTTCTCTCTTCTATCTTCATAATTTTCTAATCCTTCCTTTTTTTTATTTTATTTTTTTTTTCTCAATTTAAAAACCAATGTGTTGCTCTAAATTGATTCATTAAAAAAAATTTTTTTTTCTTTTTTCTTTTTTTGCTAAGAAGTTATACATGGCAACCATTTTGACTAGGTGCTTCTCAACATCCTCAAAGATGTTTTACTTATCAAGAAAAATGCATCAACTATGTTTTTTTTTTTCTGCTCCTTGACTGCTCTGCTAATTAGAGCAAAATAGTTTACACATTTACAGGTTATTTTATCATCTACATATATAAAGTACTAGTGTGTGTGTCTGTGTGTACAACTCTCCTCCAACTCACACCACTGGACCGAACCTAACATGATGATGGTCCCCCACCTAGGAGTGGTGGCGAACCCCAACTTAGTGTGCACCATCTCTAGGTGGGGAAGTTTATGAGGAGTTGCACCAAATATGACCTTGACCTTGAAAAATGATGTGCAACATCGTTTTAACATCCACTCATGGGTATCTGTGATAGTAAAAAAATATTCTGAATATAGAGGTCGACATTCTAACCAGTTATGTAAATACGTAATACTTTTCTCTTATAACAAACAACCAAAAACAAATAACCTTTTTCTTTTTATCTACCATTTTATTCTTGATTCCACACTTACCTCCCCCCCTCCTCCACCAACATAGGCAACATGATAAGCTGTTTATTACATGCTGACATTTCCCTCTTCCTCTCCCCCCCCATCCCTCATATGAGGATTTTTTTTTTTTTTATCTATATGAAAATCATGTTGCGATGGTAAACAGTTATTCCATACCCTTTGTTGCAAGTTATGTCATAAGCCAGGCACATCTGAACTTTTTCATCTAACCTTGAATGTTGCTTCACAAGTATTTACCAACAATCTGGATCTAGCTCGCCACAAGGAATCTTGAACTATCTAGCTTTTAAAGAGCAAAATCTTATTATTTATTTATTTATTTTTTTAAGAACTTATGTAAATGCTATACAGGCGGCCAGAGACCGCCTGTGAATTTAATATTCCCCTTACACTTGCCCCTTCGGAGGAACCCGGTTCAACCCACCTAGGTGAATACCATACAACAAATGATATGCTTTAATACCTCATTCTAATATGGTTTCCTAACCCAGTACCTTCTTTCAAAGAACTGCAGGCTTGTGTAACTCTCTTTGTGCTGACTGTTCTCTTCCTACTTATAGCTTTGGTTTTTTCCAATGCTAAGGTCAATTGGCATCTATTATTTCTGTGATAATAATCTTTCATTCTTTTTAGTTCCCTAAATCAAATGGCTTTATGCTTTGTCTGGAGTGATTTCTATATATATATATATATATATATATATATATATATATATATTATTTGGTAATTAGTAAAAACTTGAGAGTGCTCAATACTATTGCAGAGCAAATATGTGTTTTATTTTTTTATTACCGTTTTATCTGTTTGGCTACATGTTTCAGATTTTGGACCATGTTTATGATTCAACAGCCTCGTCAGACCTTACAGAAGTGGTTGTTATTGGAAGAAAATGTTTTAAAAAAAAATATGAAAGAAAGAAAAGGAAAAAGCGGATGTTGACAATATTTCAGTTTTGAAGGTTAAAGATACATTCGATTGTATTGTGTGTGTGTGGGGGGGGGGGGTAGCAGATTCAGGTAGGCGTGGGTGGAGATATATGGATATAGGGAGGGGGGTGGAGAGAGGATGAAAAAGATAAAATTGAGGGGGGGGTAAAAAGAGGAGGGCGAAGTTTCAATTTTTTGTTTTTAAATTTTAACTGGTTTTTGGTTTTTCAGCAAGGTATATAAAATAGATGAGAGAGAGAGGGAGGGAAAGAGAAGGAGAGAGAGGGAAAGGGTTAGTGTAGATGTCATTTTTGACAACTACGGGGTTCGTTGAAGAGTTTGTAGTCATTATATGTCGGCCTGCTCTTAGCGGTTCACAATGGGTTGCTTTCTTCAACACACACGTAGATGCACGCGCACATTCGCATACATACACATACATACATATGTACACTTCTAGGCATCCATATACCAACACACACGTACATATAAACAAAGTATATGCAGACATACATGTGTCCATAAGCAGACATACGCACACACATATACACAGCTCCTACACATATATGTACACTCACTGAAATATATAGGCACATATACACATATATATGCATATATAGAGCAGGCTGACATATAACGACTACGAACACTTAAACAAACTCCGTAGTTGTAAAAAAAAGTGACATCTACACTAACCCTTTCTCTCTGTCTCTCTCTCTCTCCTTCTTTCTATCCCTCCTGCTTTCCCTCTATTTCCCTCTTGTTCTCCCCCTCTCTCTCTGTGTCTCTCTCTCTCATCTATTTGATATACCTTGTTGAAAAACCAAAAGCCAGTTAAAATTTAAAACCAAAATAATGAAACTTCCCCCCCCCCCCTCATCTCCTTACCCCCCTCGCTTTTATCTTTATCATCCTCTTTCCCCCTCCCCCTCCCTATATCGATATATCTCCACCCACGCCTACCTGAATCTGCTACACCCCCCCACCCACACAAACACAATACAATCGAATGTATCTTTAATCTCCAAAACTGAAATATTGTCAATGCCCGCCTTTTTCCCCTTTCTTTCTTTCATATTTTTTAAAAACATTTTCTTCCAATAACTAACAACCACTTCTGTAAGGCCTGACGAGGCTGTTGAATCATAAACATGGTCCAACATCTGAAACATATGTAGCCAAACAGATAAAGCGGTAATAAAAAGATAAAAAATATATATATATATAAACTGGTTGACTATAATCAAGTGTGATCCATAGGCTTCAGTTTCATTTCTACACTGGGATGTAGGGGAGGGTACCACTATTTTCCCAGGATTATTTATTCTTGATATTTACCTTGATATTTAGCAAGAGTGCATCAAGTACCATTCTAAAAACATTTTATAAGAAATATGTTTATGAAATTATAAAAATAAGTTTGTTTTTTTTAAATTTAAAAATAAACTTTCTTTTTTATTTAAATTTATATAATAAATATATCAAAGTAACAAAATTTCAAACATAAAAAAAATATATATATTCAATACTTAATAAAAGTGAAGGGACTGATTTGCTTTGTTACTGCTTCCAGAAAATTAGGAAATACATTAGCTGACTATAACCAAAAGGTAATATTGCAACAAGTAAAAACAGATGAGACATGGACTATAAGAAATTTCTGTCAACGGTAACAGGAAATATTGGGATTGAGTGCTTGGTTTATATCTCCAATGATGCTGGTCTGACATTGATGGCTCACTGTGGTTTAAGAATAGTTTATCATGAAAAGGGCAAATAGATCATGAGTAGGGCTGTGACAACAACGTATTTGTTCATTGTTTTGACTCTTGAGTATATATCCCTTAATATCTTATTTATTTTTATATAGACTTATGTGATTCTCGGTTGATTGACCGTGTCTTACTGTGTCGGATAGATACTTGAGAGTCAAAAGAGTGAAAAGAATATTCTGTTGTCACAGCCCTAATCATGAGTATTGTATATTGTCCTGAAAGGGACAGTTTCTCTCAATGTCAAATATATTGCAACTGATTGGTAAAATTAAAAGAATTTCAGTTTATGGGTTCAGATCAGTGTTAGTCAACTGTGATGGCCAGTTTAGCAAGAGCGCATCAAGTATCATTTTTAAAACATTTGATATTACTCTAATGCACTTTTAAAACGTTTGATATGACTCTAATGCACTTTTAAAACGTTTGATATGACTCTAATGCACTTTTAAAACGTTTGATATGACTCTGATGCATTTTTAAAACGTTTGATATGACTCTGATGCATTTTTAAAACGTTTGATATGACTCTGATGATTTAAAAACGTTTGATATGACTCTGATGCATTTTTAAAACGTTTGATATGACTCTAATGCACTTTTAAAACGTTTGATATGACTCTAATGCACTTTTAAAACGTTTGATATGACTCTAATGCATTTTTAAAACGTTTGATATGACTCTAATGCACTTTTAAAACGTTTGATATTACTCTAATGCACTTTTAAAACGTTTGATATGACTCTGATGCATTTTTAAAACGTTTGATATGACTCTGATGCATTTTTAAAACGTTTGATATGACTCTAATGCACTTTTAAAACGTTTGATATGACTCTAATGCACTTTTAAAACGTTTGATATGACTCTAATGCATTTTTAAAACGTTTGATATGACTCTAATGCACTTTTAAAACGTTTGATATGACTCTGATGCATTTTTAAAACGTTTGATATGACTCTGATGCATTTTTAAAACGTTTGATATGACTCTAATGCACTTTTAAAACGTTTGATATGACTCTAATGCACTTTTAAAACGTTTGATATGACTCTAATGCATTTTTAAAACGTTTGATATGACTCTAATGCACTTTTAAAACGTTTGATATGACTCTGATGCATTTTTAAAACGTTTGATATGACTCTGATGCATTTTTAAAACGTTTGATATGATTCTAATGCACTTTTAAAACGTTTGATATGACTCTAATGCACTTTTAAAACGTTTGATATGACTCTAATGCATTTTTAAAACGTTTGATATGACTCTAATGCACTTTTAAAACGTTTGATATGACTCTGATGCATTTTTAAAACGTTTGATATGACTCTGATGCATTTTTAAAACGTTTGATATGACTCTAATGCACTTTTAAAACGTTTGATATGACTCTAATGCACTTTTAAAACGTTTGATATGACTCTAATGCATTTTTAAAACGTTTGATATGACTCTAATGCACTTTTAAAACGTTTGATATTACTCTAATGCACTTTTAAAACGTTTGATATGACTCTGATGCATTTTTAAAACGTTTGATATGACTCTGATGCATTTTTAAAACGTTTGATATGACTCTGATGCATTTTTAAAACGTTTGATATGACTCTAATGCACTTTTAAAACGTTTGATATGACTCTAATGCACTTTTAAAACGTTTGATATGACTCTAATGCACTTTTAAAACGTTTGATATGACTCTGATGCATTTTTAAAACGTTTGATATGACTCTGATGCATTTTTAAAACGTTTGATATGACTCTAATGCACTTTTAAAACGTTTGATATGACTCTAATGCACTTTTAAAACGTTTGATATGACTCTAATGCACTTTTAAAACGTTTGATATGACTCTAATGCACTTTTAAAACGTTTGATATGACTCTGATGCATTTTTAAAACGTTTGATATGACTCTGATGCATTTTTAAAACGTTTGATATGACTCTAATGCACTTTTAAAACGTTTGATATGACTCTGATGCATTTTTAAAACGTTTGATATGACTCTGATGCATTTTTAAAACGTTTGATATGACTCTAATGCACTTTTAAAACGTTTGATATGACTCTAATGCACTTTTAAAACGTTTGATATGACTCTAATGCACTTTTAAAACGTTTGATATGACTCTAATGCACTTTTAAAACGTTTGATATGACTCTGATGCATTTTTAAAACGTTTGATATGACTCTGATGCATTTTTAAAACGTTTGATATGACTCTGATGCATTTTTAAAACGTTTGATATGACTCTGATGCATTTTTAAAACGTTTGATATGACTCTGATGCATTTTTAAAACGTTTGATATGACTCTGATGCATTTTTAAAACGTTTGATATGACTCTGATGCATTTTTAAAACGTTTGATATGACTCTGATGCATTTTTAAAACGTTTGATATGACTCTGATGCATTTTTAAAACGTTTGATATGACTCTGATGCATTTTTAAAACGTTTGATATGACTCTAATGCACTTTTAAAACGTTTGATATGACTCTAATGCACTTTTAAAACGTTTGATATGACTCTAATGCACTTTTAAAACGTTTGATATGACTCTGATGCATTTTTAAAACGTTTGATATGACTCTGATGCATTTTTAAAACGTTTGATATGACTCTGATGCATTTTTAAAACGTTTGATATGACTCTGATGCATTTTTAAAACGTTTGATATGACTCTGATGCATTTTTAAAACGTTTGATATGACTCTAATGCACTTTTAAAACGTTTGATATGACTCTAATGCACTTTTAAAACGTTTGATATGACTCTAATGCACTTTTAAAACGTTTGATATGACTCTAATGCACTTTTAAAACGTTTGATATGACTCTAATGCACTTTTAAAACGTTTGATATTACTCTAATGCACTTTTAAAACGTTTGATATGACTCTAATGCACTTTTAAAACGTTTGATATGACTCTAATGCACTTTTAAAACGTTTGATATGACTCTAATGCACTTTTAAAACGTTTGATATGACTCTGATGCACTTTTAAAACGTTTGATATGACTCTAATGCACTTTTAAAACGTTTGATATGACTCTGATGCATTTTTAAAACGTTTGATATGACTCTAATGCACTTTTAAAACGTTTGATATGACTCTAATGCACTTTTAAAACGTTTGATATGACTCTAATGCACTTTTAAAACGTTTGATATGACTCTAATGCACTTTTAAAACTTTTGATATGACTCTAATGCACTTTTAAAACGTTTGATATGACTCTAATGCACTTTTAAAACGTTTGATATTACTCTAATGCACTTTTAAAACGTTTGATATGACTCTAATGCACTTTTAAAACGTTTGATATGACTCTAATGCACTTTTAAAACGTTTGATATGACTCTAATGCACTTTTAAAACGTTTGATATGACTCTGATGCATTTTTAAAACGTTTGATATGACTCTGATGCATTTTTAAAACGTTTGATATGACTCTGATGCATTTTTAAAACGTTTGATATGACTCTGATGCATTTTTAAAACGTTTGATATGACTCTGATGCATTTTTAAAACGTTTGATATGACTCTAATGCATTTTTAAAACGTTTGATATGACTCTGATGCATTTTTAAAACGTTTGATATGACTCTAATGCATTTTTAAAACGTTTGATATGACTCTAATGCACTTTTAAAACGTTTGATATGACTCTGATGCATTTTTAAAACGTTTGATATGACTCTGATGCATTTTTAAAACGTTTGATATGACTCTGATGCATTTTTAAAACGTTTGATATGACTCTAATGCACTTTTAAAACGTTTGATATGACTCTAATGCACTTTTAAAACGTTTGATATGACTCTAATGCACTTTTAAAACGTTTGATATGACTCTGATGCATTTTTAAAACGTTTGATATGACTCTAATGCATTTTTAAAACGTTTGATATGACTCTAATGCATTTTTAAAACGTTTGATATGACTCTGATGCATTTTTAAAACGTTTGATATGACTCTGATGCATTTTTAAAACGTTTGATATGACTCTAATGCATTTTTAAAACGTTTGATATGACTCTGATGCATTTTTAAAACGTTTGATATGACTCTGATGCATTTTTAAAACGTTTGATATGACTCTAATGCATTTTTAAAACGTTTGATATGACTCTGATGCATTTTTAAAACGTTTGATATGACTCTGATGCATTTTTAAAACGTTTGATATGACTCTAATGCATTTTTAAAACGTTTGATATGACTCTGATGCATTTTTAAAACGTTTGATATGACTCTGATGCATTTTTAAAACGTTTGATATGACTCTGATGCATTTTTAAAACGTTTGATATGACTCTAATGAAAATTTAATCGAATTTCCTGGCCCATTAGTGAATATGCTTACAAATATGCTAAAAGTATGTGTATAAAATACCAAGAAATGTAGTCAAATTTAAATCGTTATGTTTTTTTTTTTAAACGACAAAAACAATAAATTGAAATAAGGAAATGTAAAATAATTATATAAATTTAAAGGTAAATATTTATAAGGGTTGATAAAAAAGGTGGTTAAAGTCAGCTTATGCACTTCCTAATTTTCTGCGGAGTGCTACTAGAAATGGTGACAAGGCAAATCAGTTACTTCACTTTTGTTTTTCAGTATTTCTATAAGAAATGTTTATGAAATTATAAAAATAAGTTTTTATTTGAATTCATATAAATATGCCAGAGTAACAAAATTTCAAACAAAACATTTATTTATTTTTTATTTTTTTTTTATTATTCAATTTTCACCCCAAACAAGGCACAGTGCCACTTTGAAGTAGGGGGCTACTATCAGGGACATAATTTGCAGGGGCATTATAAAGGGGGATGAGTAGAAAGATGTTTGTTCACATTACACTTGAACTTCTGCATACCAGTACAGTTGGGAAAGCAGAATCCCGGAAGGGAGTTCCAAAGACCTGCAGTTCTGGGGATAAAACTATGGGAGTAAAAGGTTTTCTTACACCTAGGGATCTCTACTGTAAAGAGGCGAGACTTAGTGGCTTGTCAGGTTTGTCGGGGGTAGTTATGTCGAGGAGATACAAGTGTTTTCAGTTCGTCAGACTACTCACCATTAAAGTATTTGTAGAACAGACAGAGGGATGCAATATCTCGTCAATGGGACAGAGGCTGAAGCCTAGATGACAGTTCAGGACTTATCAGGTTGGCGACTATCTTTTGAACCCTGTCCAGGAGTGAGACAAGCAGCAGATGCACCAATATTTGATAGAAGTGAAGGAACTGATTTACCTTGTCACCGCTCAGTGAATACGTTTATGAATATGCTAAAACTATGTGTATAAAATACGAAGGAATGAAGTTGAATTGAAATCTTTGTATTTTTATTTTTAAATGAGGAAAAATGATAAACGTAAATAAGAAAATATAAAAT
Source organism: Euprymna scolopes (assembly GCF_053919585.1). Classification (NCBI taxonomy): domain Eukaryota; kingdom Metazoa; phylum Mollusca; class Cephalopoda; order Sepiida; family Sepiolidae; genus Euprymna; species Euprymna scolopes. Next base: position 48,450,875 of record NC_136498.1, read on the forward strand.
AATTATATAAATTAAATCTCCTATGAACTCTGGCAATCACATTTTGGATACAAGTTTATATCTGGTCCACTTGCCGTGGAACCATATTAAATTGGTCACCGATTTATTTATTTTTTTATTTTTTTGTCTGTAGACAAGTGAAGACAGTGCTGTAGTTTGAGTAACAAAACTAGTTCACATAATCAATTTCTATGTTCATGGCTACTGTGACTACATTCAGGTTTGACTATTATTACAATTGACTTAACCTGCTGATGTACTAAGAACTGCCCAGCTGTCGACTTATTCCACTTGTTGTTGACCTAACTAGCCCATTTTCTTTGAGATAGTGATATTTGCTGATGACACCACGCTCTATAACAGACACAAATGAACACATATCTAAAAAAAAATTGCTAAAACTCTAGAATAAGACCTCCAGTCCGGAGTGGAATGGGGCTGTAACTGGTTGGTAATGTTCACTGTTGCCAAGACTATACTTACAGGGTGGAACGATACAGTTGTTGCTTTAAAGAAAACAGCATTACAACTTTATTTTAAAACTCTTATTGAAAAAAAACCAATTTAAGTAACTTGATTATGTAGTAGAACTGACATCTATTCAATGTATCTTTCTTAGCCTTAATCACTGCCTCGATACAGATCTGGAACTAGGAGCATGCCTTTTCCACAAGCGCCGGCTGGAGCTTGGCAGATGGCAGCGATCAGGCTGGCTTTGGTGTTGTGAGAGATCATGTTGATATGAGACCATCAAGTGTTGGGGTGGGTGTCTGGAAGTCAGGTCATCCTGTTATCCTATATTTATGAAAAGTAAATTTACTTTTACTATTTCGAGTTTTGAAATAAGTTATCTAGCTGACTCTTGAGATTGTTCCAAATTTAAAAGTAAATTGACAAGTAGAAAGTAATACATAATCGTTTTTTACATGCAACCCCTATCGTATCAAAGAATCAATAAATGTTTGTTGATTATACAGCTGTTTAGTTGCAAACCTACATCCATTCATTTAGCCGGGATCAAAATGTTCATATAACCTTTGTAAAGAAAAGTGATGTTTAAACCATTGGGGGATATTTTACGATCGTCCATATGAGTAAATGTGGTGTTGTGGTAGACAAAGGATGAAAGGAACTGTTTTGTAAGAATTAATCAAAATGTGTCGAGTTATGTGTAGAATAAAGGATGATTACCACTAAGTCTCCCCTCACACACACACACACACACACACTTAATAGTTCTTCACCTAATTTGTAAAATTTATTTACCCCACCCCCACCCCCCACCGTCTTTTTTTTTTTTTTTTAACACAATAAATAACTCAAAGTAGGCCATACTCCCATGCATTACCTCTTTATAAAAGGTGGATGGGGTTTTCTTTTGCAATAAGTGCCTTCATCGATGGGGAATTAGCAATGACAGTATACAGGTATTTTTGTTAGTCTGGCACACTTCAGTTTGAAATATTTTTTCATGGTCCTTAGTCTGTGACGTTCCAATTTTTAAGTGCCATTTTTGTTTCAATTTGAAGTGATATTTTTATTACTAAATGTACAGATTGAATGACACGTCTTGAGATTGTCCGTTTTTGTGTTTCACACAAGCATATCTAATCTTTGAAATGCTAACTTGTCTCATTTTTGTTATATCTCAAATTTTAAAAAAAAAAGGTCACTTGGTGTTTGTTGAAAATAATTTATGGAAACATTTATCATTGAAATAACAGTCGCGAGTAAAATCAGTGTTATCTCTTGAAATGTCGTGTCCTATTAATCTACTGTTTGTACTTTCTGCACTCTTCTTCACCTACCATGAATATTTACTTTTTTATGAAAGAACACGAGTAGAAATGTCTTAATTCACAGTATAACAATTCAGAAAAAGGAGAATACATTAAAGATGAAAAGATGAGGAAATAATCTCGACTATTATATAAAAAGAACTTTGTGTATGTGCGATTTCGTTCCTTATGGACACCAGAACGGCTGGGCTGATTTTTATGAAATTTCACTCAAAAATACTTTGTGCCTGGCAGTGTTCTTAGATAAAGTTTTGTATAAGAATGTTTTCAATAAGTATCGATAATTGAAATAATCTGAAAAAAGAACAGGCAACCAAAGTTAATACTTTGACTAAAGTTAACACCTTACACAGCCTAACATCGCAAGTGCATTTGAAAAGTTTTATTACCATACAAGCCGAAAGGCCCAGCATATAAAATCAACAGTAGGTTCTTTGATATGATGGGCGCATTTGAAATAAATGTTTCTGTTTAAAGCACAATTGAAGTATGATATTGACTTTTGCATTTCAAACTTTAATTCAAGCCATTATAGAAAAAATGATTTTATAAAATCAACAGTAGGTATTGTGGTCTGTCATTGCATGGAGGCATGTGAAACTTTCTCCCGGTGTACCATGATGGATCCCCAACTAGAGCAGGCAATCGATCGATTTGATTGAAAAAAATGGTTGATTTCACTAATTTCGATGACAATAAAAATATGGGAGTGTGAAACCTTCATTGATCATGGTTCAATCCCAAGTAACATCGGGTCTCCCTGCTATTAATAGATATGTTCTTCACGAAAAGACAGTTTTCATTCTTGCTCCATCAAGACAATCTAAATCAATCGATTAACAGCTGTCTCTTTTCCCCCTACATGTTTTTTATATTGTCTGTTGGAACTCTACTTTTTCATTATCTTTAAACCCCAAAACGCCTCTCTTATCTGAATTATGTGTTTTCTCTTTATCATTACTTATCTAAAATCCACACTTGGTTTTCGCAAGGTTATGTTGAAAATATTTATTTCAACTTGACTTTATGCAGAAGCAAATAAATTGAACTTTAATGCTATTGACATTTTTATTATCTATATATATATAAAAGGCAAAATGTATGTATGTATGTATGCATGTTCGCTTTTTGTGTATATCTGCAAAAGGCTTTTTTCGTCGGCCTTCTCGGTCAGCTCGTTCCTTCTTAAAACTTTTTATATCTCGTTTAAATCGTAATATCCACGACTTAAAAACGGGGGTTACATGTGTATTTAATTTGCCCGACTTTTACCAGCTTGCCGCGTCTTCAAAAAGCGAATGATGGGGCGGGAGAAACAGTAACTGGCTTGCAGCGCAAAACTAGGTCTAACATCACGCCACTTCCCCGCACCTGTCAATTTCACTTTATAAACCTTAACTTAACACGCTTATCAATTCCTCTCCCCTCGTGGCTGAGATAGTTAGGTGTCTGGCTTTTTTTATCCATTTCATTTCCACCTTCGCGTTAAGGCTTCGGGGTTCAATCCTACCTTCCTATTGAAACCTTTTTATTTATTTTTTTTTTAACACACACACACCTCCAAGCACCCAGGCAACACCGGGTACTCCCCCCTCTGCTAGTCTATATTTAAAAATCACTTTATGTGAGTGAGTTCCTCATGGGTTCCAAAACGGTTGAGCCTATCTTTTTACAAATTTTGCACAAATGTAATTTATATTTCTGACAGAGTTCTTAGATATTTATACAGAAATTCATCCGATAAGTATCTAAAATTCAAAAAAGTCCCATCTTAAAAATAGTCGTTCTTCTCTTATGGATAAAAATAATTTTTACAGGGGAATATTTTACGTTACGCCTGTCTAACCTTGGCCGGTATAATGTAAAATATTTCCCTGTAAAAAGATTCTTCCTTTTTATCTCTAAGAGAAGAAAGATTTTTTTTTTTTTTTTTAAGATCGTCAAGCCCAAATATCAGTTGACGTGATATTGTAAACAAATACAGAATTTGATGAACGACATTATTTTATTTTTTTATTTTTTATGAATTAATCCACCAGGAAAATTATTCCTCATAATATATAATAATCAATAGACATTGACAGTGGGAGACTCTAAGAAAGCAACCCTTGTCATGGGCATATGTCAGAAGCAGAGATGCGTCATTGAATTCTCGTCAAAAATGCATTGAAAATGGTGGTGACTGTAGAAATATAAATTCTGCAGCACAAAAGGTCATTCGTTTTAATGGTACCATGCCTGTCTTTGTAGCTCTGAGTTAAAAAAAAAAATAGGAAGCTTTACTTTTGGAATGACCCTTGTATTTTTAAAGTTATGCAGTGAAGACATTGATAACTCAAAAACTATTCAACTGGTGCGGCTGAAATTTTGCATGGTGGTTATTCTTATTAAAGACGATCATAGCCATACATCAAATTTGTTAAAATCAGAAGTTGAAATTCAGTCCAAATTTCCTGCATTACTGAACCCCACATCTGACATCTATTGAAATGAATAGCTCTTGCCTTGAGGACGCTTCATGTTTAGACAAGCTTCTTGTTTTGACCTTCACTCCTGATCTGAAATGGAGCACATACATCAAATCTGTTCCTCCTAAAAATGGTTGGATTATTCAACTGCTCCAGTAGATATCTCACTGCTGAAACAATTCTCTATTTGTATAAGAGCAAAGTACATCCTAGAATGGAGTACTATTACCACGCAACATCTGGGCAGGAACTGCTCAGAGCATCTTAACTTGCCTTGAGAGAGTTCAAAACCGACTTTGTAATCTAGTATGTGATGCCCTTTTCTCTTCTCTACAACCTCTTTCCCACTGCGAGTCTTTCCTTGCTCTATCGTTATTTTCATGGCAAGTGTTTGACGGATATCCAATCTATGGTCCCCTCCCTTACCAATTTTTCACAAAAAATATTCTAGTCAGAATCATTATCAATAAATTCCCTCATTCTCTGTGTCTAAACCTAAACGTGGATTCCATCAACAAAACTTCTGTCCTAGAAATACTTGTCTAGGAACCCTGGTTTGCTTTCCAGTTGACTACAATATTGTCACCTTCAAGTCCAACGTAAACAAGTTCTTATTTAATCGTCCTCGTAAATAATCTGATTATACCAAATTTCCACCACAAACAATTACTATGCTACTGTCCCAGTGATTGCAATACACATATTAACCCTTATTCTTGAGTGGCCTTTGGGCCTTGATATGTAGCTATCTCTTTGTAAAAAAAAAAAAAAAAAAAATTCAAATTCAATTAGTTCTAAGTTAAGCAATTACTGATATTTTGGACCAAGTTTAGTGATGATTGGTCAAGCGATCTTGGTATTGAACTATACACACATAAATTCAACCAAAAAAAAAAAAATAACCTCTGTTTGGAGGTAAGCATATTTAGATTCATAATGTGATAATTTTGTTTTATAAGGAAGAGATTGATTATTGTCTTTTTCTGGTGATATTGTCTTCTGAACATTTTTTAAGTTTTAATCGCATTTATTATTTAATATGTATCTTGGGAAATGTGCAAGAAGATATTACAGTAATTAATGATTCCTTCTGTCTACAGAGATGGTGGATATACCTTTGAATGACTGTGTGTGTCACAATAAATTTCTAGGGAAGCAAAGATTACACAATATCAAACTGCATTTCTGACTTGGCATTGTTTAGTGGCAGGGAGAAATCTAAGAGATGTAGAAGTAATCAAGATATACCAACCTGTAAACGTTTTTATCAGAACTGACATATGACCTTTTTTATGGGATTATCATTTTATACTTCCATTTGCAATAATGGTTAGTGTTCGTTAATGGACCAAGAGATTGGGGTTCAACTTGATACCTCCTTGCTAAGCACTAGGAACGATATAGTGAGGATCAAATGTAAGATGAGTAATCCAAGTAAAGAAATGGCACTCTCCCCTACATCTCTGTAGCAGCCAATAAAAGAGCGCTTGCGTCTTCTTAACTACAGTCTAACTACTTACCTACTAGTAATGTGGTGGTTCCATTCCAATATTTTTTACTGATTCTGTTCTGAATTCCTGATTCCAATACAAGTACTGACTCTGATTCTTTCCAAATTTCTAAGTATTTAATTATAGAGTTCCATGCTTTCTTTTAATTTTTTTTTTTTAAATTTCAACTTACCATAAAAGTCCATGCAATGTGTACATATATTTTTTCGATGTAAAATACACTTGTGGCAGATGTTGGTGATTATAGATTTCAGTTTAACTGGTAGTTTAAAAAAAATTTTTTTTTTTTACAAGGTGATCACCACTTATCAAGGCCCGAAAGCCACTCAGGGATAAGGGTTATTGCATGTACAATATGTTAGTGTGGGGGTTTAATAAAAATGTCTACTTAAGGGGGCGGTTCATCAGGAATTTGTTTACGTTGGACTTGAAGACATCCATGTTGTAGTCAGGTGGGAAGCAAGCAGACGGAACAGAGTTCCACAGGCGTGCAATTCTAAGTTTAAAATCAATTAAATATTTATCATTTTCTAATTATTACCAGAAAAGGAAAATTAAGTTTTAAACAAAAATTAACAATTAAAAGACTCGTTTTTGACCTCAGAAAATACAAATTTTTTTCCAATGCTTCAAAAGTTCCAATTTCTAGATTCTGATTAATCATCCCAACGCTACTACCTACCTATCTACATAGTTCTATTGCTGCTTGTTTGAAAATACTGTGTTGAAAGAGAAATGGCTGTAATTACTAAAAGATAAAATCATCAGAAAATCTCTGATAACCTTCATTCTTTCTTTAAAAAGATAAGTGATCAAATCTCTCAATTCTATTTAAAACTTTTATTAATTTGTTTTTACTTCATTTTAGAGTTTTAAGTTATGTTTCACAAAAAAGTCCGAATTGAAAACATTAGTGAATAAAATATTACATGGTCTAAATCTGATTTCTTTTTCATTGATTCGCTATTAAAACAAATCTAGCCTGATTTCTACTGTGTTTTGAATGATATTATGAATATTCTGTTTGTTAGCTTTTGAAATGAATATTAAATGAACAGTCAAATTGAATTTTCATGTCATTTTATGTTTTGTGAAAAGTAATGAATTTAAGCTGGCTTGATCATTATTAAATTATACTGGCCAACACTTTATTTATATGACTATTCTTTTAAAAAAATACTCTAGCTAAACAGATATCTGAATAATACTGGCCAACACATTTTTTTGATGGCCAAGTTTTCTAAGCTGATTTAGACTGATTTGCGAGCACTGATTCCGAAAATCATTAATTTTTTTTCTCATCAGGTCAATTTGAGATATTTGCTATTTTATACCTCTTTTTTTTTTTTTTTTTTTTTTTTTTTACCTAAAAATCAGGTGTTCTGCCACCCTGTTTTGGACCCATAATCTCCCTAAGTTACTCTTAACTAAAAAGTTACTCTTCTGGTTGGTCTTCACTTCCTTTTTGCAACCATATTCTTTTTAATTTGAATTTGTTACTGTTGAGGGGGAAAATAAGTGGCTCTTTCAATCAGCGAGCCAAACCAGATCACATGTTGTTAAAGAGGAGAAAATAGAATAAATCAGAGAGAAGGAAAAAAAGAATTAGAGAAAGAATAAAATAGTGGGAATAAAATTTCCTCACATTTAAAAATTTTTTAATTTTTTTTTCTTTTTAATTAATTGTTGAAGGCCTACATTTTTTGTTACATATATTGTCAACCAGGCCAATAGCACATGAGACGGTAAAACTTCCAGGCCAATAGCACATGATATGGTAAACAAACTTTGAATAACCATAATTCTGTGACTAATTTGGTAACCAAAATAAATGCATCCATTACTTTTAAAAAATCCCAAACGACACCATTTTGCTTTGATCACATTCTTCAACGTTTTGAAGAATAGCCTCAAATGCTGGAAGAAGGGCAGAGGTGGCCAACTAAAAATCGGTATGAGACCAGCAAGGACAGATATGGAGCCAGCAGGTGGCTCTGCCTTTTTAGTGTTAGTTGCTGTAACTGGGAATGGCTAAAGACTTTGCTTCTGATCATTTGAAACTGGGTCAATCCACCCTGGATGAATGTCATAGTTAGGAAATACATTGTGGGTACTTATGTTGTAAATATTCTGTTTTTTTTTCTATGAATATTGTCTCTGCATATTCCGGCAGTTTTTATAAACTGCTGGAATATGGTGGAATGCCATGACATTTCTGTGGAACAACTTGGATTCGAACTTGACACACCCAGGTTGCTAATTTGTGTTGTTAACCACTGAGCCACCGTCACCTTGTTGTTGTTGAGCATTCATTCCATATGAATTGGCTGATTATTGTTGGTATTTGTTTTCTCAATGTCTTTTTAGAGTTCTTTCTTTCTAGAAGGATATTGGACACTTATGAGTGGGACCACATGAAGGTTGCCAACATCTTTAAGTGAAAATGTTTGTGTGTGGAACAGACTGGATTTTAACTTGGCACACCCAGGTTCTCGGTCTGTGTTATCAGCCATTTAGCCACCCTCACCTCTCTGCTATTGACAGACTATCTGATTTCCAACTGTGCTACATATCATAAAGAGTTGCTCAGACATTAAAAAATATTTGGGAATGGTTGAATAGACACAGTGAGAGAGATTGAGAGAAATACATAGTTAAGATTTGTTGAGTTAATTATAGATTGCAGTTAATTAGATAAACTAAAACTTTTTTTTTTTTTTCAAACAACTCAATTTCAGAAGTAAAGTATATATTTTTTTTCATTTTGTGTAATTAAAAGTTATAAGAAAAACTTTAAAGAAACAAACGATTAACTCACATTTTGTGTTATATAAAATATTAGGTTCGTGCAAAAACAATATCGTTTTCTCACATATGTTAGTTTTATATATGATTAGCCTGAATGGCCGGTGTTGCCCGGGTGTTTGTAGGTGTGTGTTGAGCAAAAAAAAAAAAAAAAAAAAACTAGTGTTAGTATGCAGGCAGGCAGGCAGGTTTGAACCCGTGACGTTAAGGCGGAAAAGAAAGTGAAAGAAAATCTGACGTCTTCCCGCTATGCGTCTTAAGATTTGAAATTTAACGTAGTCAAGATGACTTACAAAAATGGCATTGCTTTTAAACCTCCCATGAAAGCAAATTAAACACCAGGTCGTTTTTAATGTGTGTGTGTGTGGGGGGGGGGATGAATCATCTCCCCCCACCAAAAAGGGGGCACTCTGGCAGTATCTAAATAAATAGTAATTCTCTCCGTATGAAGGGTTGACTAACGACTGAAACGGATGAGAATAATTGTCTGAACAATCAAAGCAATACAAACAGTCTTTACAACAGTTAAGGACATTCTTGGGTTTACAACGATTGAGGACTTTTTTACTGTAGACTAGCGGGGGGTACCCGGCAATGCCTGGGTGTCTTGAGGTAAATCAAAACTCGGGGGGGGGGGGGGGTTAAATAATAAAAAACAATGTTTTGGTAGGTGAGTATGAGGATCGAACCCGTACCCTTGAGTTGGAAATTAATGTGTGAAAAAAAAAACGTGCGACGTTAACCATTGGGCCACCGCGACATACAACGTAGACAGGTTTGAATTTATTTATTTAACTATAAAAACAGGCATGCGCAATAAAAGTTAACTCTGCTGCTTCCATTTGACCTAATTAAGAAGGTCAAATAGAAATCACGCAGTGTTTGGGTTTGTTTACCCAAATTTGACTGTTTTTTTCCCCCAACAGATGTTGGGGAGAGGGAAAGCAGCTCCCAATTGTCCAGATTGAATAGCAATTGTATGATATACAAGATTGATCAAAGCTGATTGCTTCTGGACGTTTCCCGGCATGATGCCGAGAACCTTACTTAGCTTTGAATTAGTTTCGCTTTTTATACGAAAAAGCCGAATCAACACGTGAGAAGCCAAAATAGCAATAATTTTGTAAAAGTCAATGTAAATAAATCTAGACGCGACGCACTTTCCCAAATCCTTGATATTATTATCTAGGACCTATATAGACAGTTGTAAGCGATCGTAAGAAAATTGTGTGAGAAAAGCCTTTTGAAGACATACACGAAATGGTCACACATATTTTGCCTTTTATATATATAGACTAGCGAGGGGTACCCGGTGTTGCCCGGGTGTTTGTAGGGGTGTGTGGTGTTAAATAAAAAAGAAGCCGGGGGGGGGGGGGGTAGGATCGAAGCCGAACCCCTGAGGCGAAGTTTGAAAATAAAATCGGCCAGCCAGAAGTGTAAAATGTTTGAAAGTCGTCGAGCGTTACGACGACGACGATGACGATGTAAGCATTGTTATGAGCGAAGTAAGAAAAGAAAACGTTTTAATTAAGCGGGGGGGGGGGTAAAACACAAAAAAAAATAACGTAAGGCAAACGAACGAACGTTACGTGAAAAATGGCTTAAATAATACAGGGTTCAATATTTAAATTTAAAAAAATCAAAAAAAAAAAAAAACATCTCACACCACGATTCGAACCCAAAACGTTTAAATAATTAACCAAGCCCTTAACTATCTGCGCTAAAGCGGCGTATATAAAGTCTGTTCGGTTTATCAACTATTTAAAGTAAATCAGGTCACGACGTCATGACGTCATCTGACGCATGCGTTGTTGACCCTCCCCCCTGTCGAATCTGCCTAGACATCTCTCTCTCACTCTCTCTCACTCTCTCTCACTCTCGCTCTCTCACTCTCTCTCTCTCACTCTCTCACTCTCTCTCTCTCTCTCACTTCGTCTGCCTTACTCTAAAGACTGGAAAATGGCGTCTGGCTGTTTTTATTTTAAAAAAAACTTTGATCGTTAATATTTTTTGTAAGCATACTTTTTTTTTTTACTTCACTTTTTTTTAACTTTATTTTTCGTTTAAGTATCGTATCTACCTATTTTGAATGTGGTAATAACTTTGGTAACGTTGCCATAGCGTAGAAGTTCATAGTTTAGCTTTAATTAATTTTTTTTTTTACCGATGACAACATTTTTAAATTGTAAATTCCGACGGCCATTAGATGTTGCTGACGTCAAGATCACGTGACATGACTCAGCGGGTTTTAAATACAAGTTGACCCAAAATAAACGGCCGCGTGTATACTTTATGTAGAAGAGTTGGCGGCCGTATTTTTTGAGGCAGTTGTAAATCGATTTAAAAATATGTAATGTTTAACATTTAAATGTCACTTTTTTGGGCCCCCCCCTTGCAGAAAATCGATCAGTTGACGCACTTCTGATGGTCACTTTGGGCCGATTTTTCTATATTTGTCGTCCGGAAGGTGGGGCTTTCATATGAGACCAAGTTTGTGAATTTTTGTTGTGTCTGTCGAAAGTTTTTAGCAGACACACAAACATACATACATACATACAAACACACACATACATTTTCGCTTTTATATATATAGATGAGGATTGCAAGTCTGGCATAATCAAAGGCAGACCCTGGCTTGGGAGGGGGGAATGAATTGATCAACCAACTGACGATAACCTTGACAATCAATGTAGATTTGAAGCGTAAAGGGTTGATGGTGTCATACACACACGAACAGAGGGCAACTAATATTTCCGAAAGTGTTGGAGTCTGTGTTTTCTTTTGTTTCATATTATTTATTATACCTGTGAACCCGTGTTAATCTCCTTGGCAGCTGCCAATATGAGAAAGACGGCACAACCAGAGGATAAGATGAAAGAGAAGAACACGGAAACAACGTTGGGGTGACACCAATTGTCGAGTGAGCAGGGACCACATGATTTTGACACACTTGGTTGATTTCTTGCTGGCAACAAAACATGTAGCATTTTTATGTTTTTTAACTTTTTTTTTTTTTTTTTTAACTTTTATTCACTTCCGACAAGGTATATTGCCACTGAGGGATTAAAAGGATGCTATGATAGGTACCAGCTTTATAGTGGAGGAAATCTGGATGGGGAGTTAGGAAGATGGTTGGTCACATTAAATTTAAATTTCTGCATGTTGGTACAGTCAGTGAAACATTGAGCCTGAAGGGATTTCCAAAGGCAAGAAACTGTCATAGAAAGTAGGTGTGGGATTTTATTAGTATACAGATCGAGTTATTTTATTTTATTTTTTTTTTCTCGAGGGGGTACGGATACAATTGCAAGTTTGTAGTCCTTCAGTCCATTTAAAAAAAAAAAAAAAATTGTTTTATTTTTATTTATTATTTTTTTTTAATTTACACTGTAGTTCAATTTCTCTTTCATCTTATATATTGCAGGATATGGACACTTTTATCAGTCAGACTGTGCCAGAATCTATTCGTCTTAACAGGGATTTAATTTTTGATAAACCAATGGGTGAGTACTGAACGCTTTTCCAACTTTCAAACAAAAAGACTTGCTGCCGAGAATGCATTGACTTTTTCAGGACATATTTCCTTTGAATCATCTGTTTTTTTTTTGTTTTTTTTTTTTAATAAGTTCGCCATCTGTAAATCGCTTGCCTTTCTTAGCCAACATGCACATCACATGAAAACTTGCTCGCATTGCTGCCTCATTCTCTGCAATTTTCTTTGTAAATATGGATTGCAGTTATAACAATATTTTTCTTCAATTGTTGAAATTTCTCTCTTTATAGATGCCAGTGAATTCCAAATAATATGATGAATGCTTTGTTTCATAATGTCTCTAAATATTGTACTCCTAGTGTCATTGCATATGAGACCTGATTTTTTTATCATCTGATGCTGATTTAATAACAAAAGCTCATTGGGACGATTCCAATATTTTTCCTGATTCCGATACAATTATTAATTCTTAACTAATTCCCAATTCCGATACAATTACAGATTACGATTCTTTATAAATCTCTAATTATTTAACTATAAGATTGTTATTTTCGTAAAAACACGTTTAATATGCAGATATTTTCCTAAACATCAAAATCCACTCGTGGAAAGTTATCTATCGATTTTAGCTTTACTGGTATTTTAAAATCAATAAATATTTATTATTTTATCATTATTACTAGCAATGGAAGATTTTGCTTTAAACAAAATCAAAAAAAAAAAAAGACAATTAAAAAAATTGTTTTGGCATCAGAAAATAGGCATTAATTTTTCCGATTCCGATACCTCCAAATCTTCTGATTTTTCAGATTCCGATTAATCGTCTCAACACTAATTCTACTGTTTCTTAAAAATCCTTCATTTGTAGGCAATTTTACTTTTTTGTCATTGAATCAATATTGCATGGAAAAGTCCAGAGCGTATGTAACATAGTTCCTATAAAAAAAAAAAGTTAAATTTATTAATTATAATTTTAATTCTATTATATTTTTGTTATTGTACGGCATAAACACATTGACACACCAGTTCCGCTAGATCACCAAAGTTAAGTAACTTTGAGCCTGGTCAGTACTAAATGAGTGACCATGTGGGAATTCCAGGTGCTGTATGTGTTCTCCGCTTATCTCAACATTGTTTCCAGGCATTTTGGACTTCTCCTTGCTACTTGACTCAAACAGTGCCAATTCAGGAGATGTGTGGTTGGAGATTGCGCAACCCTTGCCTCACAATTACAGCTTCCTCTACAGGGCGTATCCTTTGTCTTTCGATTTTTATTTCTGGAGGAGAAAGCTATTAGGCATAAAACTCTCTCTATAATTATGGGTAATATCCCATATAAATAGCTATATCGGCAGGATTAAAGTTATCATTAAAGAAACATATTACTCAACAAATCTTAGCACAATGTGTTACAGCCGATTATTAGGCAGGGACTTCCTCTGGTGAAGCATTAATCAACCACACAATTTTAGATCCCTGTCAATGGTAAAAACTTTGGATAGGTTAAATACACAGCTTTATTTCAGGGATTTTTATAGTGGTTATTACATGCAGGTTAAAATACAATTTTTTTTAAATACAAAAAGCAAGTGAGAAAATATAACCTGAGAGGGGGGGGGAGGGGATGACTTCCTATGATGAAAAATTCTTTGTATTTTATCTCCATATATAATAAAATGGCTGCAAAAATTTCCCTCTGGACCAAAGTATCGTAGGTTTGCAACAACAGATGCCGCGAACGAATTCAATACATCTATATAGTCTTATGTAGCTTTCAAACACCATTTTGGAGACATTCAGTCTTGATATTAAAATAGTACATTACATCCTATGAGCAACACCATCAAATCGCAACATCTATAGATGAAGGAGTCCCTATTTTTCTCTCTAAATATTGACTCCGACTCCTAGGATTCCGACGATATATTTGACTCCAACTCCCGACTCCTTGACCCCCTATGTGGAAATATATTCTGGACATCCATATACCAGCCTCCCACACCTATTCAGCAAGCATTTTATAATTACTTTTCATGTATATTATTTTTTATGCTTAACATTCACTTGTATGATAAATATACTCACATACACACTCGATCAGCTTTATAGAATAAGTTAAGAAAACAAAGGGATAAAAAATTTACAATTAAATTTTATGCTATCAGTTCAAAAGAAAATACAATATTTAGGGATAAAGAAACCTCTTTAGGCCATGACATTTTGAAGCCAAATGCTTCTCATCAGAAGAGAGGAGTAAAGACACATCTTATACAGAGAAGAAATATTTTAAAAGATGATATTGCCTTTATGGAAAGAGGATCAAAAGAAAAACAGGAAACTGTACTGAGACTAAAAGTCGCCTCCAGGACTGCCAGCAATCCCAGTGAAAGACTAATAAAAAACGTGAGAGTTGTATGCTCAGTCCATTAAGTCCAAAATAGCTGAGCAGTAGCTTGGTTCCCAACAATTTTGGCAAATAGCAAATAGGATCCTGAACAGAAGTGTGTGCTTTATCCCAACCATCATCAATGGACCTGAGGAAATCTCGTCAGCAACAGACAGTCAAAGTCTTTGCCAAGAACTTTACAACTAATTCTGCTCTGTGACCAAAATCATCAACCCTTCCGTATTTCCTCCTGTATCAGAAAACACGCTATGCGCCATATAAATAGCTGTTGCTAAGCTAATCAAAAACCTTGATTCCGGTAAAGCAACTCGCTCTGACGGCATTCCAATTCTAGTGCTGAAAAAGCTTCAACCAATACTATCTCCCATACTTACCAAACTGTTTAAGCATTGTCTTAAGGAGAATTGCTTCCCAACACCCTGGAAAACCTCATCAGTATCCCCTGTATTTAAAAATTCAAGTGATCGGTCATCTTCCTCTCAGTACAGGCCAATAAGTCTCCTGTGCGTCATGAGATGAGTAAGTTGCTGGAATCCTTATTAAATAAAGAAGTAATCAACCACCTCAGCAAAAATAACCTTAGTGACATGCAATATGGTTTCCGTTCTGCTAGATCTACAGCGGATGTGCTAACGGTTATATAGGATTAGCGAATCTCTCAACTGAGGCTTCCTTTCTAGGGCAATTACTCTTGACATATCAAAGGCCTTTAATAGGTTTGGAATAAAGGCCTACTTCATAATATCTTCAGTTATGATATAGCTGGAAATATTTTCTCAATTATTAAATCGTTTCTCTCTGATAGGTTCACAAGAGTAGTGATTGATGGGCAGAAATCAGAAGCTCACAGTGTTAATGCTGGAGTCCCTCAAAAGGGCCATCCTGATCTATATCAATGATTTTCCAAATAACATCCTTAGATCATTTGTAGACATTTATGCTGATAACACTACCATTTACGGCAGCACATCAAAGGCTGTAAATGATCAAGTTCTCTCTCCTCTGATCTTGGGCATGTGGTGCAATGGGGAAAGAGGTGGCTGGTTAATTTTAATGCATCTAAAACTAAGCTTCTATTTTTCTTTCATAAATGCTCTGATCCTCATCTGGTATCAATTGAAATGAATGACTCTCGTCTTGGGGAGGCTCCATGTTTTGACAAGCTTCTGGGCTTGACCTTTACTCCTGATCTGAAATGGAACACGTGCATCAAATCCGTTGCTAAGGTCGCTGGAAAAATGGTGGGAACCTTCTATGGTCCAATAGATATCTTGTTGCTGATGCAATTCTCTACCTATAAGAGTCAGGTACATCCAAAATGGAGTACTGTTGCCATATCTGGGCAGGAGCTGCAAGAAAGATCTTAACCTACCTCGACAAAGTTAAAAATAGACTTTGTAGCCTAGTAGGAGATGCCCTTTTCTCTTCCCTGCAACCTCTTTCCCACAGAAGAGACATTGTGAGTCTGTCTCTGTTTTATTATTTTCATGGCAGGTGCTCATCTGAACTCCAATCTATGGTCCTCCCTCACCAAACTTTCACGAAAAACACTCGTCTGGTTGAAACCAATATCAATGATTTCCCTCACTCTTCATCTGTGCCTAAACCTAAACGTAGATTCCATGAACAAAGCTTCTTTCTTAAAACTACACGCCTGTCGAACTCTTTTCAGCTTTCCAGCTGATTTGGTCCATTTGGTCATCTTCAAGTCCAACATAAGCAAATTCTTGATGAGCATCCCTTTAAGTAATCCAATTTCCACTACTAACGATTGCTATGATATTGTCCCATTTACTTCTGTACACTCATTAATCTTTATCCTTGAGTGGCCTTTGGGCCTTGATAAGTGGTGACTCCTATGTAAAAAAAATCAAAATCTATAAAGGGCTATAGTAGCATCAATTGGTTCTTATTAATTTATGCCTGTTTTTTTTTTTTTTTTTTTTTGATAAGATTGTAATTCTGGATTAACCCAATTGCCAAAATCTATTTGATTCAGGAACTGGATAACAATTGGATTACAATCCGATAACCCACCATGATCTTACTCAAAGACAGAATTTTCATTGATCATGTGTGACGTCACAACCAAAATATAAACAGTTTACCAAGACAGGATTTTCACTGTTCTAATGGACCGAAATATCTTGATGAAATGGAAGCATTGCAGTACAGTACAAAATATTAGTATGGTACTATCGCTTTCCTTGGTTGAGGAACATCTTGGGAACGCAACCAGCTCCCCGAGGGAAAGAACGGTATCCCAACGATGAAGACATGGTTAGAAGTCTTAGAAACGGTCCCATGAAGATGTGAAGGTGGGCCAGTCATCAGGGTCTGTGTATCAAGAAGAAAAGCAAACCTGAGATGTTGGATGTGGGTGTGTGGCTCCTTTATTCTGTGAAGATGACATCTTCATCCTGGTGGCATTCTGGTTGGAATCTTCTTTCTTCGTCCTCCGAACCGCTTTGTTGTTTAATGGAGACATTTTTGGCAGACACAAGAAAACGCACAGCATGACACAATCGTAATATATATGAAATATAATTAATTATTTTATTTTATATTATGTATACAATATATATTACAATACTTTTACAATTTACATGTCCTACAATTGATTTTTCACCATTATTAAACTAAACTAGCTAACCTAACTAGAGTTGAGGGAAGGGGTGCTCCCCCCTTGTTTACGGAGAGACAGAAATATGCATGCTCACTCCATGCTGTCCGGACGAAAAGAAGAAAAGGGAATTATGGCACTGCACTTCTGTGTATCCTTCCGCTTACAGCCAAATTACCACCTGGCCGTGCAGGGCGAGGGTGCATAAGCAACTACCAATCAGCAAAATCATACAAAAACTGCTAAATTGTGCAACTGGTAAAACCAAACAGGAAAATCATGTAAAAATAAATAAATAAATAAATAAATTTATTGGACTTAAGGAGTCGGATAAAAAATTTCGACTCCGACTCCTAGTACTCATAGAAACTGGCTCCAACTCCAGCTAAAACCTCTGACTCCCTCCGACTCCAACTCTGACTTCGCAACTCAGGTCCGACCACTGCTACTAGTTGTCACTGAGATGAATTCTACACAATCCACAGATTGTGATTTTGCCAACTGTAACTGGCTAATACATACATAGACCTAATATAATTTTTCCAATATCTGATTCATAAATAATAAAGGCTCCCTTTCCAAAGTCCAACCATTCTGATTGGCTGAGCTCTAAAAATTCTCATATTCTGGAATCCAATTCTTCCTTTATAAATGGATGGTTACTAAAATGGAAATATGGTATCACTAAGAGACATTATTTCGCATGGCGTCAACTTAATTTCTCTTTCTATGAATATTTCCCTTCACTAATGGTTCTTATAGTCTGTGCATGCATGTGTTTGTGTGTGTGTTCGGTTAAGCATGCATCCAAAAAACAACAAAAATAATAAATGTAAATAAAAAAATAAAATGCACTTTTTTTTTTTTTTTGAGAAATATACCATTTTCATTTTAGATATTGCACTTCACAATTTTCTGGGCGTTTGCAATCCACGAGTATTGAGAACATCAACATAAAACATACATTTTGTCTTTTTTTGTTTTCCATTTAAGCAGACGGAGCCACAGCAACACATGGTCAGGTACAGTAGTACTTGTACAGTCTAATCAAGATATTCAAAAATGAAAATATCGAAAAAAGGTTATATTCTACGTATCCGTTTTGGAGTGAAGATCTCCGAAAAAAAAATTTCATTTAATTTGATCGAGTAGTTTTTATTTTACAGCAGAAAAACACATTTTTATGAGAGCGCGTTGAAGTCGGGCATTATGAAATTTGTTGAACACGCCACGGGGAGATAACTCCAGTTAAAAGTGCCGACACTCCCTCCCCATCTTTAATACTAGCTTTTCTTCCTAAAAATCAAACCTTTTGCTCGGTATCATAACAAATTATTTTTTCGCTATAAAATAAAAACTACTTGATGAAATTAAGTGAAAAAATTTTTTCAGAGAACTTCGTTCCATAACAAATACGTACAGTAGAACCTTTTTTCGATATTTTCATTTTTTAATATCTTGATTAAACTGTACAAGTACCGGTACAGCTAGTTAATTATAAAATAAAACATGTTGAAAGCAAAGTAAACAAAAGGAAAAAAAGATAAAAAATGATATTTCCTCTGGATGTGAAACAAGTCGGTTAAAGTCACTATTAAAGATAAAAGTTCAAAGCAAGTTGTAAACTTAAAAAAAAATAAAATAGATAAGGCAAAGCCTTTGTCCCTTTGTTGTTGTCAGGATAAAAGTTACAAAAGAACGTAGATTAAAAAAAAATGGACGAATATGCTTTTTTATTTACATCTTGGTTCTCACTTTTTTTTTTTCCTGATGTTTTTTTTTTCTTTTATGCATAACTGCTGTAGTGAAGAGTTTTTATATTTTTGTACATCAACTAGCTAACTTTACAAATGTATACATGAAATATTGATAAAGAAATAACTTGCAGATTTTCTTCAAAAGGCAATGACACTGTTGCATTTTTCGGGATTTACCCTGCCCTTGTTAATCCTCACTTAATTTTTTTTTTTCTTTTTTTTTTACAAAATACTTTCCAATCTTAAAGTCATCCGTTGTATTTGGTTGTGCATGGCTAACTGAATTTTCTTCTCAAATTCTTCACTATGTGACTTTAATACCAAAAAGTATCCCTCATCTATCCAATGGGTGACTCTCATTACATTACTAAGCTAAAGGTCTAAAAATGTCTGACATAATCTTGAATCTGTATTTATTTCCCAGAAAAGGTTAACTTCTATTTTCCTTGAAGCACATTGCCTTTTCACCGGCATGCTACTCTCTGCGGGTCAGTATTTAATTTAATAATAAATATGAAAATGGGAGGAAGAGAAGGTTCGTCACAAATGGACTAATGCAGTCGTCTATCAACTTTATTAACTAAACTCCAACCTTTTTTAAAAAGGGAAACTTTTATTAGATGCAACGCGCAGGTGCAGAAGACAAGTGGAAATAAGGGCCGACTTAAAATAAGATGACTTTGTGTACATATACAGCAGGATGTGTTTTATGTGGTTTTGTGGATTAGATTTGCTTTTTAGTGAAACAGGTGATCCAAAACCACATTCTTTTAATCTTTCTTTTCTGAACAAAAAGAAAAAAGAAAAAAAAAAAGCATAATTTTCACATTTTCATTTTAAAAAAGTTTTCTGAATAATTTTTATGTTTTCTATGAGAGCTCCACTAGCAAGATTAACGACATTGGTGGGCCAAATCTGGCCTATGGGCCGTATTCTGGAGAACCATCCCCAGTTTAGAACATTATGATCCTTTCTCTCATTGATTGTGGTGTTCTGCTGGTCTTGTGCAGTTATAAGTGGTCCACCCTTCTAAGCTTTGCCTTCCAACCTTATAAAGAGGTTAATTTCTTTTTAGTTATCTGAGGTGCCTCTACTCTCTACCGACAAGGCTGGCCAGGCATCTTTTGCTGGGTCAGAATGCTCAATTTCGAGGGCACTGACATTTCAATCCTATCTTCTAACCGTAGTATCACATGTATCACTGTGTGAACGAAATAAATACAAGATATAAGAAACCAGTGCAAAAACATGTAAATGTAATGAAATACCATTCAGTTTCAGCTTGCGATAATTTCTGTTTTGGGGTCATTTTGATAACATTTGAATATAAACAAAATATGATTTATCTTGAATAAACACTAATGGAACTTGAAAATGAATAAAATCATTTATTTAGTTTTGTTTTTATATGTTGGGACTTTTGATGTAGAGTATATCTTTTTCGTAGCAAGACTTTATTCTCCTCAAAAATCCTAAATTTTCACATTCAACAAAAGATAAATAGGGTGAACAGGTTATTTAATTTGAAAACAGAAAAAGAAAAATATACATCAAAAATCTGTTTTGTATAAAAAAGAAGAAAAGCAAATCGTAAGTGTTATCATGTTTCTCGGACTTTTGCATAAATTTGCATAACTTTGCATAAATTTGCATAAATTTGCCATGTTCTACTTAATTTATACAGAGTTTATTCAAAGTTTAATTTTTTTTTTTTTTACAGGTGAAATAAATAACATTGTATTTAGATATTATTATCTACAAGTTTTTCATTTACTGATAGTTTAAAATCAATAAATACTTATCATTTATAAAGTGGCAACCTTGTTAATATGCATGAGTATAGACAGACCAGGGCGGATCTAGGGTAGTAAACTTCGATGAACTATCCTTCTATCCCTATGGTTAGCAGTAGTTTCTGTATTATCAAATGAAAGTGTGGTAGCAGCTCAGAGAACAGTGTGGTTGCGTGAAGACCATCTTCTTGACAACGGACAAACATATTGCTCCAGTTAGCGGAGAACTGTGACGAGATGGAGTCTCGACATAATGCTAATCTTCTTGATCTTTCTGGTTAATGTTAGGAAGGACATGCAGTTGTAAAAAATTTGCTCCAATCTCATCCAACCCTCGGACATGGGAAGAATTGGAAATAAAACCAAGCAAAAAGAGGAATATTAATACCAGCAATAAAAGATTCAGTTTAAATAAAAACACAAATCAACAAATAAAAGAATTATTTTTTAAATTGGAAATTAGGCTGAATGTAATCCAGTTTGGAAAAAGTAATTAATGCACCCAACATTTTACATTCGTCTTGTTCTATTTGCTGCCAATGATTCAGCCTGTCCTCTCACTTTCTGTCTTTTTATAACGGCTAATTCATTGATATGCATATCAAACTACATGTCCCCATGATCCTTAAAAATCGTTTTGCATAAACCCGTGCCCACATCTCCTTCAAATGCAGCTAGACAAGGCTAGCCCTTGAAACGAGGCTAGATGAGGCTAGCCCTTGAAACGCGGCTAGATGAGGCTAGCCCTTGAAACGAGGCTAGACATGACTAACCTTCACTACACAATGATACCAATTCCCTTAGAAAAAAAAATGTCAGACTTGAATTGTAACTTAATCCTTTCTATAACTTAATGACGCAATATTGTTGTCTTCAAATCTAACGTAAACAAGTTCTTGATGAGCCGTTCCATATAAGTTAACAAATTTACCGAATTGATTACTATATTGTCCAATTTCTACTGTACACTCTTTAACCCTTATCCTCGAGTGGCCTCTTGGCTTTGATAATGTGATGCCTGTCTAAAAAAAAAAAGTCTCAAAAGTTCAACTCCAATCCTATTTTAACCTTTCCATTTCACAACAAATTTTCATGAAGTCTCCCTCTCATCTCGCCTGCATCAATTGTACATTTCTGCTGAAATTAGTTTGTAATCTTAGAAAAAAACTACTTGACAGCATGTGTACAACATTGTATATTCATGTTGTTCTATTCACTGCCAATCAGCCAACTTCTGTCGTCTCATAAAGTCTTTTAAGGGCAGCTAATTCACTGATATGCAAATTTTTATTGCGTATCAAACTACACTAGAATTTCTCTGATTCTGATATCTTCAAAAGTTTTGAAGTTTCCACCAATTTTAACTTATCCTCCCATAGCTAGACTTATGCTAGCATTCTTTTCTAATCATCCTGGACTTCTTGATATTCATTTATTCATTTTTGTATGAATCGGATGATCCTATTGTTGGCATTAGTTTCCTTGATATCTGTATATTTAGAATCTCTTCCAAAAAAATATTGGTTATTTACAGAAGGGATTACATGAAGGTTGCCTACATCCTAAGTGTAAGTTTTTCTATAGGAGGAACTAGATTCAAACTTGACACTTAGGGTGTCGGTCTGGTTTTTTAACTACTTAGCCATCGGCACTTCCTTTCATATTGAACTTTAGTAATGTTGATTCAGAAAAGGTTAGGGTACAACCTTTGCTTTAGTGCAGACTCCCCTAAGCAGGCATCCTTTTTTTAATTTCTTTTTTTTTTTTTCAGGACTTCTTTGCCTCTCCACAATTGTTTTGGTTTGTGAAAAGTGAATGGAATTCATTTTCATGATTTCACCAAAGTTTTTTTTTTTTTCACCATAAATTCTTTCAGGTGAACATGAAATTCTGCAGCACCTCGCAAAGATTGCCAAGAAGAATTCAGTCTGGCGAAATTACATTGGAATCGGTTACTATAACACGTATACACCGCATGCGATCCTCAGGAACGTTTTTGAAAATCCTGGTTGGTAAGTGGTTGTCTTTTCTAAAAAGAAGTGCCTCCAAAAACAAATCAATTTACAAGAACGAACGAACACGAAAATGGGTTCTTTGAACTTTGTCAGCATTTTATTACAATTGAACAACATAAGAAAACAGTCTGTTGCTCCTACTGCTTTTTTATTTCTTTTATTTCAAGGATAAATATTTTTTTTCTTTTTTTTTTTTTTCAAACTTTGATTACTATTAAACGGCATAGATGAACAATATATTTCTCCTGCTTTTGCTTTAAGGATATAGGCATTTTTAAACTCATTCTTTATTACTATTGACCAACACAAGAAAATGGTATGTTGCTCCTGCTACTTCTTCCTTTCAAACTTTCATTACTATTAAAAGTCATAAACAGTACTTTACTCCTAATGCTTTTCAAGGATATAAAAAGAATGTTCAACTTTACATTCTTGTTATTGCCGTGATAAAAATTCTGGTCTGCCACTTAGCAAGTTTAAAGGTAAATGTTTTAGCAGCCTTCTGGCCTTTTCCTTCTCTATTAAACTTTGGAAAGACTTAATTTTTGGCTAGTTTTTTTGGAGTTCAAGGGATGGAATGTTGGCAATGGGATTTCTTCAGGTTTGGTTTGTCTTGAAGGGATTATACCTTCCCCTCTTTTTATTCTTATGATTAGCTTTTTATAATAACTGACTCCATGTTTGTCTGGAATGACTTTCAAAAGAAAAACAAATCAATTTCTATAATTGACTGTTAACCCTTTACGACCTGGTTGAACTAATTAGTTCAGTCATGAATAAATAGATATAACGGCACAAATAAAGTGGGGATTAATTCAAACGGGCCTTGTACATATGAGATCAGTATCTGCGTAAATGCCAAATACCTCCCAGATTGCAACTGTCCATTGCTTACATTCAGTAATGCTGCCATCTAAAATTAACAAATATTTTTTATTCATCTAAATCATAACTCGGGTCATAAAGGATAAATATATAGTAATAACTCGATGCCTCCGCTCAGTCTCAAGACAAAAGGTTACTCCCTGTAGAGGCAGCAGCGCATGTGATTGTAAGGCAAGGGTTGCGCAATCTCCAGCCTCACCTCTCCTGAATCGGTGCTGTTTGAGTCCAGTGCCAAGGAGTTAAGCGGAGAGCACATAGAGCACCTTGAAGTCTCAAAATGGTCACCCATTTAGTACTGACAGGTTCAGTGTTTCTTAACTTTGGTGATCCAATGAGAACCAGTGTGTTAATGTGATTATGCCGAACTATGTAGTAATAACACGTTTTTACCAGAATATTTGATTTGATCATGTTCATAGTGATGCATGTGTTGGATTACTTTCTCTCTACTCACAGCCGCCATCTTGTATGTATTGTGCTATCATGGATAATACAAGGTTGAAATATAATGAGGAGAAATAGACTACTAAATAGACTGCTGAATTTACATGTACATATATATTTACTAGTGGTGTTCACTCAGCGTTGCTCACATCAGCATGTTGTTGGTTGAAAGGGTTTTCAGAAAATAATTTTAAATATAATTTTGTTTACAATTTTTGCCTTGATCGAAAATTTTCAAATACATTTGTAGTCTGTAGTCAAGTGATAAAAATCAAAAATCTACATTACGATTTAAAAAAAAAAAACAAACAAAAAAAAACTAGCAAAAAGATAACATTTGTAATATGAAACCATATAAAAAAAACTGTTAGTGCAATGTTGTTACTAAGAAACTGTTTCATACAGACAGTTGTAAAATGGTAATGGATTCAATGAATTTGAATTATTAAAATATAAAAAGCTAATTATTCTAAATCCTGAAAATATCAATAAAAATAATTATTTAAATGTTAAAATTTGTTTAGATACAATCTTCACCGAGATATATTTTAATTTTATTTTTGCCTTGTGGAACAAAAAAAAAAAAATCTACATTTTAAACAAAAGTGAATTTCATATCTTTATCTTCGGATGTATTTCTGTTATTTTATGAATGTAACCAATAGTTGTTCTACCAACATCTGAGGAGAAGAAAAATTTTAATAATTTTTTTTTTTTTTTTTTTTTGAAATATCTAATATCTAACCCTTATTGAAACTTATTTTAATGTTCAAACTAAACATATTAATTTTTATAATGTAGACATTAACTTATGCGTATGTGTATTTAATTTCTCATGGAGAAAGTTTGTCAAAGACAAATGCAAAAGAGACATGCTACCACATGATAAAAAAGGAAATGAAAATAACTTAGTAACCAATGAAAAAGTTGATGTTAAAAGTTCCCAAACAATAAAAATAAACAAATAAATGATGCAAGGGCTATGTATGGCAAATGTGACTTCTTATTGTCAAAAAATATTTTCATAAAAATATTTATAACAGTTTAAAAAAAAAAAATACATGTTGAATTGGTTAGAATCTAATTCTTGAATATCGTTGCTGGATACTAAACGAAAAATGTATTTACATTTGATAAATCTTCCTTTTTCAAAGTAATCACTGAATTTATGTATCCCAAAATATGGAGGCAAAAACCATGCCTGCTAATATTTGCATCTTTGGTCATTTTGGATGAATTTAACCTGCTGTTGTCTACTTGATTAACTAACGATTTAACTCCTGAATGAAGTAGTTGATCCATGATTGAGCCATTGTCAAATGTTGATGCAAAAATTCCTTATAGTTCTGCTGAAACGGTAGCAAGTTCAGTTCAGACGAAGGTCGAGGCAAACATGGGAGGAAATGATAAAAATGGGCTTGAAAAGAAAGATGAATAAATAAAAACCTGGTCAGGTATAGGTTAGATTATAAGTCAATTTTTAACAGTCATCTAACGTGTTTTCACTTGTAAATGGATATTAAATTGATGACTACTATAAGTACTACGTCTGCCTAAATGCTATAAAATTTCTGTGCAAACCATGATTATAAAAATCCATTTAAAAATTTTCAATTGTTGTAGTTATAATTTGCTTTGGGTTTTGTTTCATGGCATATCAACTATCTGAGCTATTTACTGCTCAGTATCAATTCAAATGGAATGCGATAATGTAATTATTTTATCTTCTCAGAAAATATTGCTCACATTTTTACAGTAAGAGTGAGAACATTACTCTTTTTGTTTCCCTGTTAATTCATCCTAAACAAGGCACAGTGACACTTTCACATCAACGGCAACTATTTGGAACCAAATTTAGAGATACTACATAGGGAGTTGAGGAGCAAAATGTCTGTTCACATTACACTTAAACTTCTGCATGACAGTACAGCCAGAGAAGCAGAGACCCAGGGGGGAATTCCAAAGTCTAGCAGTTTGAGGGAAGAAATTATTTCAGTAAAAGACTTTTTTGGCATCTAGGAATCTCTATCGTATAGAGTTGAGATTTTGCTGCTTGTCTGATTAGTTGTGGGTATTTACGTCTAGGGGGTACAAGTGCTTTGAGTTTGTTGGAACACATTCCATTAAAATACTTGCAAAAAGAAAGGGCACCAAGATGTAACATTTCAGTGATGGAACAGAGGTTTGAGTTTGGTTACTAGTGCAGGATTTATTAAGTTGGTAACTTTGTTTTGACCCTGACTAAGAGCAAGAGACTAGTGGCAGATGCAGCAGCACAGACGTTGCAACAATACTCCATGCAGAGATGAATGATGGCTTTATAGAGGTTCAGGATACTCTCAGGTAGAGAGAGCCCACGTTATTTGTAGCAGCCTTGACAATAATCTCAATGTATTTGTTCCAATTCATGTTGCCCGTGAATTTTAAACCAAAGAATTTTCAGGTAGTGCATTATTAGCCATAGAAATCAGTACTTGAGAGGGTTTCTTGTAATAATTAAAGGAAAAAAAGCTTAGTCTTGGCAGCATTGAATATTACCACCCATTTCTGGCCTGATTCCACGACAAACTAAAGGTCTTCCTTTAATTTTTCAGCCATTTCCTTAGATATTTGTTTGTGTTTTCCAGTCAAGGCTGTTATAGAGCATGGTGTCTTCAGCAAATCTACCTACCTCTGAGATAATCTTGTCAGGAAGGTCATATATATATATATATATATATATATATATATATATATACAAGGCAAAAGTGGCACGCATATTTTTGTATGTCCAGCAAAGGCTTTTTTTTCGCTGGGGTTCTCAGGAGGGTCACTATTATTTTACAACTTATTATATACTCCCTAGATTATCTATAATATATAGCTGAATGTATGTGTTTTTGGTCACGAATAGGCTCCTATATGGTTGGCTATTTTAAAAATCTGATTACATATAATGATAGAAGAGATATCGAGACAAAGGAATGTGTATGTTTGATATGGCAGAACGGTGGTTCATTAAAATTGTGGGGTCTGCGTTCGCACCTGGTCCACAAAGTATGGAAGTAAAAAATTATAAAAAAAATGTTTACAAGTGTTTTTGATATAAATGTACATAAGAATACTTTGATAAGTATGTTTTAACTTCAATAGGGATGGTATAATAAAATTGTGTGGTCTGCGTTCGCGCCTGGCCTCCATAGAATGGAAATAGGCAAAAACTTTAATAAAGACTTTTCATATCTATCTGCGTAAGTATACTAATTGTGTTTCAGTTTGAAGAAATATGGTATGAAAAAATATGGGGTGTTTGTTCGTGCCTGACTTCCATAGAATGGAAATATATCACAAAGTTTAACAAGGTTTTTTAATATAGATTCACAGAATATTGTGATAAGTGTTTCACTGTGAACAGGTATGGTATAATAAATTATGGGGTTTATCTATTTTATTTTTACTTTCATCCTATTTTGCTTTGGTTTTGTTACCCCCAAATTTGAAGCTATCTCTTTACAACCCTTCCTTTTCATAACCTATCATACTTTAATAAATCAGAGTCCATTTTCTGTAGGCTGTTTTTGAACCCAGTCAACGATGGGTACTTTTGCTAGTATATATATATGATTTGCGGCGGGATATTGTCTCTACATTTATTTTAAGCGATTTTTAAAAAATCTCTGGTTCGGAGTGTCTTTTGTTGAATTAATTGCTTTGTTAAAGCTTTTTTGGCATATTTTCCATGAAATAACAGTAGTCACTTTGATAATCTTTGATATTGTTGACCACAAAAAATTTGGGCCGTCTTCTACTCCTTTTGAGGTATCATTCGACTTTATCATCATCATCATGGATACTCTTGTCCCCGTCCTCTTCATTATCATCATTTGTTTTAATAATTTAAGGAAATATAATTTCATCCTCTTCATATGATGGAGTTTCATCTTTAAAATTAAACATGTCTGTGAATTTTACACATTGTATTCTTTTTTATTTTATTTTTCTCTGGAAATAATACTAAATTGGCTGGACTGTTTTTATCATACTCAAGAAATATACCTCTACCGGTTTTAATATTTAATTTGCTCTTTTTTATCTATATACGTGAAGCAAGTTGAACCAAATATATGCATTCTGCTTACATTTGGTTTTCTACCGCAGAAAGCTTCATGCAGAAAGTCTTTTGTTAAAACACCTGTTGCGTATATACGCAGCCACCATAAGTGCGTATGTCCAGAGGTTTTTTGAGTTTTGATTCAATGAGTAGACATCTTGCCATTTCAAAAAGTGTCCACCATGTTCTTTCCGCAGTCCTGTTTTGGTGAGGTGACAAATCGTTGTTTGCATGGATGAATAACAATTACAGAAATGTGTCGACAAGTTCAAATGGAAAATGCTCATTTCAACTTGCTGACATATTTCTATTACTTTTGTGCATGTGAAAATTCAAAGGTAGCTTGAAATGGTTTAATTTTGGATTTTTTTTATCTATATGTTAATAGCTCAAGCAGTAAGGAACGTGGTTTTGATTCTAGCTGATGGCACCAAAGTCATAATTTTTTTTTTATTTTTAAAAACTTGAAATCAATACTATGTATGTATGTATGTATATATATATATGTATGTGTGTGTGTGTATATATATATATATATATATATATATATATATACACTAGCAAAAGTACCCGTTGTTGACTGGGTTCAAAAACAGCCTACAGGAAATGGGCTCTGATTTATGAAAGTATGATAGGTTATGAAAAGGAAGGGTTGTAAAGAGATAGCTTCGAATTTGGGTGTATCAAAACCAAAGCAAAATATGATGAAAGTAAAAATAAAATAGATAAACCCCATAATTTATTATACCATACCTGTTCACACTGAAACACATATCACAATGTTCTGTGGATCTATATTAAAAAAACCTTGCTAAACTTTGTGATATATTTCCATTCTATGGAGGTCAGGCGCGAACGAACACCCCATAATTTTATTATACAATATTTCTTCAAACTGAAACATAATTATCAAAGTATACTTACGCAAATAGATAGGCAAAAACTTTAATAAAGACTTTTCATATTTCCATTCTATGGAGGCTAGGCACGAACGCAGACCCCACAATTTTAATGAATCATTATGTCAGATACATCTATTATTATATGTGATCAATTTTCTATAATAGTCAACCATATAAGAGCCTATTCGTGACCAGACACACACACAGACGTTCAGCTTTATATTATAGATATATATGCAGTAGAGAATTGACAGTGTAATAATAAATACAAAATCCACATTCATTAAAATAATTTACAATCGTGTAAGGCTAAATGCCCCTCACTAGTTGAAAAATAAAAAAAAAGAAATTAACAGAAAAGTTTTTGAAGAAAAAAATGTGTACATTTGAAACCAGTAGAAACTAGTGGCCTTGATTTCAAAAGAAATCATAGCTGAAAGATGTATCCACTTATGTAACCAATAATGTTTATAAATAAGGAAACTTACTCAATTATACAATCACGCACATGCACACAGCAGATGGCCTTTACACTGCCCGTCACAACAAAGTATGTAAGTACCTTCATTGGAAGATCTGTGAAGAGATGCAACTTGACAGAGCAACGAACATCTGGGAACATGAACCACCACCGATAACATCAAACTGAAAAATGATCATGTTCTATGACAAAGACATACAGGCGGGCAGATACATAAAAGACAAGGCATCAAACCAGATATTGTAATATGGAACAAGCCCGAAAGTACTGCACTCATTGTCGATGTCACAGTCCCAAATGATTCGGCCTTAATAGAGCTGAACGGGAAAAGATAACAAAATATCAGCACCTAAAAAATGATCTAAAAACGACATGGCCTCTGAAAGAAATAAACATTATACCGATTGTGATAGGAGCAACTGGCTTAATAAAAAAGAATCTTCAGAAATATTTAGAAGCAATCCCTGGAAGACCAAGCTGTAATGAGATACAAATAGCAGCCATAAAGGGAACAGCATCTATTCTTAAAAGAGCCCTCGGATATAAATTTAAATCATAACAGAATCAAGTGTTAGCTCCAGGAGGGAGCCCGTTGATATCTTAAAACTTACTGAAGTTAAATAAAAAAAATAAAAAATAAAAAATTGAATATTGAAATGCTCATTTCTTTGGTTCTATTGGATGAAAGTATATGAAAATTTTCAGGCTTTTTGAAAATTGATACTTATCTATGGTTTACATTTTATGGCAATTGGCAAAAATGGACCTATATTTTCAAACCAATAAAATATACCCAAATTTGCCTATATTTGTATATATAGTGTCCTGCAGGCCAGCTTCAGTTTTGCTGCTTCGGTTGTCTCCCCTGTAGCGTTGCCAAGCCACTAATATATATTATTATTACGGATGATAATAAAAAATATAAAAAGACACTTATGAAATACAAATGAACAATGAAACAAAGTGCCCTCTGGGTTCGATACATCCTGTTGAAACAGAAAGAATGGGGAGATTCTTTCAAAATCTGGAAAGTTCACAATAGACGGCCGAACAACGTATGAAAGTAACGAAAACATGAACACAAGTGGTAACGTTTCAAAGTTAATTTTATTCTAAAAATAAACTATGGTAGGTAGGGGGAATGAGATTAAATAAAATTAAAAAAAAAATTACGAGGATGTGGAAGAAGTATCTTAATCTATCTGAAAATGCAGACGAGAAATATATTGATACAAAAAAAATACATCAATGCAAACAAAACAATGGCAAAATGAACTTGCCAACTTAATACACAAGAGAGAGGTATGCAGATAGAGGGGATTTACAGTCTTTACTTTTCATTTTTTTCTTTTGTTTCGGGCGTTTGGTTAAAACAGATGTCTTCAACAATCATCTCTTCGTTAGTCCATAATTAGAATAAATATTTGCAAAGTTTGCCGTTTCCTCGGAATTTTATGGTCAGCATTATCTCCTTTCTTTCACTGTTGGTGTGGAGTTTTCCCTGCTGTTGTCTCCTACTTTGCTATTGGGATGGAGTTTTCCCCGGTCTCTGACAGTGTCGGGTTGTTTCTCTTCCTCTTTCGTTGTCGGGATGGGATTTTTCCCGCATCTGTCCGGCTCGGCGGCTAGGCCAAGAGTCTTACAAAAATGTCTCTTTTTTTCCTCTCTCCCTGTCTCTTTTCCATACTTTTCTTATCCTTCTCATTCTTTCTTTGATTGCTTAGTACCCGGGACTAAAAGGGGCCAGAAAGTGTGTCGTTGACCGGGTGACCTGTCAACTCGCTCTCATCTGCTAAACGTCTTTCTCACCTCTCTCTCTTTCTCCTAGACTCTCTTTTTCTCCTATACTCTCTCTTTCTCTCTTTATAGGTTTAGCCTTTCTTTTTCTTTCTGTTCATTTTGCCTTGGCGACAATCCAACAACAAAAGAACAATACATTTTTCGTTGGCCTAAAATTAAATTTTGAAATTTTCTTAAAACACATAATCTAATTTAAGGATTGTCACAAAATAAAAATATATATATATATATATATATATATAAATTCCAGGTTAATATTTTCCAGAGGTGAAGCAACCAATGAATTTTTAACTAGGTTCATACAAGAGTGCTCAATACCAAAGTAGGGCAAGATATACTTTATTTGTTCTACATAAGAATTTATGTTATTACACATTTATGAGCATGTTTCAGTCGGCCAGTTACAAGTAACTAGAAACCTCTTCAGACGATATTGCTAATACAAAAGTTTAGTCTGTAATCATGGACTTTACTTTTGTGTAAGATATAAGTTTCCTGTAACTGACTGACTAAAAAATGTGTAGCGACATTATAAATGCTTATGTAGAACAAATAAAGTGTGCATGTGTGTACTAAAATTATCAAATCAAAAATCGTCTGATTATGTGAGTTCTCATTTCAATTAAAGTTTCAAATTCTGGATATGTTCTGAAATTTAAAAAGATGTACTTAATCATCAGCCAAAACAAACAAAAAACAAAAATAACAATCAACAATAATAATTCTGTATCCTCTTAAAACTTTTCAAACAATATTAGTTTTTTAGCTTTAAAAGAATTTGATTTGATACTTGAATTTATGAAAAAAACGTTTTTTTTTTTTGTTTTTTTTTTTTTTTAGTTTTACGAGTTGAAAACAACAAAAAAATGAAGCTGTATGTCAAATCTGGAAAATAACATATTGAAATGATATTTCGTTGAATGAATGCATATAAATTTAATGCAGAAAACATGATCACGTGATGATCATGAGTTTTGTTTAACCTTGATAAAAAATGATGACTTTGTGATTACTTCAGTTTCATTTTTAGTCAAAATGAAAAAAAAAACTGTTTTTCAATTAATTATTGCGCAGAAATATTTTTTATGAGTTTTCTTTATACGCATAAGCAACAAACTATTTGCTATTAATGTTAACCAAGTTAAATTATGCATTTAACATTTTCTCCAATGTTTATTGATGAAATTATAGTTATGGCATTAGTGTTTTTTTTGTTTGTTTTTTTAAACAAAGCTTCAAATTAAAAAAAAAAAAATTGTTTGTATTGTGTAATTGTAGTTGTGAAAATTCATTTTTAACATTATCAAAATCAGTTGCAATATTTTTGGTAGAATGAGAAAATAGGGATTTACTTGTTGCCCACCTCAGCAAGATGTGACACAAGGGCAGAAGGTGGGGTTGTTTAAGCCAGAGCCTCTAAAGGAGGAGCACTCTGGCTTGGCAAAAATTTCATGGATAACCCATTCCCTGTTAGGGGGCGCCTTGGATGGTAAGCAATAAACTTACTCTATCTGAAAGCTGGGTGACAAAGCCTAGCAGGGTAGACCTAGGTACTACCCAGGGGATGTACTCCAGTTCGACAGGTACTGGGCCAGTTTCTAACCCTGCACCTGTCAGGCTGATTGTCCAGAATGGATTCTTGACTGGTACTTCTACCCAAGTCTCCAATCAACCGAAGCATCAAGGAGACTCCTCTAACATTAAAGAATGAGGGAGGGTAGAGATTTAAATGCTGCCCACCACAGCAAGATGTGACACAAAATCATGTAAGTGGGACACAGGCAAGCTCCCCTAAAGAAGGGGCAGTCTTAGCACAAATTGCCTGGGCATCCCCGTCAGCATTCCCCAGTTGAGGCACCTCAGACAGCAAGCAATGGACTTACCCCATCCGAAAGTCGGGTGGCAAGGCCTGGGAAAGTGAACCTCCTGGGTGATACTCAGATGGCGTACCTCAGTCCAACAGGTACTGGGCCAGTGCCTGGCCCTGCACCTGTCGGACTGATTGTCAACGTGGAAACCGGACCCTCCTTCCGAAAAGTGGTCTAGTTGACCACCACAGAATTAATCACACACACACACACACAACTGTATATAATAAACTAGTGGAGGTACTTGGCGTTGCCCGGGTGTGTGGAGGTTGTGTAGTAAGGAACCCCAAAACAACAGAGGTGTGTGTGTGGGGGGGATCAAAACAATGTGTTTAATACTTATGTTGCGATCTCAACATAAGTATAAAACCCGTTTTTTCACAGGCCTGTGACATCAAAAGTCGTGTGGGTGTGACAGTTAAGTGTTTCCTTTTTTTCACCTCCTTTTCATCTTTAGTGCTACAGGTTTGAGCCGGGCTACTGCGGCTAATTTTTTTTTTTTTTTTTTTTAAGGGGATTGGTTGCTAAATAGCCTTACTATACTATACCACCTATCCAGACCTGGGCAAGGCCAGGTACCCATGCTAGTATTATATATTATCAAGAAATAACATTGTTTTTTATTTCTATTTTTTTTATTTACGAATTCAAGGTAAATAAAAATAAAAAAATGTTGTTTATAAAAAAAAGCATGTCTCTAAATTTTTCCAAATTTTCAGCTTCATAAAATCTTGAAAGTTTGATTTATTAGTTATAATAGTATTAGTAATAATAGTATTAGTAATATTAGTATACTTTGTTCAGATTTCATAAGATGAAACCTGGCATGAGGTGAACATGGACCGAAAAATATTACCCCTCATATTTTTACGTAAACTGCATTTTAAATTAATTTAAAAGTGCAAAACTACTGAAAATTCCCTAAAAATCTGACCCTTTGTTGATTTTTTTTTTTTTCTCGATTTATTAAACACTAGCTTGGGTCACCAGTGTTGCCCGGGTGTTTGGCGGTGTGTGTTGAGCAAAAAAAAAAAAAACTGGTGGTAAGTAAACAGGCTCGAACCTGTGAATATGGAGAGAGGTGTTAAAAAAAAGAAATGGTAATAGGCAGGCAGGCAGGCAGGCAGGCTCGAACCTGTGACACAAAGGCAAAAAAGAAAGTGAAAGAAAATCTGACGTCTTAGCCGATGTCTCCATGACGCGACTGGAAGTCAAAAGCATTGAAATTAAACAAAGTCAATTCAACAATGATGATGACTTACTAAAATGTCGACAAAAAAAAATCGCCCCCTCCTTGTACAAAACGGCAGAGTTTAGGGGGAAGGAATTAGTGTTTTTGGCCAATATTTCGATATTTGTCGTCTGAAACGTTGAGGTTCAAAATGATACCGATCTTATCAGGATCTGTCACCTCTGTTGAAAGTTTTTGTGAGACATACATACATACATACATACATACATTTAAACAGACAGATGAGATTTATATTATAGACGGCTATGTGTGCGTGTTTAAAATGGGGAAAACATAGGAATATTTTCAGGTGTTGATAATGTAAACTGGTTTCAGCTTTGCATTTTCATTATTTTTGTGCACCGAAAAATGTTTTATTTTAGGCTTATTCTTTTAAATGTTACAAAAGTTATGATAATATAAACTTCTATTAAAGTTACATTGTGTTGCATATAGGGAGAGGGTAATTCTGTGGTGCACTTTGGAGGTACCTAAAGAAATATATAT
This sequence comes from Euprymna scolopes, assembly GCF_053919585.1. NCBI lineage: Eukaryota > Metazoa > Mollusca > Cephalopoda > Sepiida > Sepiolidae > Euprymna > Euprymna scolopes. Next base: position 48,485,754 of record NC_136498.1, read on the forward strand.
ATAGACTGTTATTTATTCCCACTGAAAGCATGCTTCCATGATGAGTTTATAGTAAAACAATATTGATAATTTTAACCAAAGAGCTCCCCCTTGAGAATATCTCCTGGTTTTGATGAGCATCTGGGATGGATTTTAATTCCTGATCTCAATGGAAGACTTGCATCACATCTGTTACTAAGGTCTCTGGAAGAATGATTGGATCATTCTACACTCTAGAAAATATCTCGTTCCTGATGTAATTCTCTACTTGTATGAACCACATACGACCGAAGATGGTGTACTGTTGCCACATCTAGGGAGGTGCCAGTCAGTCCACTCTCTCCTGCCTTGACAGAGTACGAAATCGACTTCAAAATCTAGTGTCTTCTTTTCTCTATAGTTTTCTCACAAAAGGAATGTTGCTTTTTTTTTTTTTTAAGGAGTTACCACTTATCAAGGCCCAAAGGCCACTTAAGGATAAGGGTTAAAGAATGTACAGTAGTCAATGGGATAATATAGTAATCATTAGTAGTATAAATTTGGTAAATTGGATTACTTAAGGGGAACGGCTCATCAAGAACTTGTTTACATTGGACTTGAAGATGACCATATTGTAGTCAGCTGGAAAGCAGGCAACAATTCCACAGGTGTGCAGTTCTAAGAAGAAAGCTTTGTTCATGGAATTTACATTTAGGTTTAGATACTATCAATAATTTCCTCTACTCTTTATCTGTACCTAAGAAATGTTGCTAGTTTTTCCCTACTCTGTGGTTATTTTCAGGATGGGTACAATCCCACTCAATATGTTACCGTGACATAGACTGACATATATTTGGTAGGTTTTTAACAGTATTTAATATTTTTTTTATTTTTAACTCCTTTTTCCAAACTTACCATGTTCAATAGAGAGTACAGCACCATTTTTAATTTTCCAATACATCGGTAAACACTGTTTTTCGAGCTGAATAAACATGTTACATTAAATAAAAACACTAAAAATTATCCAGTTTAGTAGAAAAGTAACTCATCTTGCCTTTGATAATATTTATTTGTTATATATTTGTTTTTTGTTTTTTTTTTGTTTTTTTGACAACTTTTTCGAATCTATGTGTATAGAAATACAAACCCAAAATTTGTTTTTAAAAAATTTACTGTGCATTAAACTTAATCTTAAAGTTTGTGTTAATATTCAATTTTATTTTATTTTTTAATTTAATTTTAGTTATTTTTTTCCGTGTATTTTATGACTAATTTACATCTTGAGGTTTCAATTTATTTTCTGCCTTCTCACTAAGAATTAATGTTTAAAGTTCGTTACCTAAAGGGAGGCAACTTATCAAATGATTAATAAACTTTGTCCTTTGTCAAATGATTAAAGGGAGACGATCTATTGCTAATTAACATCTATGCACGTGTTAATACGCACTCTCTCTTCCACACACACTCACGTATAGTTGCTTCTACAATATAATAACGAAAAAACATTGAATTTCAAGTAAAATGAACGGTACCTACGTAATTGTCATGTCGCAAATAGTAACATTGTGGTATCGTATTTCTTATATTTTTATTTAAAAAAAAAAAAAATAGAATTAATCTTTTTTTCTGATTGGTCTAAAACTTTTGGTTATTTGAAGCCGCCATAAAAATAAATAAAAGAACTGCCATTTGTTAGCATAGCCAGAAAGCAATCGTTCGTTTTGGAAATTAAAAGAGCACATCACATCCCCCACCCCACCCCCGCAGCTATACTCTGGTAAGTTGGCCTGTTATATCCTACATTTTTTTTTTTAATTTAATTTTTCAAATTGCATCTAATTTTTGCGGTGCGTTAGTTTATTAACGATGAAGATACAGAACAGTAAAGAATGGATTTCTACATAACACCGTTGTTCCAGCGCAGTTCGTGTTCTGCATAAGTGCCGAAGCGTGTTAAGGTCCTTTCCTGATCCTGGTGAACTTGAAGAAAGAATCTGATCAACTTTTATCATCCTTCTAGTATAAGGGAGTACCTGAACAGATAAAAACCAAGTGTATTAAGTTTTGTAGGCCTATCTAATCTTGTGAAAGTATTCACAAAGCCTACAACATATCCAAAAATTTCGAAAAAGAATACGGTAGAAAAATAATTATTCATGAAAAAGACATTTGTAAAATCTAGTGATTTGGTTTTAAAATCTGCCGGTTTAAATTGGAGAGTTAACAGGGGAGGTAATTAAGTCCTCACAAATTCAATCAGTTATTTTTTTTTTTAAATTAAATTCAAACAGTTAAAAGAGTTACTGTAAAAAAAAAAATCACAAATTATGTATATATATGTTTATTTTTGTTTTCTGAATAAATTCTCTCTGCTTTTCCTTTTTGAGGAGGTCACGTGACCCAATGTGTTCGGCCCCAGCATGTAATCTTGCCAAACATTTTTCCCCTTATCAGAATTGTTTTCATGAATAATTATTTTTCTGCCTTATTGTTTTCTTTAATTTTTGGATATGTTACTATTTGTGACATGACAATTATGAACGTAACATTTGTTTCACTTTAAATTCAGTATTGTTTTTTTATTATAATATAGAAGCATACACACACACACACAATATATATATATATATATATATATATATATATATATATATATATATATATATATATATAAAAATTATTTACTATAATAATTAAATACCTGCAGACAATAGTGTTTCATCCTTTTGGGAATCTTCAGTGCAGACAAGACAGATTCGAACCCGGCAACATGAGCCATCTCTGGCTCAATTAGCAAAGACCGTATCCAATTGGCTACCATTAACTGCGAGAAATAACGTTGAATTTAAATATTTTATTTTTAAATGTTCTTTTACATCAGTCACAGTGATCTAATCATTATACGATGATCCATGCATAAGAACTAAATTGACCGACTTTAATTCAACTGAAAGTGCTCAACGATAAGAAAAGAGTTTCTTAAAGGGACTGATATAATTATTTACTATAATAATTATTAAATACCTACAGACACTAGTGTTTCATCCTTTCGGGAATCTTCAGTGCAAGTTGTCACGATTATTGTTCAGTGTATAATAATTACACTGAACAATATATATATATATATATATATATATATATATATATATATATACGAGCAAACAGTTAATAAAACATGTTAAAAAACACTTTGAAATGAGATAAAAACATATTTAATCTGAAAAGGAAACACTAGATAAGTGGATAGTCCTTAATCTGCGGAGTTTCGAAAAAATACTTTCCTTCTCATCAGAGGGTAGGAATTAGCAAAACGCGGGATTGGATTTTGCATGCAAAAGTATCAGAAGTATCTGAATTTTCATATGGGAGTAACCTTTGCATAAAACTAAATCAAACTGAATATATCCCACATTTGAACCCTTTATGCCTAATAGCTGTGTTTTATAGCCTTTCTTCTGTTTGCAAAGACTGTATAAGAGTGCTTGTACATATAATTGTGAAACTAGTGTTGCACAATCCCTAACCACACTTCTCCTGAGTCAACACTGCCTGATTTCAGTAGCAAGAAGAAATCCAGGACAACTGGAAACAGTGCCGGGACGAGTGAGAGACTTAAGAGTATAGATACAAATATATAAGATATATAGATATTTTGTGTGGAAAAAAAAACAGTCCAACATGTTCTGCAATTTTCTAGGGTGACACAGTACACTCCATATCAAGCTGAAATTGCTCAAGGAAGACTGGAGAATTTGATGAATTACCAAACAATGGTGTCCGATTTAACAGGATTGGAAGTTGCAAATGCATCTTTGTTGGATGAGGCGACGGCTGCTGCGGAAGCTTTAACCCTTTGTCAGAGGTAAGTGCAGTTGGAATTGAGGTTTCGTATTATTTCTTTTACTTTAATAAAAAAAATACCAGGTTTATTTTATTTTTTAAAATATGAAAATCACTTCATTGTGTGTCAAATTTATACTCCGGTACTTCACCATATTAAGTAGGCAGTTGTTCACTGGAGGGAAAACTTTGGAACAATCACATCGTTGGTTTCACAAAGCACATCATTTTGGCTTAGCTAAGCTAGATAGAAGAATTAACCCTAGACAAGTGGAACTGGCTTCTCCCAAAGGAAGACATGTCTAGGGAATATCAAATTGACAAGCAGTCCTCAGTCGCATGAATATTTCGATTATGTTAACTGAAATGAAAGCCATTTGTCATTTCTTAATGCAATTATGCAACTATTTTTAAAGAATGAAGAATTGATTCTAAGAAATCATTGTCTTGTGGTTGAAGTCGAGGAAGGAAGAGAAAGAGTGAAAGTTATGTTTTAAATGCAATACTTGGTTATCGTTTTCTTAGACAATTTTTTAATAAGCCTTGCTTCATTAAAACTTCCGTAAAGAGTTGTTCCTACTATTCTCTCTGTCATTATATCTAACACAATATCCGGCTAAATGTTGACTTTCTCTTACAACTCAAGGCCTATATCATAATCCCGTTGATCGCTTTCTGACCCTTGTCTGAAATACTTCCTGTTTTCTAACACAAACGCGAGATATATATTTGCTAATATCAACTGTTAAATGTGCCATTTGGATTCTTCAGTCTCCTGTTTTCATCTTGAATGTATTCTCACAATCTTTTGGCTGATGTAATCTCTGGCCTTCCTCAGATGTTTCTTATCCAACTCTGGAATCTTTCTGTTGATCTCAGGATCTGCATGGAATTTCGAACAGAACCTTTTATGTAATCCATGAGGGAAGGATGCTCTCATTCTATTAGTTTTTATCTGTGCCTAAACCTAAATGTAGATTCCATGAACAAAGCTTCTTTCTTAGAACTGCACGCCTGTAGAACTCTGTTCCGTTTTCTTGCTTTCCAACTTACTACAACATGGTTGTCTTCAAGTCCAACGTGAACAAATTCTTGATAAGCCATCCCCTTAAATAATCCAATTTACCAAATTTCCATTACTAAATATGACTACAACATGTTCCCCTTAACCGCCGTATACTCATTAACCCTTATCCTCGAGTGGCCACTGGGCATTGATAAGTGGTGACTCATTTGTAAAAAAAAAAAAAAAAAAAAAAAGTCATGACTGGATAGAAGTCTTAAGTAATTCGAAATTGTATTCTTAGTATCACCTGCATTAAGGGTTGAACTTTCAGCCTCCAGAAGAATGTCACTTAGAACTGAATTTTATCTAATATTTTATCCGTTACGCCACGGGTCCTTGCAGTCTTGTTAAAATAACACTCAAGATGAGAACGGTAGTTTAAATAATGTACATTATCTATTCTCATCTGAAAAATTTAGAACCATTATCAATAGTATTTTGTAAATTTAACGAAAAGAAAAAACGATTTAAATAAAGAATTTCATGTATCTCTACTATGACATAAACTTTGTTCGTTCCCTATGGACTCTTAAACAGTTCGTTCGATTTATTTATTTTTTTTTGTTGATTTCACGCAAAAGTACTTTATGTGCCTGGCAGTGTTCTTAGATGGGTTTTCTATTGGAATGTTTTCAATAAGTATCACTAATAGAAAAAATCAGCAACCGAAAAGGCTAACATGCTTGCCAGTCGGTTTGCCTCAAACTCCACACTGGACCCTTCCAACCACCCCCTACCTGAATTTCCTATGCGGACAGACGCCACGCTAGACGATCTGAAAATCACCCCTGCTCAGATGCATGCTATCATAAAAAACCTTGACACTTCAAAAGCATGTGGACCCGATCTCATCCCAGCTGTGCTATTAAAAAAGTGCTCAGCCGAAGTAGCTCCAGTTCTCTCCAAACTCTACAACAATGAATCTTGCTTTCTGGGCTGTTGGAAAACTGCTTCTGTGGTACCAGTATTCAAGAATTCTGGCGAAAGAACTGACCCATCAAATTATCGCCCCATTAGCCTTCTCCCACTTTTTGCCAAAATATTTGAAACCTTAATTAACAATGCTCTAGTCCATCACCTTACAGATGCTAAACTTCTGACTGACCAACAATATGGATTTAGACAAGCCCGTTCCACAGCAGACATCCTAACTGTAATCTCTGAACGTATATACCATTCACTGGACAAAGTGGAGGAGGGCAGAGCGGTAGCTCTAGATATATCTAAGGCTTTTGACAGGGTATGGCGTGAGGGTCTCCTCAGGAAAATTAAATCATACGGTATCACTGGTAGAATACTTAGCATAATTAAATCCTTCTTAGATAAGAGAAAAATCCAGGTTGTCCTCGACGGTCGTACATCTAAACAATATGATATAAATGTGTGAGTGCCCGAGGGGTCTATCCTTGGACCTCTACTGTTCCTGATATTCATAAATGACCTTCCCGACAAAATTTCCTCTGAGATGGGTATATATGCTGATGACACCACACTCTATAACAGGCACGACAGGAAAACAAATGAACACATATCTAAAGAAATAGCAGAAACACTAGAGGATGACCTCCAATCTGTAGTGGAATGAAGAATAAAATAGTTTCATTCAATAATTACAAGAAACCTTCTCTACCTCCTATAGCAATGGCCAACGACTCTTTTATCTGAGAGTACATCTTTCACGCTCCTTAGCCTAACGTTCACAGGAAACATGAGTTGGAACAATTACATCGAGGGCATTGCCAGGGCTGATGCGAGGAAGGTGGGCTCTCTCTACCATGCTAGAAAACTACTAACACCTGAAAGTATCCTGTACCTCTATAAGGCAACCATTCGCCCATGTATGGAGTATTGCTGTCATATTTGAGCTGGTGCATCTCTCTCTCCTTGACAAGGTTCAAAAGAGTCGCAAATCTGATAGGCCCTGAACTGGCATCTAAGCTTCAGCCTCTGTCCCATCGACGAAATGGTGAATGCTCTAATGAACTGCAAGCACTTGTGCCCCCACGACGTGAACACCCTCGACAGACCCGGCAGGCTGCAAAATCCCACCCCCACACTGTAGAGATCCCTAGATGTAAAAGATCTTTCTACTCCAGTAGTTTCTTCCACAGAACCGCTAGACTTTGGAATTCCATTCCAGGTCACTGCTTCCCCAACTGTACTGACGTGCAGAAGTTCAAGTGCAACGTGAACAGACATCTCGCTGCCCAAATCCCTACATAGTGCCCCAGTAGTTGTTGCCCCTGATAGTAGCCCCCTACACCAAAGTGGCAATGTGCCTTGTTTGGGGTGAAAATGTAATAAAAAAAAAAAAGAAAAAATCAGATGAAAGAAGGAACAGGCAATTTTGACTAAAGTTAAATCTTATACATGCTAACATCACAAGTGCATTTGAGAAGTTTTATTACCACACAAGAACAAAGGCCCAGCATATAAAATCAACAGTAGGTTCTTTGATATGACAAAGGCACGTTCGCAATAAATGTTTCTGTTTAAAGCACAACTGAACTATGATACTTGACTTTTGCATTTTAAACTTTAATTCAAGCCATTATATAAAAATTGTATAAAATCAGCAGTAGGTTCTCTACAGTGCAATGTAAACTACAACATATCGTGGTTCAAGTTACTGAAGCTTCCTTTCAGTGCACTGCAATGGGTTACCAACTAGAGCGGGCAATTAATTGATTTGATTGTAAAATGGGCAATTTCACGGATTTCACGGATTATGGGAGGATGAAATATTCAGCGATCATCATTCAATCTGTGGCAATTCCAGGTCTCCCTTTATCTATTTTTATCTCAAATTTTCTTGCTAATTTACTACATGATGCATTGATCTCTGAATAAATGTTAAGTAAATGGTATATTCACTGTAATAGTACAGGTTTTAATAACGTAGAATGAACAGAAATTGTCACTTCTACCCAAACATGGCTGACGAAATGAGAACAATCTACCATCATATATTAAATAAAGGGTTCAGTTGAAAATTCCATACAATTTTCAAGTTCAACTGGAAGATTCGAAAGGTCGGAGGTTATATTGGCTGATGTTGTAACAACAGCGACAGCTTGTGGTTTATGATTTTAAATCTGTGTTTGGTTTATATGCTCATCGCTGATTGGTGCAAACATTTAACTTCATTTCTGGTCTTTTTTTTTTATTTTACTTGGGAATCATACCTAATCAACGTCCAAAGGCCACTCAAGGATAAGGGTAATGGATGTAAGGTGGTAATGTAGTAATTGTTCCTATTTACAATGCCTCCCCACGGGACAGAGTTAGACACCAGGGTCGTTTTTTAACGTGGAGAAAAGGAACAAAAATAAAAATTGTCTCAGTCGTGAAGGATTTCTCCTCCACTGACAGAACAAGAAATTGAAGTGCAGCATCTGAACAGATACTACACTTTGATCTTGTCCCGAAGCATTGTTAATGGTGTAAATTAGGTAGAATTTGATCATTTATGGGAACGGCTCAACAAGAACTTGTTTACATTGGATATGAAGGCTACTATGTTGTATTCAACCGGGAAGCAGGGCAGTGGAACAGTGTTCCACAGGCGGGCAGTTTTAGTAAAGAAGCTTTGTTCATGGAATCTGCATTTAGATTTAGAAACAGATAGTGGGGGGGGGGAAATTGTTTATAGTAACTAGTAGAGAGGATTTTTTTTTTTTTTTGTGTGTTTGGTAAGGGGAATCATAGCTCAAAAGATAGTTTGGCTAAAGACTCTCACAACTGAGCATGTGATAGAAGTTGATAAAGAGCCAATACACAGTTTACTCCCCCCGTCGAGAAGACCAAAGTGAATTAACTTGTCCTGCAGCACTTCTACCAACCCCAGTCTTTTCTCTTGAGGTGCAACCACCATCTTTCCCCAGTCCATCCATCCTTGGGATTCAATAAACAACACCGTGGACTGAATGCTTATTATAGTTGCATGCATGTAGAATTACTATAACACATACAGGAGGTTAACTTGAATGCCTATTAGACACTATCCTCGAGTGTCTAAGGCCTCTCTCTGTAGTACAAGTAAACCCTGAATATTCAAGATTACATAGTATTTGCAGCCCAAATAAGATCTCAGTATGAATAGCCATCATTTTTTCTTTTATGAGGAATGGTGCACCTCCAGTAATAGCACAAGTCTGGATACTCCACCAGACTAGATGAATTCTTTTCCTGGAATCCAGTAAGACCAAGAAAGGTATAGTTAAATGGTTAATTGGGGAGAGGAAAATTATGTTATCAGCTTCCTTACTAGTGCGGTCCTGGATATGACCTTAAACTATATCCAGTGGTGAGGCCCCAGCTTGCGGGCTTTGGGGAGTGTGGAGCCACCCTTTAATTACCATTGCTCCCAGGTCCACTCTGACCCGTAGTGGTAGTACCTGTTAGGGTTCCAACTATGGGTTAAATAGAAACCGACTTGAAAACAACAAATATATTCTATTAAAAATTTTTTCTTCAAAATCTTTGGATTCGGCATTAAATAACCCGAAAAGGGTTGATATGCCGTAAAACAAAACCAACCAACCAACCAATCTTTACTAGTGCAATGTTTGAGATGTAAAGGAGAAGTGTAATAGAATATTTGAATATCTAATATGGATATCAACTGCCCCCCCCCTACCCCGCCGAAAGAGGCCTCTTAATTTTTAAGAACTTGAACTAAAATAAAATGGAACCATACATACATGGCCCTGATTTCAACATCGGTGTATGGTACACCTTTTTCATAAATGAATAGTTGCTTTTCTTTTCCTTACTCAGGGGATGTTCGTTCCACACCATGTGCATGTTTTTACCTTTTTGCTGTCGTCTATACTTGCGGACTCCTTCCATAACTAACAGACTTCTCTTTTCCCATTACTCTTTTATTTACACGTTAATAAAGATAATCACTAAAGTTGTCTTGAATCTTTAAGAATGAAACTTTCTTTTTCTATGCTGACTAAGTGGTTAACAACGCAAACTAAAAAATCTGTGTGTGCCCAGGTTGAATCCATTTCATTACACAGAAATACTTTCTCCAAACCCACACTTGGACTTGTATTGATATTTACGACAGTTCCTTTTTTAGTCATGCTGACAGTCTCCTGGAACCAGGACAGACTAGTGATAACAGATTTCCTTGCAAACAGGATCACAATTGCAGAAGCTTCACTTTTGAGAAAATTAAGAGAAGCTATCAAAATAAAGAAGCAGGGCATGATCAGAAAAAAGTATCCTTCTCCTGCAAGACAACACTCGAATCTACAATGCACATATTACTAGCATCTTTGAACCCTCTGACTTCCGCCTCTTGTCCGCCATGAAGTTGTTTTTGAAAGGAAAGTGTTTCTTAGAAACTGTTCCTTGATTTCCGAAATTATGTTGTGGCTGGATGACCAATTTGGGATGCTCTACAAAAATGATCTTCAGAGCTGCATTAAACTATGGGAGAAATGCGTAGCTCTGAGTGGTTCCTATATAGTGTAAGATTAATAACTGTGCCAAGGTTTGTTGCTCTACTGCTATGAGTGGGTCAGAGGCATTAATTATTGAACACTCCTAGTGTATATCAACACAAAGTAAACTATAGTTTATGAGTAGAATTATAAATTTGAAAAAGTTTCTGATATTTTTTTATACTAAAATGTTAGGTTGGTGCAAAAATAATGTTATATATATATATATATATAGTTGAATGTCAAAAATGACATTATTTTTGCACCAACCTAATAAAGTTTTTAATGAAAGAGCGAACATTCTTCAAAGATCAAGTAAGTTTAATTTCGCTTAGTCATTTTTAAGTCATTCAAAAAAATTATTAAAATGAGCGAAAATGTTAAAAACAGTAAAAAGCATTATTTTTATTTCCATAAAAATTGTTTTATAAGATTGTGTAACCTTGTTTTGTATTGATTTGATAAAATCCTATATGTTGTTGATTTATATCTATTTTAATATAATGGATTCCAATATGTCCACTCTGGTTTCAACACCAATCCTATTAAACTTAAGTTGTCTTGTTTTTATGTATAGAACCTCTAATATACCTAATGTATGTAATGTTCATTATTTTTATATAGAATTTCTATAGATCTATAATTGTTGTGGTATGGCCATTCTACGGATAATAATGAACTCTTCCACTTATAAAAACTGGGAGAATATATTTCTCGGAATTAGCACATGGTTATGCTCGAGTCTTGCGTTAAACTGATGTATACCCACACTTTCATTTGTTGTATATGCTTTTATGTTCAATATATTTTGTTTCTAATAATTACTGAGTTGTCTTTTTTCCGGACCCTTACAGACCACAACAGTAAATACTGTTTTTGAAGTATCGGTTAATCAAATTATCAATAAGAGCTGCATGTAGCTTGTGGGCCATAGGTTTTCGATCCTTGCTTCAAAATAATGGATGGAATCTTCTTTTTATTCACTACTTAGACGTTTCAGTTTATAAAATGTATTTTTTGAAATTATTTTATAATCTATTTTCTTTTTATTTTATTTATTTATTTATTTTTTTTAGACAAAATAAGAAAACCAAGTTTTATATTGATGTCAACTGTCATCCACAGACGCTTGCTGTGGTCAACACAAGGGCAAAGTAAGTATCGTCTTAATTAAAGCATCAATTCTGAAGAAAACAAATCAGAAAAGAACCTTTTAAACAAGTAATAAAACAAAGTTAATTATCTTAGTTTACGTGTAAATAGTATCACTCATCTTGCCAGCAGTATTTAAAATAGTTTTGATTAAATATTTAAGAGGAGTAACTGTAATTATGTATTATTACATAAGTCACTTGATGTATAAAATACAAAGAAAATGTAGAAAGAAAGCAAATATTTATAAGCAGTAATATTAAAGCATGTTTGTATTCTGAAATAAGCAGTGTTTGTATCATTATTTTGACATGAACAATTAGTACCCGATGTCCTGGTGTCAGAACGAGTAGATAATGAGATACGAGTGAAAAAGACAGCCACCCTCTCTTTAAATGTCCCATTTGAGAAAAGGAAGTCATCCAGATGAAATATAAGAATTTTGAAAAAAGACGAAATGAAAGTAAAGTTTCAGAAAACATGAATGCGGACTTAGATTAGCGTATGAAGGGTTTGGTTATTAAACTATTATATCTGAATGCAGATGAAAATAAGTTTTACATTATTATATAGATCTGTTAAGATAGGCAGATGTGGTTTGAGAAAGTGAAGAATTCTGAGAAGTAGGAGAGCAGGGTATAAAATCCAAGGAAAGTGTGAATAAATGACTAAAAAATTGTACAAAGGTGATTTGTGCAGGTTGTAGTGTCCGGTGGCAAACAAAAAGAATAAAAATAATTTTAAAAAAATGGGTGATGTTTCTAAATGCAAATGAGATGCTGCCGGTTTAAATAAAAAGTCTGATTTGTCAGAGATATAATGATTTCTGTTTTGAAGTAGTAAGCTTTGACAGCAGTGTTGGATTTAACCTTGGAAATTCTTAATTAAAAGTGCAAAATAGTGCACAATCTTTTTGAGAAAATGCAGAATAGTTAACACTTAATTATTTTAACCACAGAAAGAGACAAATACCAATATCTTTTGCTTTTGCTCATTCTGATTTACAATTGTTGACTCTTTTTTATTGTAAATTTCTTTTTCTACTGTTTTTTTTTTGTTATGTTTGTTAGTATTGTTAATTTATTTTTTATTTTATTTTTTTGCTTTATTATGAAAAACTTCAGTTATGCATAATCTGATCTTGATAGCCATTGACTTACGCACTCGCCTGGATAAGGAGCATAGTCAAGGCTTTACCTACCACTTGAATAAACGAGTGGATTAAGCTGCCTCCAGTGTGTATTATTTCCTTTCACCCATTCTGTTATCTACACACTATTCAGCAGAGAGATAAAGTTTTACTCCTGATTAAACCTCTGGAGTCCTAATGAACCCATTGTTAATCTCGTCATTGTAAATAATAGTGCTTTGTTTTGGGATCAGAAGTTTATGGTGATATCAATGGTTATCTCAAGGTGATCAGCAATACTGAGTGGTCTATGAACGCCCATCACACAATCCTCAGGCGATGTTATCAAGATTAGGTTATGAAATGAGGTTTGCTGATCTTTACAATCTAAGAGGTGGATCACGAAAGTGATGATTTGTGAAAGCAAATGTGTAATAAACAAAAATATGTGTACTTTTATGAGCTGTTTGTGTGTAGTGTGTGCGGGCATTGTGAGTTGGTTGAAAGCTATATGGTCTGTGACTTACTGGACTAGCATGTGTGCATGATTCAAAGGGTCGATTGTGGAACGAAATGAAAGAGAAAGAAAGGAAAAACTAACATGGCGAGACAGTTTGTTTTATGGTGAATAATCACGTGACCGTGAATGTTTTATGCAAATGAGACTTGTCTATAAAAGTGGATGCGAAGCGAGCATGAGGCGAATTGAGAGAAGGCGTGTTACTTATGCAGACGTGTGGAAGTCAGCTGGAAAGATCGTTGCGTTTGGAAGTCGGAAGTTTTGACAAGTGCTGAATTTAACTGAGAAATTGGTGGTTGGAAGTGTAGAATAAATGATACTCTAGTTATTTAATGATATTTGTCCTATTTTGTACAACTTGTCTCTGGTTTTAAATAAGGCTAAATTATGTATTTTGGTGTTTACTATCCATTATAAGAGTCATAATGTGGTTGTTATGATTGAAGAAATTTTACATCGTCTAAAAATGAGAATTGAGTGTGAAAATTGCAGTAAAAATTTGGTGAAAGGTGTGTGAAAGTTTTACAGCAGTTGAGTGACAAGTGTTGAAATTAAGTCATACTTGGACATTGAATCGTTATGAAGATTTTGGGCTTCAAAAACCAACTTTCTATGTTTTATTTCCATCTTTTTACAAGAGATAGCATGTGTATGTAGCTGTAACTCTTTCTGTTTTTGCTGTCTTTTTTGTTTGATCATTCAGCACTGCCTTCTCCAATTAAGTGACAGTTTAGTTTTTCAGATGTAGGTTGTCTTTAATAATTTCAAGAGATTTGTTATAAATTAAGCCTTCAAGACTTTCATCATCCATTCCATCATCAAAATGTGAGTTTTTCTCTCGCCTTCTGTCGCTACCGCTTTCCGCCCCTCTGTCTCTCCCGCTTTCCGCCCCTCTGTCTCTCCCGCTTTCCGCCCCTCTGTCTCTCCCGCTTCCCCCCTGTCTCTCCGCCCCCTCCCCTTCTGTCTCTACCGTTTTCCCCCTTCTGTCTCTCCGCCCCTCCCCTTCTGTCTCTACCGTTTTCCCCCCTCTGTCTCTACCGTTTTCCCCCCTCTGTCTCTTCCGCCCCTCCCCTCTGTCTCTTCTGCCGCCTCCCCTCTGTCTCCCCCCTCTCTGTCTCTCCGTACCCGCGCCCTCTTCTTCCCTCTCATTTCTCTACATTTAGCATTATTTTTCATCTTTGTCTAGTGTCTGACATTTTTTGATATTTTTGCAAGCTCATTCTCCAGTCCTCATGAGCACAGCAATTCTCTCTAAACTTTAGCATCTAGACTTGTTTTCCATATTTTCAGTTTATCTTGTAGCTGTTCCAAGAACTTGGCAATAATAACCAGATCATCATCATCATCATCATTGAGCAACTCCCATGGATAACCTAACTGAATTCTCTTGACAATACTTATAAGACCGTTTGGTGAAAAAGTAGAAGACTTAGGACAGAGTCCAGGTGAATTCCAACCTTAACATTGAATATATTACTGTAAGTGTCATCCACCTGCACTTTAATATTAGTGTCTGTATACATTGCATAAGATGGACGAGACACTCCTTTACACCTATTTTTTGCATTGCCCACTATAGCACTTCTCTGGGGTCTGTCAAAAGTTTTCTCCAGGTTCACAAATACGATTTGAAGTCTCTTGCCTGCACATCCATGCTTCTTCTGCCATCGACACCCAATGAATATCATTAATTGTACCTCTGCCAGGTACAAAAGCAAGTTGCATCTTATTCGTATAACCTGTGGTCTGTTATTGTCTGTTTTTGTTTTGTTTGAATGGAAAAATCTGTGTGACGCCTTAGTGTCACCAGTAAACTCAGAATGAAAGTCTATGAAACCGTGTAGCAAGCTGAACTATCCGTCCATCTATCTGTCTTTCTCTCTTTCCCACACACACAAATAACCCATACCTATCATTTTTTTTCTGCAATATCTTTTTAATAAACTGTCTTATAAATTAACATCTGTGCTTGAGTGTTTTTTTTTTCTTTTCACAACAAATGACCTAAAATCTGTATAATGGTTTGTGCATTTGTAAGTGAAAAGGATGGAATACTGTTGCCACATCTGGGCAGGAGCTGCTAAAAACAGCCTATCCTGCCTTGACATAGTACAAAATAGACTTCGTGGCTTAGTGGGGGATGCCCTTTTCTCTACCCTGCAACCTCTCTCCCACAGAAGAGACGTTGCAAGCCTATCCTTGTTTTATCGTTATTTCCATGGCAGGTGCTCGTCTGAACTCCAATCTCTGGTCTCCCCTCGCCAATCTTTCATGAAAAACACCCGTCTAGCTGAATCCACTGTGAAAAATTTCCCCCACTCTATATCTGTGCCTAAATCAAAACGCGGATTCCATGAACAAAGCTTCTTTCTTAGAACTGCACGCCTGTGGAACTCTGTTCCGTCTGCCTGCTTCCCTCCGGACTACAACTTGGATGTCTTCAAGTCCAATGTTAACAAATTCCCAATGAACCGCCCCCTTAATTAAACACTTCATCAAATCTCCACATTAACGTAATGTACTTGCAATAACCCTTATCCCTGAGTGGCTTCCGGGCCTTGATAAGTGGTGATCACTGTGTAAAAAAAAACAAAAACAAAAAAAAACACGAGGGATAAAATCTAGTTTCTGTTCTGCTGCTACACTTTATCTATTCTGTTGTTGGTCAGTGAAGCAGAAGTCCTTCTCGACGGAGTCAATTTTTATCTTTTTTAATCAAGTACTTCTTTTCTCCATTAAAAACTGGCCCACTGTGAAATTTTGCCCTTGTGAGGAGGTAAGTAATTATGAACACTATAGCTATATAGTAATACGATAGCGTACGTGTTATTTTGTGTCAAGTTTAAATCATTTTTTTCTTCCGAGTGACTAGTTTAATTGTTATGACCTTCCATTTCTTGTAATAAATAATTTTACCAAGAATTCTTCATAAGTTTTTGGTTTTGGTTTCGATTATAGCTGAAAGAATTCCAGTTTTTAGGCCAATAAACAACCGCCAAGTTTAAAATAATACAAATTCCCCCCCCCCCCAACCCCAATGCTATCTGACAGTGATATGGGACAAGGAGAAAGAAGCAACCTTGGTAAGTGCCCCAATAATGCTTGGTTACACAAATCTAAAAGAGTAAAGATAACAAAATACCAAAGTCTTGTGTACGACATGAAAAGAAACTGGAATCTTGGAAAATCTCATTCTAGTAATTGTAAGAGCAACTACACTCATGAAGAAAAAAAAAACACTTGGTAAATATAGCTTGTGAACCATGTGCAAGAGAGATACAAATAAATACACTTATAAAGACCGTCATAATCTTAAAAAGGTTTCTCGATTGGAATTTTAAGATAGCAGTTCAATGTCTGGCATCTGGTAAAATGCTTTATTCCAAGCTAAAACAAAATGATAATAAAATTTATAAAAAAAATAAATAAAAGATGTAGGAAAAGGAAAAAAAAAAGTATTGTGTTATTAAAACAATTGTTCACAAAAAACACAGTCATTATTTGTTCACACAAAAATAATTGTCAGTATTAATAAATGAGCTACCATTTCAAAATAAATTGCAGAAAAAATTGTGTTATTGTTTAAAAAAATATTGCTTT
Organism: Euprymna scolopes; assembly: GCF_053919585.1. Taxonomy (NCBI): domain Eukaryota; kingdom Metazoa; phylum Mollusca; class Cephalopoda; order Sepiida; family Sepiolidae; genus Euprymna; species Euprymna scolopes. Next base: position 48,502,475 of record NC_136498.1, read on the forward strand.
TTTTTTTTTTTATCTGCAGTATGTTAAAACTGGAAGTGATTGCAACAGATATGAAAGAAATGGATTTTAGTTCTGGCCAATTCAGTGGTGTCATCGTTCAGTATCCAGACACAAATGGAAACATTAATGATTTTTCTCATCTTGTTGAAAAGGCACATGCAAATAAGGTATGCTCTTGAAATATTATGGATTCTCTCTTGTAAATACTTGCTTTTTTTGAGTAAGCAAAACAATCTATAAAACACTGTGATATATTTTATCTTTTGAGAAACACTGCCAGCTTTCTAATTCCTATCTTTCTCCTTCAATCATCCCTCTCTTTCTCGCACTCTTTTCTCTCTCTCTTTACTCAATCTTTAAAATGTATTTTGCAGACACTTGTAGTTTTTTGCACGGATCTTATGGCAATGACAATCCTAAAGAGCCCCGGAGAGATGGGTGCCGACATTGCAATTGGCTCCAGCCAAAGGTTTGGTGTTCCTCTTGGTTATGGTGGACCACACGCAGCTTTCATGGCCACAAAGACTGCCTTTCAAAGAACCATACCTGGACGAATTGTTGGATTGACCAGGTAAGAAAATTACCATCATATCAGGTACAGCCTAAAAATAAACAAAATTAGTTAGTTCCTTTAGACTGAAGAAGGGAAAGTTATTGACCTTAAGAAGAAGCAAGACTTCCATTACAGTCTAAGAGGTAAACAAGACCTGTCTCGCATCACAGCGGCTTCTACATCACCATTTTGCTCTGTAAGTTATTGAATAAATCTGTCAAAGATTAAACTTCATCCTCTGCACATTTTTGAGTCAATATTATTAAACCGATAACACATCAAATATTTCCATGACCAAAAATAAGAAAGATCTAAAACCAGAATTATTTCCATTTAGAAGAAATTAATTTCTAGATCAAGGCTTATTGCCTTTGATGCCAACCCCCAAATTTTGTGTAAAGAACTCTCATACCACACATGGTTGAGAATTAATACTTAGATTCTTCCTCATTTGTTGGTTACAGGTACTACAGTCAGCATCACCGTTAACAGAAAATATGTCACAAGGAAATGTTAGTAAATACTTATAAATTAATTGTTTTTAATAAATCCGAGTTCATTCTGTATTTTTGATTTGATGAATGTAACAACCAAGATGAGAATAATAGTCCAAATAATACAAAAACTAATTATCAATCCTCATCTAAAAAATATACATTCATCATATTAAAAAAAAACGGAATGTACCCAGATTTATAAAAAAAAAAAAAGAAATAGACTTGGCACTATTTACGTTTTTCATTTCTAATGGCTATGCTCATTGGAAAAGCAAAAAACCAACATTTTTTTTACTCTTATAAACGTCCAGTGCGAATACACTTGAAGATGGTCAGAGTTTACATCGGCTGAAACGTTATTGAAAAAAAACAACCAAGATATGAAAAAAATGATGTATGAAAATAATACAAAAACTTTATCATCTCAAAAATATACATTCAAACCTTTTAAGTGACGCCAGTTGTTTGACCTTGATATTGCCGTTGGTTGTTTGTAAACACGTCAAATAGCAGACATGGTCGACTGTTCGCGAGCACGATTTTTAAAAAAAAATATTTATAAAACTTTTAAAGATTTAAAAGAAAAATATATATTTACAAAACATTTTCTTTAATATTAAATATTTACAAAAATTTTAAGGATAAAAAAAAAAGCAAAACTTTTTAATGTAAGTAACAAAACGAACGTATTTAAACAAAATAGATAAGTTCGCAATTAAAGGATACTCTAACTTAACTTCTAAATCTGACTGCCAAGATCATCATGGGCATGGAATATGTGCCTATATTAAAGATGGCTTTCCATGTGGTAGGGACATCTCCAGAGAAGATCCTAACTTACCCTATATGTGCTTCCGGATTGCACTTGCTTACACCACTGCATTTATATTTACTCTCTATCGCCCCCACAACAGTGGAGTTACTATCTTTAAAAGAATATCTGGGAAAATTGACCAAGTCCTATCTGCTTATCCTTCAGCTAACATACACATATGTGGAGACTTCAATGTTCACAACGTGGAATGGTTGACCCACTCAAACAAGACTGATGATGAGGGGAGGTTCTGTCATGATTTCTCCATTGCTTATGACCTCACTCAGATTGTTCACGAACCCACCCATGTGCGCGATAATGACGGCCAGTATGCGAGTCTACTAGACCTTTTTCTTACAACTTGCCCTGAACTATGTTCAGTTTCTGTTCTGTCTCCTCTTGGATCTTCCGACCACTCTGTTGTATTAGTTTAGATAAAAATGAGATGTAATAAGTTCCCAGACGTACCTCTCCATCGTACAGTATATCAATATACTGAGGCTGACTGGGATAGCTTCCGTACATTTATATCGGATCTACCTCTGCATTCCATGTTTAAAAAGGATGTGTCCTCTATAGTATCAGACCTGACGGAATGGTTAATTGTAGGTATAGACTGCTTCATACCCTCGAAAAAGTTCCAGCAAAAACCTAACAGCTAGCCATGGTTCTCTCCAGAATGTGCTGCTGCCATTGCGCACAGAAATCACTTTTTCCACTGTTTCCAACGTAATAGATGTATGGAAACTAAAGGCGCTTTCAGGACTGCCAGCAACCATTATAAGAAAGTAATAAAGAATGCAAGCGAGTTGTATTCTCAGTCCGTCAAGTCCAAAGTAGCTGAGCAGCGGCTTGGTTCCCACCAGTTTTGACAATTAGCAAACAGAATCCTGAACAGAAGCGTGTGCTCTATCCCAACTATCCTCAATGGACCTTAGGTAATCTCGTCAGCATCAGACAAAGCCAAACTCTTTGCCAAGAACTTTGCAGCTGATTCTACCCTTTGCGACCAAGGCCGCCGACCCCCAGTATTTCCTCCTGTATCAGAAAACACTATGTGATATACATATATCTGTACGTGATGTTTCCAAGCTAATCAAAAACCTTGATTCTAGTAAAGCAACCGGCCCTGACGGTATTCCAATTATAGTACTCAAAAAAACTTCAACCAGAACTAGCGCCCATACTTACAAACCTGTTTAAGCATTGTCTTAAGGAGAATTGCTTCCCATCACCCTGGAAAACCTCATCAGTATGCCCTGTATTTAAGAATTCAAGTGATCGCTCATCCCCCTCTCAGTACAGGCCAATAAGTCTCCTGTGCGTCATGAATAAGTTGTGGGAATCTGTGTTAAATATAGAAGTAATAACCATCTCAGCAAAAATAACCTTCTTAGTGACATGCAATACGGTTTCCGTTCTGCTAGATCTACAGCAGATATGCTTACAGTTATATCTCATAGGTTTAGCGAATCTCTCGACGGAGGCAACCTTTCTAGGGCAATTGCTCTTGACATATTTAAGGCCTTTGATAGGGTATGGCATAAAGGTTTACTTCACAAGATCTCTAGCTATGGTATTGCTGGAAATGTCTTCTCAATTATTAAATCATTTCTTTCTGATAGGTTCATAAGAGTAGTAGTTGATGGGCAAAAATCAGAAGCTTACAGTAATAATGCTGGAGTCCCTCAGGGGTCCATCCTGGGCCCAACTCTTTTCCTGATCTACATTAATGATCTTCCAAATCACATCCTTACATCATTTGTAGACATTTATGCTGATGACACTACCATTTATGGTAGCACATCTAAGACAGTAAATGACCAAGTTCTCTCTGATTCTCTCTCCTCTGATCTTGAGCATGTGGTACAATTGGGAAATGAGTGGCTGGTTACTTTTAATGCATCTAAAACCAAGCTTCTCTCTTTACATCATCAATGTTCTGATCCACATCTGGCATCAATTGAAATGAATGGTTCTCGTCTTGAGGAGGCCTCAAGTTTTGACAAACTTCTGGGCTTGACCTTTACTCCTGATCTTAAATGGAACACGTACATCAAATCTGTTGCCAAAGCCATTGGAAAAATGGTGGGATCTTTCTATCGATCCAGTAGATATCTTACTGATGCAATTCTCTATCTATATAAGAGCCAGGTACGTCCAAGGATGAAGTACTGTGGCCACGTCTGGGCAGGAGCTGCTAGAAAGGACTTGTTCTGCCTTGATAGAGTTCAAAATAGACTTCGTAGCCTCATAAGAGATGTACTTTTTTTCTTCTCTGCAACCTCTATCTCATAGAAGAGATGTTGTGAGTTTGTCTCTGCTGTATCATTATTTTCATAGAAAGTATTTGACTGAGCTTCAGTCTATGGTCCCTCACAAAACTTTCACAAGAAACACTCGTCTAGCTGAAAACACTATCAATAATTCCTCCTCCTCTTTATCTGTGCCTAAACCTAAACGTAGATTCCATGAACAAAGCTTCTTTCTTAGAACTGCACGCCTGTGGAATTGTCTTCCATTTTCCTGCTTTCCAGCTGACTACAATATGGTTGTCTTCAAGCCTAATGTAAACAAGTTCTTGATGAGCCGTTCCACTTGTTAACAAATTTACTGAATTTCCATTACTAACGATTACTATATTGTCCAATTTCTACTGGGCTCTTTAACACTTATCCTTGAGTGGCCTCTTGGCCTTGATAAGTGGTGATGCCTATGCAAAAAAAATATATATATATTTAAATAAATGGGTGTCTTTCTTAGTGCGTTCTTTTTATATATTTACAGAACTTTTAAATAAATAGATAATAATATAAATAAATAAATGGTAAATTTTTACGACGTACCCAACATATTATAAACACTTCAATCTCCCTATGTTAAGAACAGCTTTCGGAATAAACGCCCCCAACTTCAAAAGCCGTTCTTAACATTGGGTGGTTAGAGGGGGTTTATACTACACTGGGGCAGGTTGTAAACTAATACCAAATAAATAAACCAACGTTATAACTGAGAATTTCGGATGATGCCAATTAAAAAATACATAATTAAAAAAAAAAATTTAAATAAAATTATTATAACCAAACTTTTTAATGGCAGAAACAAATATTCAGATTTTTGCGACCAAGATTAATTTTTATGTACAGTGTGTTTTTTTTTTTGTTTCTTGTTTGTTTTGTTTTTTATCTTTCTTTGTGCGTTTTTAATACAATGTAATATTTATTTCAAGTGCGATGTATGTAGGTAGTCAGTGAAGGAGAAATCCTTCTAGACCGAGGCAATTTTTATGCATAATAAAATCACAAGCATAAGCAAAACAATTGAGATTTTAAAAAATATATTTTATTCACATATCTTTTATAACTTTTATTTTTATAAAGATGAAGTGTAGTATCACAAGATACAAATCTTTTTATAATTTTCATTTTTATTAAAAAAAAAAAAAAAGAAATTGCTATTTGCTTACTTCTCCATAAAGACAAATTAAGTACAAGTTTAGTGTCCGAAATTTTCAGGTTCTAATATTTTGTAATTAATATAGTTCATTTTTTTTATTTTTGAAATTTTTATTATAATTATTATTATTATTATTAGTTTTATTGAAGTTCTGTAAATATGTTTAAAAAAAACGCACTCAGAAAGATACCTATTTATTTAAATATATTTTAAATTTACGTTCGTTTTGTTACTTACACTAAAAAGTTTTGTGTAAATAGAAAAATGTTTTTTTTTATCCTTAAGTTTTGTAAAAGAAAATGTTTTGTAATATATATATTTTCTTTTAAATCTTAAAAAGTTTTGTACATATATATTTTTTTTTTAATCTTACTCGCGAACATTCGACCATGTCTGCTATTTGGTGATTTTACAAACAACCACCGGCAATGTCAAGGTCAAACAACAGGTGTTACTTGAAATTTTCGCCAATCTTTGTCTTCTGATCTTCTAATCTTTACTGGATCCCTTTATTACAAGCATAGATAAAGCAGAATTACTCAGTTGCAATAATTACATTAGAATTTCTTCTTTGGTCTTTGCTTTGAGCCAACCTTTCCTGATCCTCTCCATAATTCTTTTGTGAACAATATCGTGCCAAGCAGTGTAGTTGACAGTTTGAGTTAAGTAAAATATTTCGGACTTTCTGGTCCCTTTGGCATATGTCTTTGAAGTGATGAATGATTAACCTTTTTCACACTTTTGCAATATAGTAGATCCTTTGGAAATCTCCCATATAGCAAACATTTCCCAGACAGTGCTGGTCCAACAAAGAGTGCATGCTTTGGATCTTGGTCTGCTTTGTATGGGATGTGGCTTGAAGAATGTGTTGAATAACTATTAATATCAGATTACAGAGGAGTTACTGCCCTTGAATCAATATACCGAAAGTGATGACTATTTAAATTAATATAAAGCCCAACACAATTTCAAGTTGGTAGAAAAAAACAAAGATCCAAATTATTGTTTTTTGGTTCCCCGACAAAAGGCGGTGGACCTGTAAATTCACCCTCATCCGTTCATCTGTCCGCACTTTTCTCAATAACTACACCTAGGAATTTTTTTTAATTTTGCACAAACATTAAACATGATATGAGTAAAAAAGTAACAGAACGGATTTTCCAGGAAAACTTTGTTGCCCCCCCCCCCCTCTAAGGGTGCCTTTCGGGTTAAAATGGTCAGAATTGACATTTTTGTGCTTATTAAAAAAATTGATGCCTTGGATTTTTATAAAACTTTCTGAAAAGTTGTAACTGATTTCTTTATAATTGTGTTTGTCTATACTTTGCAATAACTCTTGGGTGTGCCCCAGAGGCTCTTTTAGGGCTAATAAAAACACTCCATTTTTGGGACTATTTTACCATATTTGTCCAAAATTTTCTGTGTATGTTTATTTAGCATTCTTGCATGGTGCTGAACTCGAATTTAAATATGTTAAGGCCTTGGGGATTTTTGGGACTAAATGAGGGGCGGGGGGCAAATGATGGACTTTCTTTCTTTGCATGGTGCAGAACTCAAATTTACATATGTTAAGGCCTAAAACTGCACCATTTGTTCATTTTCACCAGGATTTGACGTCCCCTGGGGACTTTGGGGGCTAAATAAGGGGGGGGGGGTGTTGAACTTGACCATTATTTTTATGCTTCGTTCACTGTTAACTCATGGGGGCCATGCATGTTTCAATTTTTTTTTTTTTTTTTTTTACAAGGCAAAGAAATTAACTTTGAAGTCTTAAAACAATTTCTTTCTTTGAACTGAAATGTCATTTCAATAAATATCTTGTTCGTTTCTTTATAGTCAAACCAAATTCCAACAACCATATTCTACTACAAAATGTTAATATATACTAATGCCTCCACATCTATCAATATCATTTTCCTAAATTCAGTGTTTTAATCTATTCATAAATGTATTTGCTCTTCTTGAATTTTCTGTTAAATGACAAATTGTATTCATCTTCATCTGTATATTAATAGAATTATGAAATGTCTGCATGTGTGCTTCTCGTCTCTATGTGACTTATAATTTTTTATTTACTATTAATAGCTGTAAAAAATGCAGTAGCATAAAGTAACTAGAATATTTTTAAAAATTGAAAAAAAAAAAAAAATTGACGAAATTAAATCTACCAAAATGCATTTCGGTTTCTTCATAAACAAGTCAACTATTTTAAGCTTTGATTCTTCATTATTAGAGCGAATATTGAAAAATTGAATTGCAAGTAAAACCAATGGTATCAACTTAATTGTTATGTCTACTACTGAACATGTCCAAAAATTATGAAAAACGATAGTGGAAAATTATTTTGGAAAATTATTTATGAAAATAGTTTTTGAAGACAATTGGCAAAAATTGAGTTTTACAAAAGGAAAAAAAAAATGGAGAGTTTGAAATGTAACCAAAGGGAAGTAATTATTTTCTGAAACCTGAAAATCTTAGGCCAAAATTGTTTCACTAATTGTCTTCAAAAACTATTGTCATTAATAATTGATTTTCTACCTTATCGTTTTTCTTAGTTTTTGGATATGTTCATAACTGTGACATGACAATAAAGTAGATACCATTGGTTTTACTTGAAATTCAATATTTTAATTTTCGAATTTTGCTATTATAATGAAGAAGTGCCTAAACTTTTGTCAATAGTTGTAGAAAGAAAAAAAAAAAAAGGAATTACTTTGAACCTTTGGAGAACTTTTGAAAGGAATTTGGCTATATTTAGACTGGTTTTAAAATTCTTAGCAAATCCTTACATGTTAAGATTAAATATTCTGGAAGTCATCTACAGGCATTAATTTTATAAGCAGATACTAAAATATTCTGTTATAGTCAACTCGCGTACTTCCGGCATAGCACTACCGGATGGGTACCCCCCCCCCCCCCGGTGTAATGTTAGGGCGTATGACGAATATACAGGTAGAGGATTGCATGAGGACTGAGATAGTGTCTGGAGCAGTAGGATGATCCAAACATTTATCCAACAAACTTAGTAACAGATTTGATATCAATCTTTTCAGATCTGAAGTAAAGGTCAGTTTGAGAAGTTTATTAAAGCAAGACGATTTCACAAGAAGAAAGCTATCATTTCATTAGTTAAGAAGAAGGCTCATTAGGATAGATAGATAGATAGAAAGAGAGCACAAAATATATCTTACAAAACTTTACTTGGTTTCAACCACAGGAGAGAATTATTCATTTAAACAATTTTAGGATTATCACCAATGTTATAGTCAGCTAACATACTTCCTAACTTCTAGTGTGGCTGCTACTGAAAGTGGGGACAAATCAGTTCCTTCACTTTTATTGTTCTTCAGTATTTCTATTGTGAAGTGATTTATTGAATAAAATATAAGAAAAGGACATTATTGAAAAGTATACAATAAAAATTAACAAATACAGATAAAAATAACACAATTTGTTTTTATTTGTCCTTTTAATCACAAAATTTTAAAAATAAGTTTTTATTGTATTGGAAATTTTATAGAAAATATGTTTATGAATTTATAAAAATAGTTGTTTTTTTTTTAAATCTTAAAAATAAGGTTTTTATTTGAATGTATGTAAAAGTATAAAAATAAAATTATTGAAATCAAAATACTAAATTTTCGAGCATCATAAAAAAAACATATTCAATACATAATATACCAAAATAGTTTTAAAAGATTTTAAAAACTGTTTTCAATAATTCTTTAAAGAAAAAATAAAACTACAGGGTAGAATGATAAAATTTTCACCCTAGAAAAGACGACATGATTCCATTTCTGTTTGATGAAAACTGGGTTTTTCTTTTTTTTGCTGCAAACCATCTACTAGTTGGCCAGTTACGGACAAATCTCAAGAGCGATAGGAACCTATCATGTCTGAAAGCGACAATGTTCAACAAGCGAGATTGGAGATGTTCCGCTGTATAACTTGTGCTCTTTATCAATCTAAGTTATGACAACAGGACCATTGCCAGCACTCTCAAAGTGTATCGCTGGATTGTCACGAATAACAGGGACAAACCCAGGATGATGAAAACAAAGTTTCCGGTCATGGTCTTTGGTGTGGTTTCATGTGAAGTCCACATCCTTTCACCTCACATGTTTAAAGTCGGCTTGAAAGTCAACACCAAAGTGTACATGGATTTTATGAAGAGTGGTGATCCACTGGTTCAATCAAATTGATTTTTTTTTCAATAAGTTTTAAAATAAAGCTGTAGTGTTGTTTTCTTTAGGATAACAAGTTCTATCCCGTAATTTCAATAATTCTTAATTAAAAAAAAACTTTTCACTGATTATTAAATAAAAAAAAAAAGAACTGTAGGAAAAACATAAAAAAAAATAGAGTAGATGCGTAGGGGAGATATAGGTATGAGAGAAAAAAAAAGCAAAGGAAGTGATTTGCTGTGTCATTGCTTCCGCTAGCAACCATGCCAGGAGTTAGGAAGTATGTTAGCTGACTATTACCATAACGAAATTGATTATAGTTTTATAACAATTTGGTTCAAGCGATATTGTAATAATTAGATTTAACTTTCCAAATTGTATTTAAAAAAGAAAATATAATTTGAGAAAATAAACAATAGACGTCATAGTTTTAAAAGAAAATTCAAAACAAAAATGAAATTAAAAATCCTCAGTAGGGACAGCTTGTATATTTATATTTTGTCTTTCAATATTAGGCAACCTTTCATGTGTTTTTTTTTTTTTTTTCATTTCTTTAGAGATGCTAGTGGAAACCCTGCCTATCGTTTGGCCTTACAGACAAGAGAGCAGCATATCCGTAGGGATAAAGCTACTAGCAACATTTGCACTGCACAAGTAAGGTTTCTTTTCATTACTAGTATTCTTTTGCTGTAATTAGCAAAAGGATTTTTTCCTCCTGAAGTGCATAAATAAATCAACAAAAAGAAAAAAAATAATTTCATCAATTCAATTTGTCATTTAAATAATTTTTTTTCAATAAAACTCTATATGTGTTTGTATACATATTAGTAGCAATACCACACCATTTTTTCTTTTCATTAAATAAACTCAAATCAAGCATTATTGAAAAGAGCATATGAAACAAAGAAATATTATCTTTTTTTTTTTTTTTTTTTTTTTTAAATTATCCCATTATAAATGGAATTATGATCATTCAAAGTATCAAAAAATGTGTGGTTCACTGGACATTTTATCTTAAGTCAGTCCTGTTCAAATGCATATAGGCTTGTGACTGAAAAATGTTAGGAAGTTTGCACAATTTATAGACTAACCCATATTTAAAAAGCTGTATCTTCAGATCTTTTTAAAGTATTATGATAAAATTTTGAACATATTATCATAATACCATGAAGGTTAAGTTGGCTCTATGACCATCTCACTTGGTAACTTACGGACTAATTAGCATACTAAATAACATATTTCAGTTTCATTTTAACAGCTTTAAGTAGAAACATCATAAAACAGCTAAGAAAAAAGGAGAGGAAAGGCTTCATCATATTATTCTGATGGACATTATCATTTCTCATTATCACATCATAAAAAATCCCAAGATGACGACCAGGAAATCCACGATGGTCACCACGACACAATTCAAAGAAATTATTAACAAAATATGGCTTGTGCTTGAAAACATTAAAATTAAAGAAAATTTCCTTTCATTTAATGAATGAATGGAAATTTTGTATAATTATGTTTTCAAGTACATTAAACTAATTAAGATAATTAAGTTTCATTTCAATGACTTCAAGTTGTTGTGACAATTACTGGGTGGGTTTCTACTACTATTTTGTATAAATTTTATTGAGTCATTGTCAATACTTGAAAGATTTCAAAAGACATCACAGCAATTTTTTCTTTTTAACGCTTGGCACTACTTACTTTTTGAACAGATTAAACATTTACAACACCAAAAAATTTATCGCGGTAGGTAGAAGAGTAACTTTTCTTGCCATTGATAACATTTGTTATATATTTGTTCTTTGACAACTTTTTTTATACCTCTGGATGGTAAAACAAACCCAATAAATATTATCATAGGCAAGGTAAGTTATTTTTTTATTTTACTGGATAAGTGATTTGTGTGTTTTAACTTATTTAAGTGTTTTTTACTTAAATAAATCAAGTGATGTCTAGTGAAGCCGTTTGAATTAAAATTAACTGAAAACAATTTTTAACGAAATAAAACAAAATTACAGCATTATTTTTGTAGTACAATTTTCAAATTAAATTTAAGTTTTATGGTATCTTTTTTTTTATTACATTGTTAATTGAAGGTACAGAATTGTTACAAAACAACCTCCCCCCTTGTTAAGAATAGGTTTCTAAATAATGTTAATACAATATAATTATAATTTTTAATTGAATTGTTAAGGGAAAGTACAGAATAGTTATAAAACACTTTATCTCATTCTAAGAATGGGTTTCTAAATAAAGCATTTTAGAAGTTTGGGGGACTCTGTTTTAGAGTTGCAACCCCCCACCACCACTTAAATGTTTTAACAAAATTCAGGAAATCATTCAATTTTAATGAAATTTTCAGTATTTATCATTGAACAGTAACAGAATATAATTGTTATACATATTTATATTATAATATTTTTTGGATGTCTTATTTGTTATATTGAACATTCTTATCTGTTTAAACGCGTTTCATTTTTTTTTTTATACAAACTAACTTTTGGTACTTATGCACTTATGTTACCATACTGAAATAATGTTCTTATTTAGAAATCCATTCATAAAATAGGAGGGGAATTATTCTGTATTTTCACCTAACAATTTAGTAATAATAATAAAAAAGATAACATAAAATTTGAATTTAACTATCTACAGAAAACCTGGGATAAAGTTCACAAGTTAACAGTCAAGAACTCATAAAACAAAAAATGTTTTCTAAATAACAAAAATAAAAAAATATTTTATATTCGTACGTCAGGTGACAAACGTTTTGTTTATAAAAAAATTTTGTGCGCATCACACGCAAAAATTTTTTTTATGTTATGTGCTTTTGCCACTATTTCTATCAATGCATAAAAAAGTTTTATCCAATTCTTTTCAACTTTTAGGACAAAAGAGCCTCAACTTGGAGATGATCTAACTTTTGACTGAAAAGATGCACATGTCGTGTTCAAATTCCATAGCAAAGACAATCTTTTCCCTGATTAGTTAAAACAACTAGAAATGTTGTTGACGGGTAAAACTTCTGCTTCGAGAATTTACGTGAACACATCCCGACCACTTATTTGCAAAATGTGATCTACTGCCAGCAGGTGTGTTATGCTGGCATGTTTTATCGTTAAGTCTGATTTAAATAGCGATTTCTTCAAATATACAAATCACAACAAAAATATTAAAATACCATTTTAAAGTAAATTTTATTGTGAATCCAGTTATATAAGTTTTATTTTGATGAACATAGGAGAAATGTACTTATTACTGATTTAAAGACTATGAGTATCAAATCAATTGGCAGTGTGCACCGTGTCCAGCGCTGAACATTATGGTGTCTGGTAATGTTAGTGATGAAACGATTCCAATATTTTTTCCAATTCCTGTTAATAAAGTGTATGTACTTTTCATATCAAATATTACTTTCTTTTTAGTGTTTGTGCATACACACAATTTCATAACCCCTCCTCTCCTACCCAGGAAACAGTACCATGGGACTGCTTTCCAGCTGTCTATAATACGGTCATTTTCAAGTCTGTGGCGAAGCTAATGCAGAATGTGACTTACACAAACGGTGGCGCTTTTGTCTATCCTGTTGGGTGACGGAATCAAGAAAGAAAAGAGAAAGGAAAAACTTTTGTAGACGGCTTATTAATATACATTAAAGTTGGTCTTTATTTTTAAAAAAATAACAGTTGTTTCTTCATAGCCATGCAACGCTTTCTGGAGACCACTGGCTGTGGGCCGGGGAGGTGGCTATTCAAATCGAGTTTCGCTTTTTTTATACGAAAAAAACGAAAGCAACACGTGGGGATCCAAAAATCTGGAATATTTAGCTTTTCAAAGTTTGGCAAATTAAATAGACAGGCAACCCCCCCCCCCCCCCCGTTAACTCGTAGATATTATGATTTAGACGTGATAATGAGTGAGCCGAGCGAGCATCCCCCCGGGAAAAAAGCCTTTTGCGGACATCCATAAAAAGTGCACATACATACATACACACACACACATTTTGTCTTTTATATATATAGACTAGCGGGGGTACCCGGCATTGCCCGGGTGTTTGGGGGTGTGTATGTAGGAGAGGGTGACCCTGTTTTAATATTATAAAAAAAAAACACGATGTTAAGAAAAATTGGAAAAACCAAAATAAAGCAAAACAGTGAACAAACGTAAAAAAAAAAGGTGTAAAAGAGGAAAAAAAGTTTAGGTAGAAAGACAGGCTCAAACCCAAAACATCGAGGCTAAGGCGGAAAAAAATGTCCGACATGTTACCCCTACGCCAAAGAGACATACACTTAATAACGGATAAAATTAAACCTTTAAAAACACTTGCAGGTGGTTGAAACTAACGCGAACGTTTTCTAGGTCAAACATGACGTCATTGTCGTAGTAGCAGGAGCAGAGAAAATGAAGGAACGATTTTTTCGGCACCCCTCCCTGTACAAAACTGATGATTTTAGGGTGAAAGAATTAAAGTTTTTGGCCAATTTTTCAATATTTGTTGGGCGAAGAGTGGAACTTTAAAATGATACCTATCTGGCAAAAATCCGTGACCCGTGTCAAAAGTTTTTGCAAGACATACAAACACACATACATACATACACACATACACACATTTTCGCTTTTATATAGCCGGGGGTACCCAGCGTTGCCCGGGTGTTTGGAGGTGTGTTTGTTTTTGGGTAAATCAAACTTCCGGGGGGGGGGTTAAAATAAAATAAAATAAAAAGTTTTGTTTGAGTATGAGGATCGAACCCAAACCCTTGAGGCAAAGTTGGAAATTAAAGTGTGAAAAAAAAACGTGCGATGTTAACCATTGGGCCACCGTGAAATACTAACGGAAACATGTTTGAATTTATTTAACTATTTAGAATTGGCAGGTGCACGTTGTTATTACTTAATGAGGTCAACTTTGACTGCGGGCCAGTATTTACTGCAGGGCAGCTTTTTATTCATTTTCTGTTTCCCCAAGATGTTGTGGGGGAAACCATGAAAAGGGGATTGTCCAAATTGAATAGCAATTGTCTGATATAAGGAAAATATTTCCACATTGATCAAAGCTGATTGCTTTCGGACATTTCCGGTGATCGCGACCGGAAAAATACTGCCAGAATTAGTGTCGCTTTTATTATACGAAAAAGCCTAATCCACATGCGGCGAGCGAAAACTGTTGAATATTTATCTTCCCAAAGTTGAGCAAATTAAATAGACAGGCGACCTCCGTTGTTAACTCGTAGATATTATGATTTATATGTGATATAAAAGTTTTAAGAAGTTGTGAGCCGACCGACCGCTTCTCGGAAAAAAGCCTTTTACAGACATACACAAAAAGCGAACATACATACATACACACATTTTCACTTTTATATTTATAGATGAGGCGGGTGACTCATGTTTTATTGATTAAGATTTGGAGCGAAAAGAGGGAGGAGGGTAATGGGGAAATAAATTAATGGATCCATTCTTTCATCAGAATTTTTGAAAACTGGTGATACAGAAGCAATTTTCCAGCAGTCAGGAAAGCAAGGTTTAGTAAGGCATTTGAGTAATTTGGAGAGAATTAGATCAACCTCAGTAGTTTTTTCTTAATAGTGTAGCAAAGATGAGATCAGGCCCACATACCTTCTAGGTGTCTAGGTTTTTATAACATGAACATGAGAAGTGTTGATTTTCAGATCATCGAGTGTGACCTTTGTCCGCAAAGAAATTTGGGAGGAAATGGTTTATTGGGTTTAAAGTGGAATTGAAAGTGAACTACTTGACCATCAGATTAGCCTTCTCCGTAAACAATGTTAAGGTTGTTGGATAGTTGGGGGGAGGGGATTCTTTGGACGATTGTTCTCATCTTGAGTGTTATTTTCTGAATTTTTTTGTTTCTAGATGTACATATCACTATTTATTATTACATCTTTGGAATGAAAAAAAAATTTGGAAAAAAAAAAAAAAAAGTTGAATTTAAAACACACGTGGGGAGCCATCTTAAGCCACCATGTTTTATTTTGCAAAAGAAGGTATGAGTTTGCATCAACCAAAACATTGTGCAAATAACATTCAAGATGAGTAGTCTGAAGAATCAAAATAATATGAACAATCAATCATCTCGAAAATTCAGGTTTTGATTTGATTCAGTATTTTGTTCTTGTTTAAGCTTTTGTTTTAAAAATTAACATAGTTTATAAAGTTCCCTCTGTCACCAAATGAATCATGATTGACATCTAAATTTAATTTTTCATTTTTAATAAATTTCTAGGCTTTGCTAGCCAATATGGCTGCCTTGTTTGCCATTTACCATGGACCTGCAGGATTGAAGCAGATTGGGGAGAGAATACATTATGCTGCTTTGCTGCTCCAGGAAGGTACCTTCTTCAATTTATTTCTTTTATCCAAATTGAAGCTAAAAATATTTAGTAACAGATAATTTTATTTTAAGGATACAGCTTGAGTGTTAGAGCAGTGGTTTCCAACCTTTTTTTTTTTTATACTGAACAACCCAAAAACAATATTTGATACATTTTCCATCACTACAAAATTGTAATACCTAGTCATATTTGTTTTTTTGAACTTTTGAAATCAGTATTATATATATTATATTATATATATTATTAGCGAGTATTTAGCAACTGAGCCCTAAAAAAAAGAAAAATGTTTCAATTGAGTGAGTACGCAAAGAAACAAAAAAAAAAATGAAAACAGCAGCAAGAAAAAAAATAGCCGCAGTAGTCGGATTGAATCTGTAACGCTAAGAGGAAAAGGGGGTGAAAAAAAGCCAACCATTTAGTCGTCATGGCCACGGTGGCTTATGACATGTAGGGCATTCAAAATAAGCTTAGTCATTGCAAGGCATATGATGGCTGCAAAAATGTTGACGAAAAAAGTGACCCTCCTTGTAAAAAAATGACTCAGTTGACAGTGAAAGAATTAATGTTTTTGGCTAATTTTTAAATGTTTGTCAGCCAATTTTGTCTGTTGATCGTGTGTGTCAAAAGTTTTAGTGAGATGTACAAACATACATACATTCACACATTAACAGACAGGTGAGATTTATATAATAGAGATTATTATATATATTATAATTATATTATTATATATTTGGTGCAATAGATGATTGGCTCCATAATAATATAAATATCAATAGATGATTATAAATACCAATATCAATAGATAATTGGCTGCATAATAATACCAAATCTATATAAATAAAAATGTCATATTTAAGCATATTTTATGAACAAGTAATGCTGGGTGGTATGATAGTACTTTATAAAGTTTCAGCTAGTCTGTGTGTCTATGTGTGTATAATATATTATATAAATGTAAAAGGGCATTAGAAGAAGGCTCTAGCAATGCAGGGAACTGGCTGTTAAAATGATGTGACATATAGAGGAACAAAAGAGGGTCTTGAAGAGCTTGTTTTTTTGATATTTTCATATATCTATTTTCCAGTTCAATCACAGATACATCACATCATTTTAACACCCGGTTCCTTGCATTGCTATAACCTTCTTATACTCTTCCACGTTTATTTATCTGCAATGCTTCAAGCAAACTACCTTTCCCTCTTATAATATAAATATATAAATGTCTATTATTCCAGGTGTTCGCCAGGCAGGACATACACCGTGCAATGATCTAATATTTGATACAGTAAAGTTCATTCCAAATAAAAATCTATCTGAGATCCGACAGAGAGCCGAAGAGATGAAGATAAACCTCCGCTACTTTGAAGATGGATGTGTGAGTAAAATGACCTGGCTGACATGACTTCTCACGGTTTTGCTATCCAATTTTCTATGAACAAAATTTTGGTTATTGATAAAGCACAACTGTAGATGAAACAAAAATTAAAAATAAATGACTTATTAAATTTTTAGAAACGAGGTTCAGTTTTATAATCGGCCTCTTATTTTATTTTTGATAAAGACTTTTTTTTTAAAGTGAAACATTATTTTACATTCAATTTATTAAATGTATTGAACACTGCTCTAAAAAAGTGAACATTAAGTTATTTTATAAGTTTAAATATCTTAATTTAATTTTTTTTTATATCTTAAAATTATTCCAAAGAAACGTTTTTAAAGATTTTCCCGGTTCGTTCAAATTCTTTTAAAGTTGTTTTCTAAATATAAATTTTAGTGCTTTTATTTCTTTCAAAAGGATTATAATCTAATGACGAACTCTGATTCAAGAAGTTATGATAATCATAAAGATTTGTGTCAAATCACAAAATGTGATTTCTAAAATAAATGTGTATAGGCGGTAAAAATGATTTACATTATTTATTTTTTTTAATGAAATTTTTTAAAAATATTTTATTTTAATGAATTTTTTTCATTTGAATAAATTTTTTTTTTAAATGAGATGTGAATGCTTGTTATGTTGATTAATCAAACTATTATTCTCATCTTGAGTGTTATTAGCACAACGTTTCTGTAGTAGAGAAAAAGAAGCGTGTTTTCAACACCCGAAGAAGGTTGCAGGTTGCAGCGACCGAAACATTGTTCTAATAATACGCAAGATGAGAATAATAGTCCGATTAATCAACATAACACAAGCATTCACATCTCATCTAAAAATTCAGAATTGCAGAAAAGAACATGTTTGAAATGTGTTAATATACTATAAGAACAAACATTCACAAAATGGAGTTGTATGGGCTGGAAGTACTGCCCTGTGAAAAATAAAACAAAGTTAAACTTAAACAAAACTTTAATAAAGCGTTAAAAATGAAAAAGTTTGTTTTCATGGAAATTATTAGTGCAACTTTAATATAGTGTGTCTTCGAAAAAATGCATTCCAGAGGAAAACATTATTATGTATTTACGTGTCATGCCGAAATTAGTATAAATTTTAAAAATATGAAAAATAGTCCAGTAGAAAAATAAGTGAAAACAGAATTTTTCACTGTAAATTAACTCTTTTAAATGCTTGAAGTCGGGTGGTTTCAAGACAGGCATCTTGCTTATTCTCAATAATACTACATGCTTTTTTTTTTCCAAAAATTAGCTTTAGCACATCTACTGGATGATGTTTTGCAAATATTGGAATTTATTCTAATTTTGACATTACTCACAAGTATGTAATAATTTTCCCTGAAAATGCCTTTGTTCGAAAATACATGATTGGGTTGAATGACATAGTCTAGCAAAGTTGCGCCAAATTATCTATAAAAAATCCTATGAGAGAAATATTTTTTATATATACTTTAATGTTTTTTAATTGTTTTTTTTTTTTATTGAGATATTCTGTATAAGAAACTTTATTTATTCAAGAAATTTTGTGATTAATTTTTTTTTTTATAATTCAGTACCAGATTTTACGTTCTTTCAGTAGCGATAGTTTCCCTGATTAATGTTTTTGTACTCTTCGTGCAGCCATTCCTTGTTTTTGATTAAAGCAGAATTAAAACATTATTTTTATTACTATGTAATATGAGTCTTATTCCAAAAGTAAGGCCACCTATTTTTTTTTTAACTCAAAATGTTGAAGAACTATGAAGACAGGAGTGGTATCATTAAAATCAGCAACCTTTTGTGCTCCATATTTTTTTTTCTACATGGTCACTGTTATTCTCAATGCATTTTGCCAAGAATTCAATGACCCATCTCTGCTCTGATGCAAGTGATTGCTTTCTTAGTCTCACGCCGTCACTATCTGCAACAGATAAAACTTTCAGGTCATGAATGCATAGGTTCAGTCGTCATAACAATGTGATTTGCAATCCCCTCTGATCAACTCTGGTGGCATAAAAAATAGAGGCGTTACTTTTGGCATGAATCTCGTACATTGTGACATTAAAATGTTCCCTATTTAATAAAATATCTGAAAAATAACATAAAACCATTTTATTATCTATACACATTTTTTTTTGTCCCCGATGCATACCAAAATCACAGAAAATTTCAAGTTCTTTGATATATTTAAGTTAGAATTGGAATAAAAATGTAGAGATAAGCAATAAACATTCTATTCTGAAGATACATTTTCTATTAATTTTGCACATGAAAATCAATTTAAAAACTGTTGGATAGATGGGCATTCTCTTATAGACATTTGGAAGCTGGTGTTGCAACATTTAATCAGGAATCAGAAAAATCAGAACTTTTGGTGCATCAGAATCGGAATTGAAAAAAAAAATTGTGCCTTTTTTTTTTTTTTTTTTTTTTTTCTGATGCCAAAAACAACTCTTGTTTGATTTGTTTAAAACTTCTCGTCTTCAGGAGGCCTCAAGTTTTGACAAGCTTCTGGGCTTGACCATTACTCCTGATCTTAAATGGAACACGTATATCAAATCTGTTGCCAAGGCCGCTGGAAAAATGGTGGGATCTTTCTATCGATCCAGTAGATATCTCACTGCTGATGCTATTCTCTATCTATATAAGAGCCAGGTACGTCCAAGGATGGAATACTGTTGCCACATCTGGGCAGGAGCTGCTAGAAAGGACTTGTCCTGCCTTGATAGAGTTCAAAATAGACTTCGTAGCCTCGTAGGAGATGTCCTTTTCTCCTCCTTACAACCTCTATCTCACAGAAGAGATGTTGCGAGTTTGTCTCTGATGTATCGTTATTTTCATGGAAAGTGTTCAACTGAGCTTCAATCTATGGTCCCCCCTCGCCAAACTTTCACAAGAAACACTCGTCTAGCTGTAAACACTATCAATAATTTCCCCCACTCTTTATCTGTCCCTAAACCTAAACATAGATTCCATGAACAAAGCTTCTTTCTTAGAACTGCACGCCTGTGGAATTGTCTTCCGTTTTCCTGCTTTCCGGCTGACTACAATATGGTTGTGTTCAAGTCTAAGGTAAATAAGTTCTTGATGAGCCGTTCCATATAAGTTATTAAATTTACCAAATTTTCATTACTAATGATTACTATATTGACCAACTTCTACTGTACACTCTTTAACCCTTATTCTTGAGTGGCCTCTGGGCCTTGATAATGTGGTGATGCCTTTGTAAAAAAAAAAAAAAAAAAAAAAAACTTAATTTTCCATTTCTTGGTACTAATGATAAATATTGATTTATTGACCACTTCCACACTAATGTATTTTTATATTTGTGAAAATACATGCACATATTACATGGGCATTTATACTAATTTTAAAAGAATCGGAATCTATAATTTAGAATAGAATTTGGGGAAAATATTGGAATTGTTGTATCACTTTTTAATACATAAAAAAATCCTATTTGAAACTTATGTGTAATTTATAATTAACAGTAATTTAAAGATATTTGGATGTATCTAAAATAAGATGCATTGATTTTTTTATTTTTTTTACACGGTGGTCATCACTTATCAAGGCCTGGAAGCCACTCAGGGATAAGGGTTATTGCAAGTACAGTACGTTAGTGTGGAGATTTAATGAAGTGTTTACTTAAGAGGGCGGTTCATTAGGAATTTGTTAACGTTGGACTTGAAGACATCCAAGTTGTAGTCAGGTGGGAAGCAGGCAGAATTATATTAACAAAATTCAGAAGATCGAAATATTGAATTTTAAGGTAAACTAATGGCCTCTATTTGATTGTAATGTCACAGTAATGAACATATCCAAAAATGACGAAAAACGATAAAGTAGAATATTAATTATTAATGAAAAGTTTTCAAAGGCAGTTTAGCAAAAATTGAGTTTTGTTAAATTGGCCTAAGATATTCATTTTTTTTTTTTTTTTTGCCAAACTAATTTTACTAATTGTCTTTTTTTTTTTTTTTTTTACACAGTGATCACCACTTATCAAGGCCCGGAAGCCACTCAGAGATAAGGGTTATTGCAAGTACATCACGTTAGTGAGGAGATTTTATGAAGTGTTTAATTAGGGGGGCGGTTCATTAGGAATTTGTTAACATTAGACTTGAAGACATCCAAGTTGTAGTCCGGAGGGAAGCAGGCAGACGGAACAGAGTTCTACAGGCGTGCAGTTCTAAGAAAGAAGCTTTGTTCATGAAATCCGCGTTTTGATTTAGGCACAGATATAGAGTGGGGGAAATTTTTCACAGTGGATTCAGCTAGACGGGTGTTTTTTGAAAAGTATTTCCATACTTTGATCGTTTTTCATAATTTTTGGATATGTTCAGTACTGTGACATGATAATTAAGTACATATATTAAGAAAAATAGTATATCAAAGTTAATTGTAACAGATGGAAAATAATATATCAAACATAATCTGTTGTTATATATATGTTCAACTATGATAAAATAAAAAAAAAATGTAATGCCAACTTAGCTGTAACAAACCATAGTCGGGCAGAATCTTTCACAAAAATGCTATGGCATATACAATAAAAATCAGTAACAATCAAATAGCACAATCCGTTTGGCAATTTCTCAATACATGAGTGTACATACTCCATTAAAAATGGCAAAAAACAAAAATTATCTTTGCCTGTGTTCACACATTTTTATCATAAAATAATGTCTTGATCTAAAGTTAAAAAAAATAAAAATGTCTCAAACTAGAAAGTTTAAGAAAAAAAAAAGATCGATATACAAAAGAAAATGGAAATAAATGTAAGATTTCTTTTCAAAAACATTTTAGACGATGGATGGTGAATATTATTCCTAATTTTTGCCATATGATTTTTTTTTTAACCATCTTTGGTTTTACAGAAGGTCACTGTGCAGAGGGAGACAACTTCATTTTACTAAGAGATACATTATTTTTTCATCTCATAATTTACGACGCTACTAATAACGATATTTTTATTAAATCAAAGCATAAAAAAAAAGAAAGCTGTGACAATATTTTTCTTTTAACGTAACAAAGTTGATAAAATTAATAATACAAAATGTAGTCTTTACACGACTATTAAGAGAATTGTTTTTGTTTTCATGTCACTTTTTTTTCTTTTTTTTTTTTTTTCGACTACATTACAAAAAATGGAAATGCAACAATAATTGTAGAGGAATTATTTTTCATCTCATAATTTAGGATGAGAAAACAATGATATTTTTATTAAGTCAAAACATAAAACAAAAAAAAAAACTGCAGCGTTTTTTTTTTTGTTTTTTTTTATGTAATAAATTTGATAACATTAAATAATATAAAATATAGTCTTCATGCGGCTATTAAGAGAATCGTTTCTGTTTTCATATCCCAATTTACGATGCTAAAACCAATGATATTTTCATCAGATGAAAACATTTGAAAAAGAAAGTTGCGGCAACCGTTTCTTTTTTTTTCTTCCACCTACATTTTTATTAAAAAGTAAATATTATGGTGAGGTTTTATAAAAATATTTAGTCTTTAAGCTTAAACCCATAGAATGAAAACATAAAAGAAATGGAATTTTTACAACTATGTTTTTTTTTGTGGGAGGTGGGTGGGGTATTACTTTTTTAAATTAACAAATAAATGTATGGTAAGATTTTCTTTTTTGCAAAAATAAAGGAAAATGCAACAATAGTTGGAAGAGGAAATTGTGATTTTTAACAAACAAATTCTTTAATAAAACAAGGATGAAACTTTTTTTTTTTTTTTTTTTACTGTAACAAAGCTAATTATATTAATAACACCAGCATTTAGTTTTTAATATTACAAAAATGAAAATTTGACGATAGTTATAGAGGAATTGTAATTTTTATTAAGCAAAATTGCGATTTATTTTATATTAGCAGGCATACCCATCATTGCCCGGGTGTTAGGGTGGTGGTGGTAAAGTAAAGAATAAGTGAAATAATAACCCTGTTTAACGAAAAGGAACGTTAAAATTTCATTCCAGTATTTTTTAAGCAACTAAAAAACGAAATAAAGCGAAAATATGGCATAAATAATCCTTCGATTTGGTTAAGTCCATGGTGTGTTTCACCCAGTAGAAAGCATAGAACGAAAAGGAACGTTAAAATTCCATTCCAGTTGTTTTAAGCAACTACAAAATTAGAGAGAAAAGATTTTACTACCTCCATTGATTTTAACCGATTGTGGCAATGAACTCTCAACAGAAAAAATATAGGAATCTATGATTATTGAGGAAGTGGAGAGGTAATATGCCTGTAACACACCTCAGATATTGTGCTGCAGTTTGTGCATATTACATTTGCATGAAATGTCTTGATTTTTAATCCTATTAAGGTCAAAATCATAGGGGAAAAATGAGTTCATTTTATATATATAGGGATGAAACTTTTTTTTACATGAATAATTTAAACACGTATATTGCTCCCTGATACAACTTAATATTCTTGGGAATATTTGACCAGTTTCTCGTTTCCGCCACAAAATTCCATCAGGTGGAGATGGAACATTCCTGCTGTTGCACCCAACAATTTCCTTATATGTCTCTTTGCATGAGGCCGAAACCCTGAAAAAATGTACCTGTAAATTTAATACTGAAACATAAATTTTATTGTTATTTGTAAATTTTTTAAAAGAAAACTAACCTTTGATAGTTTGGGTATGTACAGTGACATCAGGATTGACAAAGTTGTCCTCGTGGACAACTGTGGCATGCTGATAAATTCCATTTGTCCTTCCATTTTCATAATGTTCTAATCTGTTGTATGCTGCCCAGCCATCGGAGATTATTCTTGTTCCCAGCGCTATCCAGGAACGAATTATTGGGAATAATGTTTCAGTCCCTTCTTTCTATTGCCGTTATGTTGCATCTATGTTGTCCTCTCTCCACTGCTCCGAACACCCAAACACTGTCTCTAATTCTTCCTCTATTATATTTCCTCTTGAAGAAATAAGACTCATCTATCTCCACTTCCTTGGCAGTACCATCTTCATGCAACCTACCAAATGAAGTTCATCCAATCTACAATTGTGCGTGATGATACAATAATTTCCTAAACAGACATCATCAATAATTTAAGAGCAGTACTAAATAAAAATTTATACCAATTTAAATATAGAAACATTTTATTTAATTTGGAACCTTAAGGGTTTAATTTCCGAATCAACATTGAATTAGTTTTAGAAAATTGATAATTATCTTTCCAGAGATTCTTAAATTTGATTTATTTGGACATGAAATTTAAGTTTTTTTTTTTTTTACATATTTAAAAAAAAAGTTCTTTTTAACGTATGAAGAAACATTTTTCTCCTTTCAGAGATTAACTTTTGTCTTTTATCTTTCAAAGACAATCAAAATTTCAATGTAAACAAAAAACAATATATAAATCTCTTTTAAGAAGCATAAGCCTCTGTTTTATTTATTTCTTTTTTGGGCTGTTTTCGCCCATACCAATAAATCAATATATATAATTTTATTTGTAAATTTTTTTCGATTTTTTATTTCAGGTTGGTATATCTGTTGATGAAACTCTCCAACAAAAAGATCTAAATGACATTCTGAAAATCATTGGCTGCTCTAAGACTGCGGTGAGTTATCCAGAAAGATAATAATGTATCGCAATATTAAATATTAGTATTGGGACAATTAATCGGAATTGGAAATCGGAAAAATTAGAGCCTATTTTCTGATGCCAAAACCGATTACTTACATTCTTTTTTTATTTGATTTTAGTTTAAGAAATATCTTCCACTACTTGTAGTAATAACAAAATAAATATTTATTCATTTAAACTTCCAGTAAGACTAAAATCTCCAGATCACCCCCTTCACAAGTGCAAAATCCCATCCTTACGCAGTAGATCTGTAGATGTAAGAAAGTCTTCTACTTTAATAGTTTCTTCCTCAGATCTGCAAGACTCTGAAACCCCCTTCCGGGTTCCTGCTTTCTCGACTGTACTGACATGCAGAAGTTCATGTTTAATGTGAACAGACATCTTGCTGCTCAACTCCCTACATAATATCCCTGCAACTTTTGTCCCTGATAGTAGCCCCCTACATCAAATGGTACTGTGCCCCTTGTTTGGGGTGCAAATGTAAAAGAAAAAGAAAAATTAAAAAAAAAAACAAAATGCAAACAAAAAAAAAATATAAAAGCTTGTTGATATAATTTGAATTAAATTAAATTTTATAAAACAAATCTGTCTAATTTCTTATTACTTTTAATGATTATTAAATCTATATATCTATAAAAGTGAACGTGTGTGTGTGTACATTTCCCTAGGCAATAACTCTGTCAATTTTAAGTCTACAGGCTCGAAATTTGATATACAAGGTACTGAGATTTGGGAAAATCTTTGTAATCCGTTTTCAGCCAGAAATTTGGCTGTTAAGGGGTCAAATTTCAACGATTTGACCTTTAAGAACTTTACCAAACTCCTCCGTCAATTTTGAGTCTAAACACCTGAAATTTTAGATATAGGTTCCTTGAACATGGATCTAACTTAATAAAGTGATTTGATCCCGAAACAATAAATTTTAAGGGGTCACAATAGGGGGTCAAAGTTTAAAAAACTGAAATGCTAGTTATTTATATATTTCAAATATGTATGTGTCTGTAATTTTGTTTTTAAATTGGAAAAAGAATTTCTATTTTTTTTTAATTTTCTATCTAGGAAAACCTAGCCGAAATAATCGGCAGTGAGCCTGCAGAAAGTATCCAGAAATCGTCTTTGAACCGAACTTCCGAATACCTGACTCATGCAATATTTAACAAGTATGTACCTTTTTGTATTTTCAAATATTCTTTATTCAATCTACATTTATTTTTGCTACTTGTGTTACAGACTGTGGTATTTGTATCAATGTATGTGTTATAACGTATGTATGATGGCACCAAATAATGACATGTTCATATTATATATGGATGTGTGTGCGTGTGTGTGTGTTTTTAATACACAATATACGGCATAATCATGTTGACACACCGATTCTCGTCAGATCACCGAAGTTAAGCAACGTTGAGCCTGGCTAGTACCAGATGTGACCATTTGGGAATTCTAGGCACTGTATGTGCTCTCCGCTTATCTCGCCATTGTTTCCAGTCGTCCTGAACCTCAACTTGCCACTGGTATTCAACAATGTCAACTCAGGAGAGGTGTGGCTGGAGATTGCGCAACTCTTGCCACAAAAATTTCATGCACAGGCACCCTTACAGTGGGTATCCATAGTCTGTCAAGACTGAAGGAAGCCTTTGTGTTTATGTATGTATGTATGTATTTGTGTGTGTGTGTATATTTTGTATTTATGTATGTTTATGTATATGTTTATGTATGTGTATATGTGTACATATATGCATATATATATATGTAATTATGTGTGTACGTACATATATCCATAGTCTGTCAAGACTGAAGGAAGCCGCCACCACTATGTGTTTAACATATCAATAAACAGTTCGATAAATGATATGTTCATATTATATATGCATGTGTGTGTGCGTGCATATGTGTTTGACATATGAATAAACAGTTCAATAAACATTTGGCAGTTTTGTTAGTGAACTACTAACCTTAGTCCAACAAAATGACCCTTATCGACAAAGAGACACATAAACATGTATACCTTCAGTCATGTTTCTTTGTCACATCTTCTGGCCTTTAGTTCACTCGTCTTGTGGGCGCTGGAATAAATATCTCCAAACTTGAATAACATGCATAAGGAAAACACATAGAAATTCTCATAGTTTATTTTCGGATGAATGTCTAATGGAGTCGCACTGCCGGTTCGTCTCTTCCTGGGGCAACATTTGATAACTGTTTGCTTCTGTTTCCAGAATCAACTCTCTGATTATCTTGTGAACTACATTTTGAATGTCTGTTGCTCATACCCAGACCTTGACTAACTAACCCATTCGATTCCTGTCTTTATTATATAAGCTGCTTTTATTGTTCTTAAAAATTTGACTTCTTCTGTAACTACAATTGCACCACCTTTGACGTTTGAAATAAGACCAATGTTTATTGTCATCGACTGTTATTTTTCTCCTTTGTAAATTCATTTCTTGTCAAATATTTATTTGTTTCCAAACTGTATATTCTAACATTCCTTAACCTTACTTGTGCAAACTACATATTTAGGAAATCTACTCCATTCTCATTACCATAAGGCTACAATATTTTACTCTTAATTACTTGTTGACTTGCCGTCTACATTAGTCATTCAATAATTGTTTTACTTTCCTCATAGATACCGATCGGAAACAAACATAGTGCGATATATGAAACAAATTGAAAATAAAGACTTGTCTCTTGTCCATTCGATGATTCCTCTTGGATCCTGCACAATGAAACTGAACAGTTCCACAGAACTTATGGTAAGTTTAATGCCAGAGGACTTTGTTTTGTTTATAAGGGAGATAATCAATACAAATGGATGATAATTAGAATATTACTTACTTCCTTAAAATATCCAATTTTCTATTCATTTTTTTTTCTTCATGGGAACGTTATGAATTCAGCCTTCTAGTTATAAGTGCATACACGTATTAATACAATGTTTTATGTCAGAATTTTGTTTTACTTCATTATCATCTTTCAATTCATAGTAAGTCACTACCTTATTTCAATAATTAGCTCTTTTTTTATGTGCATATACAGCATTCTAACATTGACACACCAGTTCTTACTAGATAACCAAAGTTGAGCAACATTGAGCCTGGTCAGAATCAAATGAGTAGCCATTTGAATATACTAGTGTTATGATGTCAAAAACACTGTAAAGTAAAGTAGTCGATTATTATGATGAGTTATTGATTTATTATAATGGTTGATTATTATGATTGTAATTGTTAGATAGAATGTCAGAAAGAATGTTATCAAAGTGAAATAAATATTTACAAATAAAATTATGTTAAAATTGTTCTCAAAAATGTTAAATTAGTGAAAAAGAATGTTGGAACATAAACAAAATACTTGACGAAGGCAGATGATCCGATTTGTGTCCACTTGATCATGTGAAGTAAATAACGTAACAAAATAGCTTGGTAATAAAAAGTACCGTAGGTGAGATTTGAACTCAAACTGTTTTTATGTATGATATAGCTTGGTAATGCACGTAATGAGGTAGTTTAGAGTTTGGAAAACTTGAACAAGTTGACACTAAAGATATTGTCTTCGCGTTTCGGAACTTTAGCATAATGTAGAAAATTACGTCCTGCAGCTCGGATGGAATGTCAAGAATAATGTTATATCAAATGTATAATCTATTGTTTGGGTTCCTTCGGAGAGAGATGGACTTGAATAATAAAGAGACAAAGAAACAACAGAGAAGTTATATGTTTTTTTTGCAAGTGTGCTACATAGACTGAATGTTAATGAACTGTTTTATTATATGTGAAACCTCCACACGCATACTAGATGCCACAACATAATGCTAGGCATATATGGGAGGATAAAAACACTTTTCTACAAACTTAAGTCTTTAAAATCAGAATGCAGGTGACCACCATAAAAAAGCTGTTTTCAACATGTCTCTATACTCATTGTGATAAAGACATGGGGAAAAATCTATAAAATGAATGAACCTGTGCTAAAAAGAAAATAAGGTACACCAAAAATCATGGAAAGTGATTAAGTAGTTTTATTTTTATAAGTAAAATTAATTTTAAGCAAACTTGAGTTTTTCCAATGCCCCCCCCCCATTCCACTTCAGCATGAACATGCTTTTGTATGTTAAACATGGCTTTCTAAAATCTTGCAAAAGCTTGAATTATTTGGCGTTATCTCCTTTGTGGCATTGTGAGATCATTGCTCATAGTTATGCATAAAATTTGATTTCTTTGTTTAAAAAAATAAAACTAGTTGGTTATTTTTTTTTAATTTTTGTGTACAATAATTTTTTCTGTCTCATATACTTACATCATACGCATAAGTTCATTTCTTCTTGGCCTTTTGGTCAAGATCAAAGTGTAGTATCTGTTCTTCAGATGCTGCACTTCCATTTCTTGTTCTCTTTCGGTGGAGGAGAAATCCTTCACGACTGAGACAATTTTTATTTTTGTACCTTTTCTCCACGTTAAAAAACTACCCTGGTGTCTAACTTTGTCCCGTGGGGAGGCATAGTAAATAGGTACATCATACATATTTTTAAAATTTTTATTCAGGTGGTGGTGATGGGAGATTGGAACAAGCATAAAAAAGAAAATAGGATTTTAGTAAACAAGGGAGATAATTAGACATTACTTTGCTTTATTGAATTAAAAACTTAAATTGTTAAATTGATTTTTTTTTTTACAAAATTAGTATGAATAATTTCTTCTCTCCTCAGCTATGATTGTATGCAACATTCAGTGCATTTTCACATTACTTGGAAAATATGATCAATAAAATTATACTTGTTATGGTGAAATAAAATTTAAAAAAAAAACAGTTAACCAAATTTTGTTGTTTTTTTTATTCTTTAAGATATTCACTTTATCATATTTCTGTCGCTATATACACCTTGCTAAATGAAATAAGAATTCACCATTTGCAACAAAAGCGATTACACCATGATATGAATAAAACAAAAACAAAATAGTAGCTATGAACTAATCTACGAATCCGAATGAAAAAAATTGAATTTCTTCTACTGTATAAATAAAAGGATCTTGATTTTTCAAGATTATAGGAAAACAATAAAACACTCCCTCTGCTAAACTCTAACACTCACTGTTCATAGCTGCTTCTAAATCGTGTTTCTGGGCAACAATATATTTTGGTCTCCCATTTGTTAATTACTACATTTAATCCTATTAGACTTGCTCTCCCTAATATGTAATTTTGCGCTTTATCTTGAAAATGCCTTACTTGCATTATTACCTTGAAAAGGTCTTGAACATATGGAAAATGTCTTGAAAAGGGCTTAACAATCATTTATATTCAGTAAAATTTTGTGTCAGAATATTAAAAATAAATTCTGAATAAATACTATTAAAATATTTTTAAATGTTAGAAGCAAGACAAATGTCAACTGTATTAGAAGCACTATTGATATAAAATTTAAAGTTTAACGGTTTATAGACCAAACAAGTGCAGAATTTTTTTTTAATTAACAAACATATTTTATTAAAATCAAATTTGATATTTCAATCCATAACAAAATCTTCAAGAAATATTTTTCTTTTCTTTTTTTTTCTTTTACGTACAATGTTGTTGAAGATAATGGCTGGCAGGTCTTTCTCAGACGTTTTGGTAAGGGTAATGTCCCATTTGGTAGAAGAGTGCTGGTAATGGCGTGTATTATAAATAACTGTTTGGTCTTTAAACCATTAAACTTTAAATTTCATATCTAATATAGTAGACTTTTATTGTTTACAATACATGCCAGACCCGCATTCTTCTACTAAATTCTGAGAAAGACATGCTAGGCATTACCTCCAACAACATGGTACATAAAAAAAAGAAGAAAAAAAAACCAACGTGCGTTCCTTGAAAATTTTGTTATGGATCGGAATATCTAATTTCATTTCATAAAATGTTTGTTTATTAAAAAAAAAAAAAAAATTCTGCGCTTGTTTGGTCTTTAAACAGTTAAATTTTATATTAGAAATAAAATCAAAATAAATAATTTCTTCCAAAATTTGCATCATATTGTTTCCAAAATTACACCCCTTTATCACGAAACTACCCGATATTATCTATATACTTTACGAATGTGAGATTCAAAATCAAAATAAATACTATTAAAATATTTTTTTAAATATTAATCAAAATATTAGTTTTTTTTTTTGGTTTATTATGTCATTATATATGTATCAAATTTTGTTTTTAAAACTTGAATTTTTTTCTGGAGAAGGTTTTGAAAATCCTTGAAAACGGGCATTGAAAATCTGTATGAACTCTGATTAAATGTCTTTGTCCTTTCAGCCTTGCTCTTGGGAAGAATTTGTTAACTTGCATCCATTTGCACCAATCGAACAAGCTGCAGGTTATGAAGAAATGTTCAATGATCTGGAAAAGGATTTGTGTGAAATCACAGGTTATGACAAAATATCCTTCCAACCAAACAGGCAAGCTATTTCTTAGTATTTGATATTTTTGAGATGAGCATTTGAGAATGTGGTTCTCATCTTGATTGTTGTATTCCCAATGTTTTTGGCCATTGTATACTCTGCCCTTCTTCAGCTACCTTTTGTCGTAGTGTTGGATTAGAATATTCAGGCATTATCTCTTTTTAATCAGATTCAGTTTATCTCCCCTGAATCAAAAGAGTAAAAGTTGCATTTTCAATCAATTTTAATATGTAACCCGGATCAATACATTATTTTTTTATCAGTAATAAAGTAAGGTGGAGGAGATTTTCACACTTGGAAGTCCTCCCACTGTCACCAATAACACTGTAAACAAATTTAATATCACAATTTTGTGAGTTTCATTGTTAGTAAATCATTGGTTGTTACTCCCCTCCCCCTCCTTTTTTTATAAGTGGCTGGAGAAAGGGAAGAAGGCAAGAAATCTATTATAAACAACAGCAGCTGTCTATTCTTGTTTACATAGTTAATAGTGTCATTTCCTAAGTGTTAAAGTGGCTCAATTGTTTAGTCATCATACATAAAAACAGTTTGAGTTCAAATCTCACCTACGGTATAAGACTTTTTATTCTGATGTTGTCCGAAAATTAACTTAAACATTTCAAATTACAGTATTAAGCAGTTTGTTTATTTTTACTTCTTTTGTAATCAACTAACACTCGTGGTAGTGCATGTATATGTGCATATATATGTTATAATGATATAATATGATGCTAATCGGACGCACCGATAGAAAGCGCTTGATTAGAATATGGGTGAACAACAACTTTTGGCCACCATTCTGTACAACATGTCGATTGAAATAAAAAAAGACCTCCTATTGAATCAAAAAGATATCCAGAAAACTCAGAAAAAAGAATATATATATATATAAAGAAAATTAAAACTGTAAGTTGAACTTTACAATCAAAATTTATTGTTCGACTGAATACTCCAAAAAACAATTTACAAACTCCTTATTCCACGGAGTTTCAAAGAATGCTATTCTTATTATTCTTCTCATCAGAAGACATAAAGAAATCAGCAAATTATATTTCTAGTAATGCTAGATATTGCTAGTTAAGGCATTAAGTGAAACCGCAATTTATTGTAGTTATAAATTGGCAAATAAAAAAATGAAAAAATATTGGATATGTAAAAAACTAATATAAAAAAAAAACGCGCATAATATTTCAGCTTGAATGAAACTCCTCTAGAGTTGATCCAAAATGCAAAATAGTTCTTTAGATAGAACGTGTTCCAAGATAAATCCAGCGTGACGATGCATATAATCCGATTGAAAAGTTTTCAAAAATCAGATTGGAAAGTTTACGAAACAGCTGAAATAATAACAATTGTTTTTGTCGGGGCAGTGCAGTAGTCCAAAGAGAAGTTTGTCTCTAGTCAAATGGGATCTAATAGTAAGAAGAGAGAAATCCAAAATGAGAACCTTCATCATTGGCTTAAAAAGAAAAAGTGATTTTAAGCGGGGAGGGGGGGGACAAAAATGTGAAAGCTCATATTACTGTGACCAGAAATTGTCTAGACAGAATGAAACAGATCGTTCTATAAAGAAATTCGATGTCATTATTAAAAGCAAAAGTGTAGGAGTGATGATTATAATTTTTTAAGTGTTGCAGAACCATAGTTTATTAAGGCTGTCAAAATGTCATGATGATGATAAAGATAACAAAATAATAATAATAATAAATGCAAAATAATTCTAATAACAGTATAGTCAATGATCATGGGTAATAATAATAATAATAATAATATTAATTTAGTAATTATAGTTACAAATTTAGTAAAAGGTATAATATATATATATATGTAGCATATTTCATTAAATAAAATAAATGTTTATTTTGTCTATTAATTCTGTTTTTGATCTTTTCCAACTTCCTAATAATGGTCTTCACTTCTGACAGGAACTGGCTGATGTAATCGTTATGTTTCATAAATCTGAATACTTTCTGGATTCATCATCGGAAAAACTAGTCTAACTGGTTTTGAACAATTTATACAATTTTTTATTTTTTAATAACTTGTATATTTATTTCAATGGTTAATTATTTTAATAACTTTACAAACATTTCAGGATGTTACTATTATTATTAAAGTTTATTTTATTGATAGTAGCTTTTTTAGTATATACAATTTTTTTTAGTGTGTGTGTATATATATAATATATATATATATATATGTATTATCCGCACATGGAGAACTATTTTTGATATTCTGGTTCTTTAATTTTTCTTTTCTAGTGGAGCTCAAGGAGAGTATGCTGGACTCTGTGCAATTATGGCATACCTCCGTGATCATGGAGAAACACAACGAGATGTAAGTATTTAATTTTGTGCCTCCACTTTTAAGCTTGTTAATATTTCATCAAATATAATGTTTGATGTAATAAAAAAAAGTAGCGTTAATCAAGGCATTTGTTCTACTAAAATCACTTTTCTGAAGATTTATTGAACACGAGTAGACAAAAAACCTCAAAAACAAAAATCTTGGTTAATATCATCTAAAAAGTAATGGGCTAGTTTACACTATAGTAATAATTACAATTGTAGACAAACGGTTTTACTATGATGTTAGTTTTAAATAATGTACAGAATGACTCATGAAATTTTGTTAATAAAGTTCAAAATGCTTTCTGCAATCCAACCATATTTGGTACAACTAAACTTGTCTGGATTATCCCCCGAGTTTTAGTCATGAATATCCAACTATTTTAACATTAAAAAATGTAATGCTGGAACATAGGAGTTTCACTTTTCCCTCTTTTTCTCTGCATCTGTCTTTCCCTGTTTGCATAATACCTTGTTTTTGTCTCTCTCTTTCCCTCTTGTTTCAATATATTTATCATTTTTGATAATTCTGACTCTCCCTCTTACTATATGATGATGATGATGATTGCAACGTCTTGTCAGACGAGTGCCACTTCCTCAGACATTTAAAATCCATGAGCCCAAATGCCTGAGGGAGTATCTATACAAAGATGATGTTACAGAGTCTTAGCTTTGTACGACAGCTAAGTCTCACTCTCGGTTCAAAATGTTGAGATCCAGCAACAAGCAAGAGCAAGATATCCAGCAACAAATTAAACTGCAGACCAGCTTAATGCGGGTACTGGTCTCCCGCTTTATGGTTTTTTAAATCAGAGATTTGCTTCTCCTAGAAAGGTTGCCTTCACCACAGCTTACGGGAGCCCTCTCCACCCCAATACACATATACACACACACAAATATACACTGTGCTAGTTGGCCCTTGACCCAGAAAAAGAGTTCATTCGCCCTTTGGAAGGTATATATATATATATATATATATATATATATACACACACACACACACCATGCTGATCCTGTGGCTTGAGAGTAGAACTATGAACTAGATCGTAGTAGGTCCAATCTCTGACTCTGGATGAGTTCTAGTCTAGCTGCTCTGAAGTTACAGCAAAACAGTCTGTCTGTGGATGACTTATATTTCTGGGTTTATATTCAACCATCTTCAGTTACATGACACGGACAGTCATTTTCCTCACCTATCTCCCAGATTTTGAAGATCGGCACATCTCTCACTTCTAGATCTATTCCTAACCACAGTACCTGGGGATTGTGTGACAAATGTCTATAGTTCACTTGGGAATGCCCATCACTTTGTTATATTGATTGACATCAACATAAGTTCACAATCAAAATCTGAGGATCTGTTTCTCAAAATGACAAGGTGCTTCAAAAAGGCTGATTTGGAAGCCATCGGAAATGCTAAAATCTTTGCGTCTTAAATCAATCAAGCACTAGTCCACCATCTTTTAAATGCTATGCTTTCTGACGAACAGTATGGATTTAAGCAAAACCTGTGCTACTGTAGATATTTTAACAGTTATCTTTGAACGCATATACTATGCATTGGATAAGCATAGGAAGCTAGAGCTGTTGCCCTTGATATACCCAAAAACTTTGAGACAGTCTGGCATGAAGGGCTTCTCACAAAAATTAAATCCTATGGTATTTCTGGACAACTATTCAATGTAATCAGATTTTTTCTAGAAAAGAAAAAAAAAATTAGGCTGTTCTCAAAACATGATATTAATGCAAGTGTGTCCCAGTTTATTCATAAACGATCTCCCTGACATAACTGGGTATATTTGCTAGTGATAATACACTATATAATATACATGATGGAAGACGAAGCAATGACAGAATCCATAGAAAATGACCTTCAATTGGTAGTGGAATGGAGCCATAAGTGGATGGTAATATTTAATTCTACTAAAATTAAGTTTCCTCCCTTTAACTGCTACAAAAACCTTTTTAACCACTGATTGCCATGACAAATAACATCCTACCTGAGAGCCCATCTTTCAAAGTCCTCTGCCTAAAAATTATAGGTACCATGAATTGGAACAAAAATATTGTGAAGACTGTTGCAAAGAAGTGCTCGAAAATTACTCACACCAGAGAACATCTTATATCTTTACAAAGCTGCAATTCATCCATACATGGAGTACTGTTGCCATATCGGGGCTTGAGTATCTACCACTATTTCTTTCACTCTTAGACTAGATCCAAAAAAAAGTTTCAAATCTAATAGGTTCTGCACTATTGGTCAAGCTCCAACCCCTGTTCTATCGCAGCAATGTCATCTCTGTGCCTGTTTTATAAGTACTTTAATGAAGTTATAGTACTTGTGTCCCCATTACATACTCCCAACTAAGCTATCAAGTAGCAAAATCACACCCCTTAACTAAGGTATGCCAAAAAGCCTACTATTCTAGTAGTTTCCGTCTTCAGACTACTGGACTTGAAAATTCTTTCCCTGTTTCCTGCTTCTCTAGCTATACTAACCTGCAGAAGTTTAAATTTAATTTGAATAGACATCTGCTTGCTAAACTCCACTAAGTTCCCTGTTAGATATGATCCCAATTAGTAGCCCCTTACGTTCCGAGTGGCAATATGCCTTGTTTTAAAATGAGTAAAATAAATAAATGGTTATTTTTAATGGTATAAATCCCTTATCATCCAAATTGTTTCCAATTACAGACTCAATAACGCTATGTTTCTGGCTTCAGAAGATATATATTGGTTGGTTGAATTTCATTGACCAAGATAAAACGTTGATCTACAATCATAATTTTTGGAGGCAGAGGTAGACTTAAAGGGGAAATGTAGAAAGAGTACCAATTTATTTCGTACAATTAGGTAAGCATTGTGTGATAGTATGAACTCCTTTATGATGGATTTAGTTAAGGGAAGAAATATCCTGTTATATTGACTCAGAACTATATTTAGGATGGAAGACTAAAATAAAATTCTATATATGATATGTGTGTAATCTGCATGTAATCTATTAATGTTCAAATCTCCAACACAAATTAAACTGAGGAAATTTACGTGGCTTGGGAACTAATGTTCCTCTGTCACTTTTTTTTTTTTTTTTAGGGCAGGAATTCTAATTCAACAACATACACATAGCAAACTATAATTGCTATTAGTTTAAAAAACAAAAAAAGAAAAAAAAAGTTTTTTTTCTTTCTTTTTTTTTAATAAAAATTGGAAATTTGAAGGGGGAATAACTATATTCTTTTTTTCTACTAGGTTGTGTCTCTTGGATTTTAAAAATAACTTAAGTTGCACAACTGTAATTTAACGCTTTTCAATAAAATTAATAAATTAAATCTAATTATCTCTGCTGCTAAGTATCTTTTGTTACGCTTGTATATTTAAAGTTAGAATCATTGATATTGAAGTTACGACTTGGAATAAAGCCTGACATAAGACTAATAAGTAATCTTCTAAACTAACTAATTTTTCATATTCAGTTGTCCAATAAAATGTAATATTTTTCAATTGTTACTAACACACACCTTGCATTTCCTGGTCATAAAATATGCTTATATATCATATTTTAATTCATGCAGATTTTGTATTTATTATTAAAGAACAAATTCTCAATTATTATATTGTACCCAATAGATATAGTAATGACTTTAAAGTAAAAAAAAAAAATAAGACTTTGGTGCCATCAGCTGGAATTGAAACCAAAACATTCAGCGCTAGTCTTCGCCATCACTGTCTGAGCAATCACCAAATGGATAAAAAAGGCTAAAAATTAAGTGACTTGAAACTAAAAAATACATATGTATTAATACTCAAGAGTTAGTCAATTTTTTTCTCCAATTTTGACCCCTTAGCAGCTAAATTAAGTGTTCCGAAGGTCCAAATACCCTGTATATCAAATTTTTAGACTTATGTATGTACATATAAAAACGCACGTGTGCTAGAACATTTTCGTCCTAAATTCTATACTATTATGCACAATGTAGGAACTATGCATAAAAAGAATTAAGCATAATAGTTAAATGAAACCCAATCATCTAATAAGAAACCACAAAAAATACTAATTAATATTAATTAATAATAATTATTTATTGAATGCTCCTCTTTCAAAGGAATATGCAAATTAACCTTTATGTGTAACGTGGCCATGACACTTTAGTAATTCATAAAATAAAACGGGAAGAAAATAAATAAAAATCCAGGTCCTCATTTTTTTTTTTTTTCTTTTAACAAACTTTTTGTTACACATTACTCTCCCGTTTCGACCCCACTTAAAACTTCTCTTGCTGCCACGTACCCATTTTAGTCTGGCATGTATTTCTCTTTCTGCTGACCGTATGCTGGCTCCAGCCGGCCTATTCTCATCTTGGCCTTTACATGTTCATTATCTTTGGCGTTCATTTTGTTTCTCTTCTGAGCACGAGATGCATTTTTTCTCCTTTTTTCCTTTCTCTTCTCGCACACACTTCCTAATTTGCATATGTGCCTTTTTCAACTGCTGCTGCTGCTAATTTTTTCCGCAACCTAGCCAGCCTTCACTGCTACTGATACTTTCTCACGCGCTCAGATGCACACATGAAGTATATCCATGCATATCCATGACTGAGTATATTAAGAAATTCATTTTAATAATCTTTTAGAAAATATAGGCTTTTAAAATCAATGTGATGGTGAGAAAAAAAACCCTCAGATTTATTTATATATATATATATATATATATAATATCTTCCTTACTCAACACATCCGGGCAACGCCAGGTACCACCCCCCTCCACTAGTGTGTGTGTGTGTAAGGAAGCCCCCCCCAAAAAAAAGTGGGCAGCCTGTTAAAAAAAAAAAAAAGAAAACAAAACGTAATGTCTTAACTGATGTCTCCATCGCGCAACCAGAAGTCGAGAGCGTTGAAATTAAACATAGTTAATCCAACGGTGATGAGGACTTGCTAAAATGTCAGCAAAAAAAAGCAACCCTTCTTTGTACAAAACTGCCCAGATGAAGGGATGAATGTTTTCGGCCAATTTACGATATTTGTCATCCGAAGGATCGAGCTCGAAAATGATACCGATCTTGTGAGAATCCGTAGCGTATGTCGAAAGTTTTTGCAAGGCACACACACACACACACACACACACACATTTTTGCCTATTATAGAGAGAGAGTGAGAGATTACTTATAACAGTAAACAAAATTTTATAAACCAGCAATTTAAAATTTTGAGATTTTTTTTTCTACAGTTTAAAGTTTTAAATCATGACATGAGAATCTTATCACTACTTGATTCCAAAATGGCAACTTGAAAATTTGTCCACGTTTTGTTCATTATTATTTTTGGGGGAGGGAAGGGTTCTCAAATCATCTTCTTCACTATGAATTTTACCTTGTCTTTTCCTTTGCTGTTTTCATCTACTTTGTTTTAGCTCGGTATTCTTATTTTAATAATTAAATCCAGTGTGCGACAACTAAAGACTGTATTTTTATTTTCATGTTGTGAAATGATTGTAAAGTAATAAAAATATAAGAATTTGCAAAAATAAAAAAAAAATAATAAAAAATAAATAATTGTAAAGCAATAAAAATATAAGAATTTGCAAAAATAAAAAAAAAATAATAAAAAATAAATAATTGTAAAGCAATAAAAATATAAGAATTTGCAAAAATAAAAAAAAATAATAAAAAATAAATAATTGTAAAGCAATAAAAATATAAGAATTTGCAAAAATAAAAAAAAAATAATAAAAAATAAATAATTGTAAAGCAATAAAAATATAAGAATTTGCAAAAATAAAAAAAAAATAATAAAAAATAAATAATTGTAAAGCAATAAAAATATAAGAATTTGCAAAAATAAAAAAAAAATAATAAAAAATAAATAATTGTAAAGCAATAAAAATATAAGAATTTGCAAAAATAAAAAAAAAATAATAAAAAATAAATAATTGTAAAGCAATAAAAATATAAGAATTTGCAAAAATAAAAAAAAAATAATAAAAAATAAATAATTGTAAAGCAATAAAAATATAAGAATTTGCAAAAATAAAAAAAAAATAATAAAAAATAAATAATTGTAAAGCAATAAAAATATAAGAATTTGCAAAAATGAAAAAAAATAATAAAAAATAAATAATTGTAAAGCAATAAAAATATAAGAATTTGCAAAAATAAAAAAAAAATAATAAAAAATAAATAATTGTAAAGCAATAAAAATATAAGAATTTGCAAAAATAAAAAAAAAATAATAAAAAATAAATAATTGTAAAGCAATAAAAATATAAGAATTTGCAAAAATAAAAAAAAAATAATAATAAATAAATAATTGTAAAGCAATAAAAATATAAGAATTTGCAAAAATAAAAAAAAAATAATAAAAAAAAAATAATTGTAAAGCAATAAAAATATAAGAATTTGCAAAAATAAAAAAAAATAATAAAAAATAAATAATTGTAAAGCAATAAAAATATAAGAATTTGCAAAAATAAAAAAAAATAATAAAAAATAAATAATTGTAAAGCAATAAAAATATAAGAATTTGCAAAAATAAAAAAAAAATAATAAAAAATAAATAATTGTAAAGCAATAAAAATATAAGAATTTGCAAAAATAAAAAAAAATAATAAAAAATAAATAATTGTAAACCAATAAAAATATAAGAATTTGCAAAAATAAAAAAAAAATAATAAAAAATAAATAATTGTAAAGCAATAAAAATATAAGAATTTGCAAAAATAAAGAAAAAATAATAAAAAATAAATAATTGTAAAGCAATAAAAATATAAGAATTTGCAAAAATAAAAAAAAAATAATAAAAAATAAATAATTGTAAAGCAATAAAAATATAAGAATTTGCAAAAATAAAAAAAAATAATAAAAAATAAATAATTGTAAAGCAATAAAAATATAAGAATTTGCAAAAATAAAAAAAAAATAATAAAAAATAAATAATTGTAAAGCAATAAAAATA
This sequence comes from Euprymna scolopes, assembly GCF_053919585.1. Lineage (NCBI taxonomy): Eukaryota > Metazoa > Mollusca > Cephalopoda > Sepiida > Sepiolidae > Euprymna > Euprymna scolopes. The sequence goes on from NC_136498.1 coordinate 48,543,052, forward strand.
TAAGAATTTGCAAAAATAAAAAAAAATAATAAAAAATAAATAATTGTAAAGCAATAAAAATATAAGAATTTGCAAAAATAAAAAAAAAATAATAAAAAATAAATAATTGTAAAGCAATAAAAATATAAGAATTTGCAAAAATAAAAAAAAAATAATAAAAAATAAATAATTGTAAAGCAATAAAAATATAAGAATTTGCAAAAATAAAAAAAAAATAATAAAAAATAAATAATTGTAAAGCAATAAAAATATAAGAATTTGCAAAAATAAAAAATAAATAATAAAAAATAAATAATTGTAAAGCAATAAAAATATAAGAATTTGCAAAAATAAAAAAAAAATAATAAAAAATAAATAATTGTAAAGCAATAAAAATATAAGAATTTGCAAAAATAAAAAAAAAATAATAAAAAATAAATAATTGTAAAGCAATAAAAATATAAGAATTTGCAAAAATAAAAAAAATAATAAAAAATAAATAATTGTAAAGCAATAAAAATATAAGAATTTGCAAAAATAAAAAAAAAATAATAAAAAATAAATAATTGTAAAGCAATAAAAATATAAGAATTTGCAAAAATAAAAAAAAAATAATAAAAAATAAATAATTGTAAAGCAATAAAAATATAAGAATTTGCAAAAATAAAAAAAAATAATAAAAAATAAATAATTGTAAAGCAATAAAAATATAAGAATTTGCAAAAATAAAAAAAAAATAATAAAAAATAAATAATTGTAAAGCAATAAAAATATAAGAATTTGCAAAAATAAAAAAAAAATAATAAAAAATAAATAATTGTAAAGCAATAAAAATATAAGAATTTGCAAAAATAAAAAAAAAATAATAAAAAATAAATAATTGTAAAGCAATAAAAATATAAGAATTTGCAAAAATAAAAAAAAAATAATAAAAAATAAATAATTGTAAAGCAATAAAAATATAAGAATTTGCAAAAATAAAAAAAAAATAATAAAAAATAAATAATTGTAAAGCAATAAAAATATAAGAATTTGCAAAAATAAAAAAAAAATAATAAAAAATAAATAATTGTAAAGCAATAAAAATATAAGAATTTGCAAAAATAAAAAAAATAATAAAAAATAAATAATTGTAAAGCAATAAAAATATAAGAATTTGCAAAAATAAAAAAAAAATAATAAAAAATAAATAATTGTAAAGCAATAAAAATATAAGAATTTGCAAAAATAAAAAAAAAATAATAAAAAATAAATAATTGTAAAGCAATAAAAATATAAGAATTTGCAAAAATAAAAAAAAATAATAAAAAATAAATAATTGTAAAGCAATAAAAATATAAGAATTTGCAAAAATAAAAAAAAAATAATAAAAAATAAATAATTGTAAAGCAATAAAAATATAAGAATTTGCAAAAATAAAAAAAAAATAATAATAAATAAATAATTGTAAAGCAATAAAAATATAAGAATTTGCAAAAATAAAAAAAAAATAATAAAAAATAAATAATTGTAAAGCAATAAATATAAGAATTTGCAAAAATAAAAAAAAATAATAAAAAATAAATAATTGTAAAGCAATAAATATAAGAATTTGCAAAAATAAAAAAAAAATAATAAAAAATAAATAATTGTAAAGCAATAAAAATATAAGAATTTGCAAAAATAAAAAAAAAATAATAAAAAATAAATAATTGTAAAGCAATAAAAATATAAGAATTTGCAAAAATAAAAAAAAAATAATAAAAAATAAATAATTGTAAAGCAATAAAAATATAAGAATTTGCAAAAATAAAAAAAAAATAATAAAAAATAAATAATTGTAAAGCAATAAAAATATAAGAATTTGCAAAAATAAAAAAAAAATAATAAAAAATAAATAATTGTAAAGCAATAAAAATATAAGAATTTGCAAAAATAAAAAAAAAATAATAAAAAATAAATAATTGTAAAGCAATAAAAATATAAGAATTTGCAAAAATAAAAAAAAATAATAAAAAATAAATAATTGTAAAGCAATAAAAATATAAGAATTTGCAAAAATAAAAAAAATAATAAAAAATAAATAATTGTAAAGCAATAAAAATATAAGAATTTGCAAAAATAAAAAAAAAAATAATAAAAAATAAATAATTGTAAAGCAATAAAAATATAAGAATTTGCAAAAATAAAAAAAAAATAATAAAAAATAAATAATTGTAAAGCAATAAAAATATAAGAATTTGCAAAAATAAAAAAAAATAATAAAAAATAAATAATTGTAAAGCAATAAAAATATAAGAATTTGCAAAAATAAAAAAAAAATAATAAAAAATAAATAATTGTAAAGCATTAAAAATATAAGAATTTGCAAAAATAAAAAAAAAATAATAAAAAATAAATAATTGTAAAGCAATAAAAATATAAGAATTTGCAAAAATAAAAAAAAAATAATAATAAATAAATAATTGTAAAGCAATAAAAATATAAGAATTTGCAAAAATAAAAAAAAAATAATAAAAAATAAATAATTGTAAAGCAATAAATATAAGAATTTGCAAAAATAAAAAAAAAATAATAAAAAATAAATAATTGTAAAGCAATAAAAATATAAGAATTTGCAAAAATAAAAAAAAAATAATAAAAAATAAATAATTGTAAAGCAATAAAAATATAAGAATTTGCAAAAATAATAAAAAATAAATAATTGTAAAGCAATAAAAATATAAGAATTTGCAAAAATAAAAAAAAAATAATAAAAAATAAATAATTGTAAAGCAATAAAAATATAAGAATTTGCAAAAATAAAAAAAAAATAATAAAAAATAAATAATTGTAAAGCAATAAAAATATAAGAATTTGCAAAAATAAAAAAAAAATAATAAAAAATAATTGTAAAGCAATAAAAATATAAGAATTTGCAAAAATAAAAAAAAAATAATAAAAAATAAATAATTGTAAAGCAATAAAAATATAAGAATTTGCAAAAATAAAAAAAAAATAATAAAAAATAAATAATTGTAAAGCAATAAAAATATAAGAATTTGCAAAAATAAAAAAAAATAATAAAAAATAAATAATTGTAAAGCAATAAAAATATAAGAATTTGCAAAAATAAAAAAAAATAATAAAAAATAAATAATTGTAAAGCAATAAAAATATAAGAATTTGCAAAAATAAAAAAAAAATAATAAAAAATAAATAATTGTAAAGCAATAAAAATATAAGAATTTGCAAAAATAAAAAAAAAATAATAATAAATAAATAATTGTAAAGCAATAAAAATATAAGAATTTGCAAAAATAAAAAAAAAATAATAAAAAATAAATAATTGTAAAGCAATAAAAATATAAGAATTTGCAAAAATAAAAAAAAAATAATAAAAAATAAATAATTGTAAAGCAATAAAAATATAAGAATTTGCAAAAATAAAAAAAAATAATAAAAAATAAATAATTGTAAAGCAATAAAAATATAAGAATTTGCAAAAATAATAAAAAATAAATAATTGTAAAGCAATAAAAATATAAGAATTTGCAAAAATAAAAAAAAAATAATAAAAAATAAATAATTGTAAACCAATAAAAATATAAGAATTTGCAAAAATAAAAAAAAATAATAAAAAATAAATAATTGTAAAGCAATAAAAATATAAGAATTTGCAAAAATAAAAAAAAAATAATAAAAAATAAATAATTGTAAAGCAATAAAAATATAAGAATTTGCAAAAATAAAAAAAAAATAATAAAAAATAAATAATTGTAAAGCAATAAAAATATAAGAATTTGCAAAAATAAAAAAAAAATAATAAAAAATAAATAATTGTAAAGCAATAAAAATATAAGAATTTGCAAAAATAAAAAAAAAATAATAAAAAATAAATAATTGTAAAGCAATAAAAATATAAGAATTTGCAAAAATAAAAAAAAATAATAAAAAATAAATAATTGTAAAGCAATAAAAATATAAGAATTTGCAAAAATAAAAAAAAATAATAAAAAATAAATAATTGTAAAGCAATAAAAATATAAGAATTTGCAAAAATAAAAAAAAATAATAAAAAATAAATAATTGTAAAGCAATAAAAATATAAGAATTTGCAAAAATAAAAAAAAAATAATAAAAAATAAATAATTGTAAAGCAATAAAAATATAAGAATTTGCAAAAATAAAAAAAAAATAATAAAAAATAAATAATTGTAAAGCAATAAAAATATAAGAATTTGCAAAAATAAAAAAAAAATAATAAAAAATAAATAATTGTAAAGCAATAAAAATATAAGAATTTGCAAAAATAAAAAAAAATAATAAAAAATAAATAATTGTAAAGCAATAAAAATATAAGAATTTGCAAAAATAAAAAAAAAATAATAAAAAATAAATAATTGTAAAGCAATAAAAATATAAGAATTTGCAAAAATAAAAAAAAATAAAAAATAAATAATTGTAAAGCAATAAAAATATAAGAATTTGCAAAAATAAAAAAAAATAAAAAATAAATAATTGTAAAGCAATAAAAATATAAGAATTTGCAAAAATAAAAAAAAAATAATAAAAAATAAATAATTGTAAAGCAATAAAAATATAAGAATTTGCAAAAATAAAAAAAAAATAATAAAAAATAAATAATTGTAAAGCAATAAAAATATAAGAATTTGCAAAAATAAAAAAAAAATAATAAAAAATAAATAATTGTAAAGCAATAAAAATATAAGAATTTGCAAAAATTAAAAAAAATAATTAAAAAATTATGATTTTAGACTGACGGTTTATTTGGTCACTGGAATTAAATCAGTACACACGCACACACACACGTATACACATGCACGCACACACGTATACACATGCACACACACACACACACACGTATACACATGCACACACACACACACGTACACGCATGCACATACACACGAACCCACATGCACACCCACATGCACACATGCACCCGCATGCACACACACACACACACACACACGTGCACCTGCATGTACAAACACACACGTACACACACACACACACACATCATGTATTCTACTTTCTCTAATGTCATGTTCATTATGTTTCTTGCAGGTTTGTTTAATCCCTGTATCTGCCCATGGTACTAACCCTGCAAGTGCACAAATGGCCGGAATGAGAATTCAACCTATCAGAGTTGACTCCACTGGTGCCATAGACAAGAAGCATCTTACAGAAATGGTAAGAACATCTGTTATCTTTCCTTAATCAAACACAACTTACTTGATTTGATAAATCTTCAGAGGAAAATAAACAAACAAAATTCTTTTAAAAATCCAAAATATTTTCAAACGGGAATCTATTCATATTATGTGTCCATTTCAGTGTGCTTGTTTCGGGATGGAAATGTGTTTACATTTGACAGACGAGAAATGCTTGGATGGATCTAAAACTGCTATTTCAAACTTTGGTATGGATCTGCCACTTCAGAGTGCAGTTGAAAATCAACTGCATGAAAGTAAGTGAAAGCTGTCCAAAGCAGTCAAAGATGCAAACCTCACTAAGTGAGATTTTGGCTTCCGTATTTTGGGATGCACAAAGGTATTTTGTATAGAAAGAAGAACCAGCAATAATGACTATTTCAAATCTGAAAGCATGATTAGTGTGTTTAAAAGGAGAAATATATCTACTATTATATAAAAGAAACTCTGTGTGTGTTTGTTTCCTATGGCAGTTTTTTTGTTTTTCTTTTAATTTCACACAAATGTACTTTATGTGCCTGGCAGGGTTCTTTATATAGGTTTTGTATCAGAATGTCTTCAGTAATTATTGATAATCGTTAATCAAAAAATCTGATGAAAGAAGGAACAAGTGATTTAGACTAAAATTAACGCCTTATACAGTCTAATATCGCAAGTACATTTGAGAAGTTTTATTACTACACAAGCAGAAAGGCCCTACATATAAAATCAACATCAGGTTCTTTGATATGACAGGGGCATGTTTGAAATGAATGTTTCTGTTTAGTGCACAACTGAACCATGGTACTTAACTTTTGCATTTTATACTTTAATTCAAGCCATTATATAAAATAATTTTATAAAATCAACAATAGCTTCTCTACAGTGCAATGTAAACTAAAATATAGTGTGACCAAAGTCACTGTGGAGAGGCATATGAACCTTCCCAGTCCACTATCGTGAGTCCCCAATTAGAGTAAGCAATAAATCGATTTGATTGAAAAAAAAAAAGGGGGAGAGGGATGCTTTCATCAATTTCAATGACAATAATATATGTGAGAGGGTGAAACATTCGTTGATCTTCATTCAATTCCAGGCAATGTTGTGTTTCCCTGCTAGTCACGAAATAATGGGAACAAATGTTTAAGCCAAATCAATGTGTCACAAGTTGATTGCATTGATGACAAAACTACATAAATTGCACTTCATATTGCTTCTGCGCATACCCTATTCTAAAGACATGACCAGGACTGACTAATGGCTGTTTGTGGACTTCAAAAAAGATGTTTCAAGGATAGATTTTGCTCCAATGCCGAAGCTTATCTATAGAGTATTTTGAGCCAAAGAAACATTTTGCTACAAAAAAGTATAAAATTGTTAGTGAAGCATTGGAAACAGTGTATTAACAAGGGTAAATTCTAACCAAATGTGGTTTTATTAGTTATGCCTGGGACTTTTCCTGCTTGCCCTCTTAAGATTCATTGATGTATTGTTTTTCCTCTATTTGGGTCTGATTATTTGTGTCAACTTGGACTGTAAAATATCTCAACTGCACCTCTGGAGAAAGGTAAGATCTCTTTGCTATAGGTGGATCCTTATGGCTGAACTGTTCATGTCTTTGTTGCCTAAATGGTCACATGATTCACACCATTCTACTTTGGCTCTTATTGTGACTAGATGCACGGTTAGAAAGGCTTGATCCGATTAAGCTATTGGTCATGATATGCTCTAGCAAAAAAAAAAAAAATACTAAGCATTTACTTATCTTATTTTATAGGTGGAAAAATACAAGCACCATCTGGCCTGTTTAATGGTTACTTATCCATCAACCCATGGTGTATTCGATACAGGCATCAGGTATGATTAAAAAAATTTTTTTTTTTAATTATTGTCATTCTCAATATAAATTAGTATGAATCAGAAATTGCAAAAATCAAACATTTTGGAGATGTTGGTATTGGAAAAGTTTGAGCTTAATTTCCAATTCCAAAAACAATTCTTTTAATAATTTTCTTTAAAAAACTTTTCATTGCTGGTAATAATAATAAATATTTATTGTTATGAATAAAGATCACCTCCTCCACCCCCCCCCTATTTCCAAAAAGACCTTGTGTAATGAATATGGATTTCAATAAAACAGGTTTTAATTGGATGACATCGTTAGATATGCATGATGAAACAAAGTTGGCTATTTTATTTTTTTAATTCTTTCTTTGAATCACTAGTTAACACAACTAGTTTAGAAAACCTGTGAAATAACATCCATGACCAGGTCAACTCTTTCACAAGATACATCATAATTGTCAAGAATGTATCTTGTATAATTGAAAAAAAAAAAGCTTAACCAATTTTGTTATTATGGTATAAAGAATCAGTTGCATGGTCTTTATTGGCTATGAATTTTTTATCCTCGGTTCTTAAAATCAACAGATTAGACCATTTCTATAATAACCTGGTCCACTTGATTGTGTAATGCTGGTTCTATGCAGTTCTAGGAGGTCCACTCTCCCAGGCTTTTATCTTTTATCTTTGAGAAAAGGTTAGTTTATTGGTAATCGCATGAGGCTCCCTTACCAGTGAATGCTGATGGGGCTACCCAGGCACTTTTTGCTGGTTAGAGTACCCCCTCCTTGCGGATGCTGACTTCTCAATCCTACTTCCCAGTTCTTGCAGTGGAAGAGAAACTAAATATCCTATATTGGGAGATTTGAGATGAAATTTTTAAACGAATCTAAACTTGTCTGATATTAAAAAAAAAATAAAGTTTAAATTTTTAATTATTTTAATTTGTTTTATTAGTTTAAAATTCTGTTTTTGTTAATTTTAAAAATTTATTTAAAAATACTTTAAGTTTTACACTTATTTCATCTAAAAATATTTTTTAGCGATTTAAAACCGTTTTATCAATTTTAAAATTTACTTTAGTTAAAACATTAATTTTTAATTTAAAATTTTGTTTTGAGTAATTTTTAAATTTATACATGTTTACATTAGTTTTAGTTTTATTTAAAATAATGTTTCATTAATTAAGAAAACAATATCAAAATTTTTTTGCAATCTTTTAAACACTTTTTTTTTTTTTTAATCTTAAAAAAAGAAATTCTTATTAATTTTTAGAATTATGTTCTTTGTCTTTCACGTAATGTTTTTACCAAGAATCACAGGGAAGTATATATTTTCTTTCTTATTGTTTAACAGAGAAATTTGTGAATTGATTCATCAAAATGGTGGACAGGTTTATCTTGATGGTGCTAACATGAATGCTCAGGTAAATAATATTTTGAAGAGAGTAGAAAATCTGCCCATTTTATTTTTTCCTCAGATTTCTTTTGTTTTTTTTCCTCTTTTTCTTTTGATGTGATTATGAGTATAGTGATGTTTTTTACAAAGTAGTCACTGCTTATCAAGTCCAAGAGACCCCTTGAGAATTGTGAGGTGGTCACTGGGACAACAGCTTAGTGATTGTTGGTGGTGGAAGTTGGGTAGAATTTTTTATATTAAATTTCAAGTGAAACCAATGGTATCTGAATTGTCATGTCGCAGTAATGAAAATATCCAAAAGTTATGATAAATAAGATAGAAAATTAATTATTAATGAAAACAGTTTTATGAAGACAATTAGCGAAAATTAAGTTCTGCTAAATTGGCCGAAGATTTTTAGTTTTCAGAAAATATTTATCTCCCTTTTGTTCAATTCAAACTCTCTAGTTTCTTTTTTCTTTTCTTCTTTCTTTTTTCTTTTCTTTTTTCTTTTCTTTTCTTTTCTTTTTTTTCTTTTTTCTTTTCTTTTTACTTTTCTTTTTTTTCTTTTTTTTTTTTGCAAAACTCAATTTTCATTAATTGTCTTTGAAATCTATTTTCATTATCGTTTTTCATAATTTTTACATGTTTTCATGACTGCGACATTGGTTTTACGTTTAAATTCAATATATCAAATTTCACTACGGTAACAAGAATCATTATTTTAAGGTAATTTTTTAAGCTCTATTTATAAGAAAGTCCAAATAGCTCAGTTGGTAGAACCTCAGCTTCAAGACTAAGTTTTTTTGTTTTCATTTGCAGTCATGGCATCAACTTTAGTTGGGAATTTATCTAAGGTTGATGCAATATTTTCCATGTCAAAAGGTTATTCAGGTGTCTTATATTTGAAAATGAAAGGAGAGAAATTCTGCAATGTAATGCTTGGATGGATCTAAAAATGCTATTTCAAACTTTGGTATGGATCTGCAATCATCTGCATAGATAACAGTAAGCGAAAGCCCCCCCCCCCCCCAAAGCGACCAAAGATGCAAACATCACTAAGTAAATATATTATTTGATTGATATATACCATTCGATCCGGACCTGACCATGGAAGATCAGATAATAAATAAATGTGGATTTAAAAGACCAAAAATCCAACCTTGATCGCTCTTCGGGGCCCGTGGCGCAGTGGATAGAGACGTCGAATCTCAATGGTTTCAGGTGAGAATTGTCTGAAAATAGTGGTTTCAATCCTACCCAAAGCCGGCCAGCAGCTTACCTGGCGAAAATGTGGTGAGACGACAACAACTATGGAAGGCAGTAATTGCTAAGGATGCAGTTAAGAGATTCAGAGTTCCTATCCGGTCGTGGTTACCACCTGATGAAGGCCAGAGGAATAGTTGGCCGAAATGTCATGAAACAACAACTAAGAAAGATGAGGATGATAGTCTGCAATAAATAAATTAATCACTAAGTAAGATTTTTTTAAAAAATTCTGACTAACGGATAGACATACAAGTTTCAAAAGACAATGGATATTCTCTACAAGGCTAGCTGTATATGAAATTGCGAAGCAAGAGTTGCACAATATCCAACCACACTTCTCCTGAATCAGCACTGCTTGAGTCAGGTGGCAAGTAAAAATGCTGAACAACTGGAAACAATGACAAGATAGCGAAGAGCACATACAGCACCTGGAATTTCTAAATGTATTTTAGTTGCTTAACTTTGGCGATTAAACAGCGTCAGTGTTTCGATATGATTACAACAACTATTTTCAACTATTTCAATATTATTAAAAAAAGAAATCCATATTTTTTCTTACATAAATCTTATCTCATATCCGATATTCAGATTTCATATCAACTGTTAATATTTTTTAATTTTTGTTTTTGATTCCAGGTTGGATTATGTCGCCCTGGGGATTATGGATCAGATGTGTCACACTTAAATCTTCACAAGACTTTTTGTATTCCGCATGGTGGTGGCGGCCCTGGCATGGGACCCATTGGAGTGTGAGTCATAAATGAAATTCCTACCACTAATCCCTTTCCAGGAAAAAAAGTGATAAAACAATTGCTTTCAGTTGATTCTTAGCCAAGAGTTTTGCTTTACTTTTTTTTAATGTTACTAGCTGGGATACCTCTGGGATATATATATATATGATATATGTGTGTGTGTGTGTGTGTGTGTGACCTGTTCTCTGACAGGTGTTCTAGTCCTGGCAGCTGTGAGATCAAGTACTTAACTTTTCATCACCAGCAAAATCAGTTTTGACAGCTTCACCCAAAATTGTTCAGTGCATTTTGGCTACCGGCTGTCGTGTGTGTGTGTGTGTGTGTGTGCACGCTTCAACATGCGATAGGCACAATGAAATTGCTGACAAAGATATTTTTATGATCTTCAAATGTTAAACAGTCGCTGGGAGGCCTCATGTTACAATCCAGACTCTTCTGGAGACGTACACTGGCCTTTCCTCATCATTTGATGAATGACTTGAAACAGCAAACAAAGATTAGTGCATTATGCATTTTGGAGAAGAGCAGCAAGTCTTTCTGTCATGTTTGACACGATTTGTTCACAAGTGCCACATATTCTACATTATTGCAAGTGTTTTTCAAGAGTGTTCAAGATTCTTAGACTAGTTGCTTTGCTTTGAATTAAGAGCCCAATCTACCCTACTGTTTTATCTGAAGTTGAGGGAGATGAGATGGATGTATAACTTTTCTAAAGGTATAAGTGGACATAATGATGCAATAGTCCAGAATCTAAACACGCAATACAAACTCCACAGCTAAACACTGTATGACCACCACTTCTCATATATATATATATATATATATATATAGCAAAAATGGTAATTAGTAAAAATCTGAAGAAAGTGCTCAATACTATTGCAGAGCAAATATATATTTTTTATCACCGTTTTATCTGCTTAGTGACACATGTTTCGATTACCAAATCGTATGAATGACCCAGTAACTTCATCAGACTTTACAGAAATGGTTAGTATGATTAGAAAAACGATATTAGAAAAAGGGGAGGGAGAATTTCAATTCTAATTTGACAACAGTTAAGTTTTAAGATTTAATAAACATTGGAAGGTGGTTACAGGTGAGGGGGAGTTTAAAATATTCAACTAGACACGGATAGGAATAGCGGGGGGGGGAGAAGGTGGAAAACAAAGTGAAGGGCATAAGATGGGTAAGACTTTGATCGTAGGGGTAGGGGGAAAGAAAGGGAGATAAAGGAAAGACAAGCAGTTAAGGAGGTGGCGCTCACTACCGGACTGTCAGGGTTAGTTGTCATATGGAGTTTAACACATTAAAGATCTATACGAATTGAGTGGGATGTTATTCCCAATAACTAAGATGCGTCCTCTCAAAGCAAGCTTGGATGTAACTAACTTAAGTGTATTTATCTATTTAAATGTATTGACTATAAAAAAATCTCTGAGAAATTAAGTAAATTAAAAATTGCCAGATATGGATTGAATAAATATAAAATCATAAAAATATGGATGTAGGACGATATAAATAAAATAATAATAAAAGCTGATAACATGAATAATAATAATAATAATAATACTGATAATAATAAAAGGTGATAATAACATTAATAATAATAATAATAATAATAATGATGATAATAATAATAAGTGATAATAATTATAATAATAATAGTGATAATAATAAAAGGTGATAATAATGATAGCAAAGGAAATGAATAATATTCCCTAAGTAATTGTATAAATACAGTTGGCATAAAATAGAAAAAAATAAAATAAAAGTAGGATATATAAATAAGTATAATTAACTAGGCGAGTTTAGTGCCAAATGTATCACATATACACACATGTATGTGTATGTATATATATATATATATAATATATATATACATGAGCAAACAGTTAATAAAATATGTTAAAAAAACACTTTGAAATGAGTTAAAAACATATTTAATCTGAAAAGGAGACACTAGATAAATGGATAGTTCTTAATCCGCGGAGTTTCAAAGAAATACTCTCTTTCTCATCAGAGGGTAGGAATTAGCAAAATGCAGGATCGGATTTTGCATGCAGAAGTATTTGATGAAACAACAAATAAGTCAAAGGTCTTACTTGAAAACAAAATAAGTTAAGCAGAGGTAATATGGTGAAGAAAAAGGTATGGATAGTCTGGTGGAAGATAAAAGATACCTTTTCTTTACCATATTCCCTCTGCTTAACTTTTTTTGTTTTCATTGCTGCTGGCAATGATATGTAAGAGATGGTTAGAGACAAGTTTTTTATTTTTATTATTATTTTACACAAGCATCACCACATTATCAAGGCCAAGAGGCCACTCGAGAATAAGGGTTAAAGAGTGTACAGTAGAAATTTGACAATATAGTAATCATTAGTAATGGAAATTCAGTAAATTTGTTAACTTATATGGAACGGCTCATCAAGAAATTGTTTACGTTAGACTTGAACACAACCATATTGTAGTCAGCTGGAAAGCAAGAAAACGGAAGACAATTCTACAGGCGTGCAGTTCTAAGAAAGAATCTTTGCTCATGGAATCTACGTTCAGGTTTAGGCACAGATAAAGAGTGGGGGGAATTATTGATAGTGTTTTCAGCTAGACGAGTGTTTCTTGTGAAAGTTTGGCGAGGGGGACCATAGACTGGAGCTCAGTTGAACACTATCCATGAAAATAACGATACATCAGACATACTCGCAACATCTCTTCTGTGAGATAGAGGTTGCAGGGAAGAGAAAAGGACATCTTCTACGAGGCTACGAAGTCTATTTTGAACTCTATCAAGGCAGGACAAGTCCTTTCTAGCAGCTCCTGCCCAGATGTGGCAACAGTATTCCATCCTAGGACATACCTGGCTCTTATATAGATAGAGAATTGACATCATGAATAAATATTTGGAGATATGAAGAACTTGAAACATGAAAACTTTTTCCCAGATTACAGTATTAACAAAAAATGAGTCGATATATTGTAAAAGAAAATAACCAAGTTAGAAGAATCTTAGAAAAATTCTTGACATGATTGATTGCCATTAGAATCTGGTTCCTCTAAATTCTAGGCTGCAACTGGGTAAAAGTTACACTTTTGGAAGGTGAAGATTCAAGGTGACACTGAAAATACACTTGCAAATTACTTATGACTTCTACCCAGTCATGGCTGATGGAACGAGAGCATGCTACCCCTGTGTAATAAATAAAAAGTTCCATTCAAAATTCTGTGCAGATTCCCAGAGTTCAAGTGCTGGAAATGAGAACTGTGATACGAAGAATCCAAATAATATGAGGCATTAAAATGTATAGTTTGCTTTGGTTTGGTTATTTTGTTTTACGACATATCAACTCATTTTTTGTTAATACTGACTCCAGTAATCCGGGAAAACGTTTTCAGGTTTCAAGTTCCTTCATATCTTCAAATATTTATTCATGATGTTTGATTTGATTCTTTTGTAGAAAGAACTTGCTGTTTTTGTTTTTTAATCTGCAGAGTATGATTGAGTTTTACAAATGGAAAAAAAACAAAAATCGATCAATAACGTCAATATTTGGTGCATTTTAAGTCAAGAATCCAGTATCTTAAGACAATTTGATCTAGTAGCAGCAGAAACAGGTTCCCCAGAATCATATGGTACTAAGTGCTACTTGAAAAAAAAAAAAGTAAAAAAATAAGTTGAAAATTTTGCAACTTTGTAACTTCAGTATCTCAGGAACTAATAGATATTCATTTAGAGTTTGTTTTAAATGAAAGTGTAATGCCTAAGCTATCATGTCATGTTCATTTCAACAATGATGGTGTAATGTAATAAGTATTGTAAGAACGATGATAATGAAATATATGTCCTGTACACATAGTAATAAAGTTAAAAAAAAAATGAAAGAAATAAGACAAAGTTTTACTGCACTTACATTACATCTTGATCCTTCAGTGCTGATGTTAGTGTCAATATAATCTGTGAATACATCATAATCATCCAGATCATCAACATCATCAGATTCTTCATTGACAGCCATAGTTGCCTCTGAGATTAAATTTTCGTCCAAGTCTTGAAGAGTTTTAATTTTTTGTTTATCTAGGACACCACAGAGATAAAGTGTATGTGCAGGGGGTAGAAACATGAGCAGAACCTCCACATCAGTCAGTTTATCTTTTTTTTCAGCAGAGATCGCCTTCATAAACATTGGATTTTAAACCGGTCAAATTCATTCTGTACCTCCGACCTAGGCTCCGTGCAGAAGAGAGTTAGGGGAACACAATGGTATACATAACTCATTTTCCCTACATATGGCTTGGTACTGTATGATACTGGGGACCTCAAATCCTGCTTTGTGTGTAAATTTTACTTTTAAGGAAATTTACCATTTTATTTTTTTCTTTCTTTTTTTTTAGGAAGAAACACTTGATACCATACTTGCCGACTCATCCGATAATTGATCCAACAGGTATGAATGGAGAAAACCAGAAATCTTTGGGTGTGGTCTCTGCTGCACCATTTGGTTCCAGTGCCATCCTTCCTATATCATGGGCGTATGTGAAGATGATGGGCGGTGAAGGCTTGCGAGAAGCATCCCAAATAGCCATCCTAAATGCCAACTATATGAGTCAGCGCTTAAATGGTTTCTATGACACTCTTTACACAAATGCTAATGGTAAGTTGAGTGCTGCCTAACACATACAAACATTTAAACTGATGTTAAACCAAATATGATAGGTAGTGATGACTGAAGTAATAAAACCTTTTGGTTCTTGTCCAGAATTTCTCCTATATTAAAAGACAAAAATACAAAAAAAAATCTGATGTACATACTTGTGATGAAATGAAAATGTTATATTCTAAAAATTATGTAACCAAGGATTTTTTTACTTTTGTAAAGAAAATCATCCTTAAACGATTTATGGGAATTTGTAACATAAACATAAATTTAGTATGAATTATTGTTGAGTTATTTCCCTTGGATTTTTTTTAATTTTTTTTTTTTAATTTTTTTTTTTTTTTAAAGGTTTTTATTAAAAATAGTGGATGAGATGGTCACTTCTCGGATACTAATAAAACTTGATTTTCTTATTTAAAAGTAATAGTAATTTATCAGTTTATATGATTTTTGGAATATAATACTTTTGTTTCATCATGGGTATATACATCAGTATAGATTTTTTATTTTTAAAAATCTTAATTTTGTGTGTTACTAAAGATGTTTATGTATCAATAAAGTTACAAACCAAAAATGTATAGTTGATTAGGCCAGGCTTATAATATAAAGCTGAACATCCGTGTGTATCTGGTCCCGAATAGGCTCCTATATGGTTGACTATTATAGAAAACTGATCACATATAATGATAGAAGATGTATCGAGACACAGGAATGGGTATATTTGATCTGGCAGAACAGTGGTTCATTAAAATTGTGGGGTCTGCGTTTGCACCTGATCCACAAAGTATGGAAATAAAAAATTTAAAAATTAAAAAAAAAAAAACATTTACTAGTGTTTTTGATATAGATGTACATAAGAATACTTTGATAAGTATGTTTTAACTTAAATAGAGATGGTATAATAAAATTGTGGGGTCTGCGTTCGCGCCTGGCCTCCATAGAATAGAAATAGGCACAAACTTTAATAAAGACTTTTCATATCTATCTGCATAAGTATACTTTGATAATTATGTTTCAGTTTGAAGAAAAATGGTATAATAAAATTATGGGGTGTTCGTTCGCACCTGACCTCCATTGGAAATATGTCACAAAGTTTAACAAGGTTTTTTAATATAGATCCACAGAATATTGTGATAAGTGTTTCCGTGTGAACAGGTATGGTATAATAAATTCTGGGGTTTATCTATTTTATTTTTACTTTCATCATATTTTGCTTTGGTTTTGATACCCCCAAATTCGAAGCTCTCTTTACAACCCTTCCTTTTCATAACCTATCATACTTTCATAAATGAGAGTCCATTTTCTGTAGGCTGTTTTTGAACCCAGTCAACGACGGGTACTTTTGCTAGTATATATATATATATATATATATATATATATATATAAAATCTGTAGTTGTCTTTATAATGTATGTTTTTTTTTTTTTTTTTTGTTTAATACTTCTCAGGTCTTGTGGCCCATGAATTCATCATTGACTGTCGACCCTTCAAGAAAATGGCCAATATTGACGCAACAGATATTGCCAAACGCCTTCAGGATTACGGTAAGTTGTTGAGAATAGATAATTTTATGATGGGCCTTGTCTTCCAAGGGCATATAAATAAACAATAGCAGTCCTCAATTCACCACAATTAGACACTTGGCACCCAAGACTTTGAAATTTCAAATCTAAGATAACTTCTCACCTGAAGAAAGACTTAAAGTCTTTTAAGACACATGTGGCCCCTGATAGAAGTAAATGTCCAGAAGATTTTTCAGCTGGTAGTTGATCTGTACAAGTCCTGGAGATGAAAAGGAGTTTTCGGTGGGTAGCTGATCTGTATAAGCCTTGGACTTTAAAATTTTGCAGGCAAATAGCAAAGATCTTTCTCATGTGGATGCAAAAATTATGTGTGGGAATTCTAAAATATCCAATATTTTTATGGAGCAATCTCACTTTGATTCGTTGCTAACAAAACGTGGATCCTTTTGATTGGTCAGTCCCTATCACCAGTGCATATAAGTAAAAATTCCAATTTTCTTTAATCATACCCTTATTATATATCAAAAATATTGCAACAATGAGGATGAATTGAAATTGTGAAAAATCGCAAAGGATTTTTCATTGAGAAAGCTGTTCATAGTAGGTTTGCAACTGTTTCAATGCAACAGAAAAGAGTTTTATATGCCAATATAAGACAATGGATGAAATATGTACAATTTCACTCTAAAGTTAAATTAGCAGTCAGCTGAGTTGTCAGCAGCAGGTGAAAGCTATCCAAAATGACCAGAGATGCAAAAATCATATATAGTAGATGTTTTGTTTATCAATTGCCTTGATAAATAAAGAATCATCACAAACAAGTATTATATAACACTAGCTGTATATACAACATTGCCAGGTAAAAAATTTAAACAAAAAATAAAAAGAATATTGTTGGGCGGAAGATTTAGTCACATGCTATTGAAGATGCACCAAATATTCTAAGTTGTTACGATTTTCCTGAAAGTTGACGATATTTTGGATTTTTGGAAGCATAAAACAGTCCTCTTCATCTATGAAATTAAGAGGGAAAAAAATCTCATAGCTTAAAAGGAAATAACTCCTAGGTTCCGTTTTTAAACGCAGCTGTTGGTTATAATAATAATCTATTATATAAATCTCATCTGTCTGTTTAAATGTATGTACATATGTTTGTATGTCTGCCTAAAACTTTCGACAGAGGCAACAGATTTTCACGAGATCAGTATCGTTTTGAAGCGGGACTCTTCGGCCGACAAATATTGAAAAATTGGCTAAAAACATTAATTCCTTCACCCTCAACTGAGAACTTTTCTACAGGAAGGGGTTGCTTTTCTCACTAATATTTTCGAAAGTCATCCTCTCTTTTCGATTAACTAGCCTTTTTAAACCTTCGCCACTTCCGGTTTGGCACTGAGCACAACAGCAAAGACATTACGCTTTTTTTTCATGTTCTTTTCCTCCTTTGCAGTACGAGTGTCAGCCTGTCTTTCTACTACCACTTTTTTGCTCAACACACATCTCCAAACGCCCGGGCACCCAGGCTAGTAAAAAATAAATTAAATTTCAAATAAATAAATCAACTTTATATAATATTACTAAATAGAATACTTAAAACAATTCTAATATGAATTTCCATTGAAAACTTAAAATAGATTTTCTTTATTGTAATATGCAAATCAGATAACCTCTTGAATGTTGGTTCCTTTTGGATAAATAATATATATAGAAATCGTGCAGGAATTAAAGTATTTAAGAGTTTGTTTTCAGAGTTAGACTCTCTTTGTGAAACTGTGTACATTTTGTATGTATTAACCAAATTGTGGACGAACAGACACAAATATGACTTTATAATAAATTATTAGTGTGTTTGAAGGAAAAATGGGCATAAACTAAATACTCTTTCACCAAGATATTGCACTGTGTCACAAGTTTTGCAATTCACAGAAGAGACGTTGCGAGCCTGTCTTTGTTTTATCGTTATTTCCATGGCAGGTGCTCGTCTGAGCTCCAATCCCTCGTCCCCCCCCTCGCCAATCTTTCACGAGAAACACCCGTCTGGCTGAAACTACTGTCAATAATTTTCCCCACTCTTTATCTGTGCCTAAATCCAAATGTAGATTCCATGAGCAAAGCTTCTTTCTTAGAACTGCACGCCAGTGGAACTCTCTCCCGCTTGACTGTTTCCCAGCTGACTACAACTAGGATGTCTTCAAGTCCAAGATAAACAAACTCCTGACAAACCGCCCCCTTAAGTAAGACACTCTATCTAAACACCCAATACTAATGATTACTACAATACTATCTCATTGATTACTGCACACGCAATAACCCTTATCCCTGAGTGGCCTTCGGGCCTTGATAAGTGGAGAACCCCATGTAAAAACAAAAAACAAAAAAAAAACTACATAAATTACATTTAAAATTGCTTCTGCACCTACTCTATTCTCTAGCTTGCAGCAACTACTGTGTATTGGCAGACTTTGAAAGAAGTATTTGGCTCCAATAAAAAAGTTAGATCTGAAACTGAGGCTTGTCGTACACACAATTTTCAGACTGATATGCGAAAAGGTATGTCGCGCACACATGCACACAAACATTCATCAATGATGCAACGGTTATTTGCTCTTGTCTTAGTTTTCAGTTTGTCCGACAGGTGGTGTCTCTACTTTCTGTTTCGCATTCTTCTTTCCGCTTCCGTTCTCTATCTCTTTCTCTTTTCGCCTGAACTTCTGATGTGAGCAAGCATATACCTTCGTTTCAAGGTAAAAACGCAAGACAGCAATCAACTTATAATAATTACATCTGAAGGTAAGACGACACCAACAATAATACAACAAATGATTTCCACAAAGAACTTACACATGTTCATAGAGGATATATTGTACTACCATTGATTTACTTGTTTAAATGTTTACTTTTATATAATACTAGCGAGGGGTACCCGGCGTTGCCCGGGTGTTTGGAGGTGTGTGTGGTTTTGGGTAAATCAAAACTCCCCGGGGGGGGGGGGGGTTAAAAAAAAAATGTTTTGGTAGGTAAGTATGAGGATCAAACCCGAAGCCTTGAGGCAAAGTTGTAAATTAAAATGTGAAAAAAAAAAGTGCGACGGTTTTAACCATTGGGTCACCGCGAGATGCTAACGGAAAGACTTCTGAATTTATTTAATTACTTGGATTTGGCAGGTGCACGTTTTAATGACTTAATGAGGTCAACTTTTGACTGCGGGGTAGGATTTCATTTAGTGCGAGAATACTTTTTTTTTTCCCCCCAATGATATTGGGGGTAGGGGGAAACATTATAGGAAAAGGCCGAACCTACATGCGGCGAGCGAAGACTTTTGAATATTTATCTTCCCGAAGTCGAGCAAATTAAATAGACAGGCAAGCTCCGTTGTTAATTCTGAGATATTACGATTTACATGTGATATAAAAAGTTTTAAAAAGTTGTTAGGCGACCGACCGCTTCTCTGAAAAAAAGCCTTTCTTGGACATACACAAAAAGCGAACATACATTTTCACTTTTATATATATAGATATCTCGGCTTTAAGGTCGTCCCTTTTGATGTCTCTCCTTTAAATGTACTTTCCTTGATGTTGTTCCTTTTTATCCAAAGTCGTATGAACACGCATATCTAGCATATACAAGATCGGTGATGAATATCCCTCTCCCCAACATGCTTACCGACCTTCCGCAAGCCTGACAACAAGCCTCGCAACAATGGAGACAACAATTACGACAACCTTATTTTGAGGCCAAAGACAAATGGTTCTAGAAAAAGGCATCGAATTGTTAGTGAAGCAATTGAATGAGTGTATCAGCTTAAGAAAAACTCTGTGTTACGAATAAAGTTGAATTTTACCTAAAAGTTGCTTTATTATTTAGGCCCAAGAAAAATTGTGCTAAATTCAAATGAAAAGGCAAAGTATTTTATAAAACTTGAAAATATTTTTACTTGAAATTTTTTTTTTTTTTTTTTTTTTTTACTAATGGATAAAAAAAAATGGAAAAAAGTTAATGTCTCAACAAATCATAACAAAATGTTTTTTCTCCTTCACAACTTAGTATACATGTTAGTTCCTGGACAATATTACAGAAAGGGAGGAGGAAAATGAGAGATTGATAGATATAGTAGTTTGAATAGAAATATGTTACACTTTTGCTCTCAGCAACGTTGGGTAGCCATGCTAGTTATTATATAGAGAGGAACATGACAAAAAGGCATTGTCAAAGACTTGTATACTTTTTTTATTTTTTATTTTTCTGTAGGTTTTCATGCACCAACCTTGTCATGGCCAGTTACTGGAACTCTTATGGTTGAACCAACTGAATCTGAAGACAAAGAAGAATTGGACAGATTCTGTGATGCCTTAATTTGTAAGTACATTTTTTTTTTTTTATAAGGGGGACATCATTTATACAGGCCTAGAGGCCAGTTGAGGATAAGGGTTAATGAGAGAACACCAGTCAGTAATGGTGGAAATAGGATAGAAATTGATTATTCATGAGGATATCTGAATGAAAACTTTGTTGGACTTGAAAACAACCCTCTTATAGTCAGCTGGGAATCTGCCTGGTGGTATTGTGTTCTATAGATGAGCAGTTCTAAGAAAGAAGCATTGCTCATGGAGTTTTTGTTTAGTGTTAGGTACAGACTAGCAGGAAAACTCGACAATATTCCGAGATTAAATGATGATAAACAAATGTTTCACGCTCCCATATTTTTATTACCATTGAAATTGAAATCACCCATTTTTCAATCAAATCGATTGATTGCCTGCGTTAGTTGGGGATCCATTAGGTCACCGGGAGGAAACTTAACATGTCTTCCCACAGTGATTTAGTCCACAATACATTAGTCTACATTGCACTGTAGAGAACCTACTGTTGAATTTATAAAATTATTTTTATATATAATGACTTGAATTAAAGTTTAAAATGCGAAAGTCAATTATCATGGTTCAACTGTGTTCTAAAGAGAAACATTCATTTCGAATGTCATATCAAAGAGCCTATTGTTGATTTTATATGATGGGCCTTTCAGCTTGTGTGGTAATAAAACTTCTCAAATTCACTTATGATGTTAGGCTGTGTAAGGTGTTAACTTTGGTCAAAATCGTCTGTTCCTTCTTTCATTGGATTATTTCGATTATCGATACTTATGCCCTTTTCTCTTCCCTACAACCTCTTTCCTACAGAAGAGATGTTGCCAGCCTGTCTCTGCTTTATTATTATTATTTTTATGACAAGTGCTCGACTGAGCTTTAATCTATGGTCCTTCTTGCCAAACTTTCACAAAAAAGCACTCTAATAGCTACAATCACTATATATGATTCCCACAGCACTCTATCTGTGCCTAAATCTAAATGCAGATTCCATGGACAAAGTTTCTTTCCCAGAACTACCCGCCTGTGGAACACTGTTTTGTTGGCCTGCTTCCCAGTTGACTACAACATAGTAGATTTCAAATTCAATGTAAACAAGTTCTTGTTGAACTGTCCGCATAAATAATCAAATTCTACCCAGTTCACACCGTTAATGATTACTATACTATAACTTATTTTCGAGTGATTTTTGAGCTTTGATAAGTGATGACTCCCATGTAAAAAAAAAAAAAAAAACTTTCTGATACAAAATCTAAGAACACTGCCAGGCACATAAAGTACCTCCGTATGAAATTTTATAAAAATCAGTCGAGCCATTTAGGAGTCCATAGAGAACAAACTCACACACAAAGATCTTTTTAAGGGAAATTGTTGGCAGAGATTGTAGCTAGGCAAGTGTTACCGATGAATGTTTTACAGAGAGGGGAAATCCATAGATTGAAGCTCGGTCTAACACCTGTCCTAAAAATAATACAGTAGAGATAGACTCCTTACATCTTTTCTGCGAGAAAGTGACAGAAGGGAGAAGAGTAGCCTCTATCAGATTTTGAGTCCGGTTTTATACTTAAGGCAGTTAGGATTATTCTGAGCAGCTTTTCTCCAGATGTGTCAACAATATTTCATTTTTGGATGTGTTTGATTCTTATACGCGTAGAGGATCGAGTTTGGAGACATTTAAAAAAATTTTTTCTGACTTGTTTTCTTTTGGGTGACAAATTTATTGTTCCATCCTATATACTTCTAACAACGAATTTTCCAAAGTAAAAAATTTAAAAGAAATTGGGAATCATATAAGAACAATAGACAGAGTGAATATGGTATTTTTGTAAGAGTAAGGTAAGCTCCAACATTTTATTTTTAAAATTGAATGACCATCATCTTCTATCACCTCCAAAACTGTATCATAATGTTTTCAAACATGCAATATACAGACAAAAGGAATAAAAATCCAACAGTGTTATAGAAATAACGATTGGAAAAATATTCTGTGCTTATTTCGAATTAAACCTCTTTAGAAAAAAAAAAAAAAATGTAGAAGAATCTGATTTATGTACTCATCACAGAACAAAGGTGTCATATTCCAAAAATAACATAAATTGATCAAGTAGTGTTTTTTTGTCTTTTTTTCTTTAGGTCACTCGACAAAGGGGGAATTGGACCTAGTAATTCACTCTCGTTTGTCCATTTGTTTGTTTTCATCTCAATAATTATGGTGAAAGTAAATTTTTGCCAGAATGGATTTTCTGGGATCTCTGGTTGCCCTCCAGGGATCATTATAAAGATAAAATTGCCCCCAAATCGTTCATCCATTCATTCTCTCAATAATTACGGCTTTGATTCCAAATATTTCTCATATGTTATGTCTCCCCTCTTTTGGAAATAGGGTACAATTATGAATATTTCCAGTATCAAATAATCCTTATACACTGTGAAATTTACTTTATGTATGAAAACCAAAAAGATGCAATATAACAAATTAGAAATATTTGGAATCAGTTCTCCCTTTGCTGTTATTTCAGATCATTTGAAACAATAGAAAGTTTTAGTCTCCCCTCTCTAAAGGCCAGAGGTTTTGGGGAAATATCAGATATTTTGTAATTCATATGCAAAACTAGGAAAACAAATGGCTTTGGAACATTTTATAGCTATAAAAAAGTGCCAAAAATAGGCTCTGGATGATTCCCTAAATGTGTCCTCAGAGACAAATATAACATAGCCCACTACACAATTCAGGTTATTAGCTTTTCAACAAGCCTTCATTTGTTAAATTCTAATCAGTAGTCACGGAGATTTGGAACTTAGCAAATTGCCAAAAGGTGATATATACATACACACAGGCAGCAAAAAAAAAAAAACTGCAAATTTAAACTAAATTTAATGAAACTGTTTAAAAAAAACTATACCTCATTTGATTGGCATTTTATTCTTCCATAATTTTACCTGTTCATATTTGACTTTTAATTGAAATATTCTTGTGTTCACGTCAATTAAAAAAAAAATAACTTCAAATTGAGGAGGTAAAAAGAAAGTCTGCACAATGGAAAATTGTTATTTAAATGTAACTTTAGGACATTAATGCAATACAAATACAACAGGAACACAATGAACTAGTTAATATTTAGTAGCATAGCCCTTCTGCAATTTGACAACCTGTAATCTTTTGGGAATTCTTTGAATTAGACTGCAGCAATACTCTGGGGAAAGGACATCCCACTTTTCTTTAATGTTTGTCCAGAGTTCTTCCAAATTTGAAATTTTATCATTGCGTAGCTGTTGCTTGAAGTAATGCCATATGTTTTCGATAGGATTGAGGTCTAGGGATTGTGCAGGCCAATCCAAACATGGAATATCATGCTCTTCTTGGAACCTCTTGACATTGCCAGCTGTGTGAATGGGAGCATTATCCTGCATGAAGATGGGATTATCATCCATGAAGATGGGATTACCATCAAAATTCCGACCAAAGTAGAGTAGAAAATGCTCAGTCAACATATTAATGTACTTGGTCAAATTAATTTGACCTTGCAAGCGGACTATAGGCCCTGGACCATTGGTACTAATAATGCCCCACACAAAAACTAAACCACCACCATCTTGCTGCATTGAAGCTGAGCACCTAGGATTAAATTCTTCATCTTTCCTGTGACGGACGTACTGCCTACCACCACTGCCTAGCCTATTGAACTTGCTTTCGTCGCTAAAAAGCACTTTTGACCAATATGAAGAGTTATGATCTTCATTGTATCTGACAATTTTATTTTACAGAAATCATTGGCTTGCGTCTTGCAACATATCCTCACAAATGAAATTCCTTTAATATGTTCTTGACAGTAAAAAGAGAGCACTTTTTAACAAGATTGCACTGTTGTTGGATTTGGGGAGCCATTTCAAATCTGTTTCTTAGGCTGCGGATCTTGTTAGCATTATCTTCCCTGTTAGAAGTAACTTTAGTACGACCAGATTTAGGGGCATCATGAACACTGTTGGTGTTTTGGTGCTTTTGCACAATCTTTCGTACCATTTTCTCATCACATTTCAATCTGCGGCCGATTTCTCGATTGGATAAACCAGAAAGGTGGAGATTAATGAGCTCCTGACGATCACTAAGCAAAAGTCGTGGCATATGGACTAAATGTTACGTTGTATACCATGGAACTACAACAATTACGATTAGAGATGCTTTGTTGCCTGTTGGTGAATATTTTAAACTGATTTAGGAGCAATAATTTAAGCTGGTTTTAAGCAAATTTGTTGCTGCGGACTTTTGGCCTCCTCAATTTGAAGTTATTTTTTTAAATTGACGTTAACACTAGAATATTTCAATTAAAAGTCAGATATGAACAGGTAAAATTATAGAGGAATAAAAGTCCAATCAAATGAGGTATAGTTTGTTTAAACAGTTTCATTAAATTTAGCTTAAATTTGCAGTTTTTGAAAAAATTACAAGTGCGGACTTTCTTTTTGCTGACACTCATAGCCAAATTGAATATGGAAATGCTTATATCTTTTATTCTCTTGGACGAAACTACATGAAAATTTGCAGGCTTTTTGAAGATTATAATACTAATTGGTAAGAAAGAACCTGTATTTTCAAACCAATAAAATATGCTCAAATTTGCTTATATTTGTATATATAGTGTCCTGGCATGCTAGCTTTAGTTTTGCTGCTTTGGGATGAATTTTGCTTAGTTTTATTTTTGTTTTTTTTATTATTTTATTTATTTTTTTTTTTGCTTGGCTTGCCAGACCACTAATATGGTTATATCGATACTGGTAGCCAAATTGAATATTGAAATGCTCATATCTTTAGTTCTATGAGACGAAATTACATAAAAATTTACAAGCTTTTTTAAGATTATGATACTATTCTATGGTTACAATTTTATGACAATTGGTAAGGAAGAACCTATATTTTCAATCCAATAAAATATGGCCAAATTTGCCTACATTTGTATCTTAGTGTCCTGGCAGGCCAGCTTTAGTTTTGCTGCTTTGGGATAAATTTTGCTTAGTTTTTTTTCCGTGGTTGTCTCCCCTGTGGCCTTGCCAGGCCACTAATAACATGTAAAAATCTAGGATTTCACTTTTTCTTTTATCATATTTAGTTAAATGTTTGTTTTACATGCATGCATGTGTTGGATTATTTTTTTTATTTTATTTTTTTTTAGATAGGGGTCATCACTTATCAAGGCCAAAGGACACTTGAGGATAATTGTCATGCCTATTTTATTTGGGAAATGAATTCTCAGGAGAATTGATATGAGCTTTATAATAAGACTTGTTTTGTTTATAGTGTTATTGTATTTGGAGAAAGAAAGGTGAGATGTTAAATAATACACTGAACCAATACAAATGTCTTCAAGAAAAGTAAAAGATATTGTAAAGCTTATTAAAATATTTATTTAGATTCAGTGAATTGTTCTGACATTCAATCTTTCTCATATATCCATTTTAAAGGGTTAGGGTTAACTTTAAATATTTTATGCACTTTTTTTTTTCTTGACTCAATACTTACAAACATTTGTTAACCATCAAAATCAAGTCAACCAAACATTTTACTCCTTATTTTTTTCTCTTTATAAAGCAATCCGAAAAGAAATCCAAGATATTGCTGATGGCAAGTATGACACAAAAGTTAATGCTTTAAAGGTAAGGATTTTTTTTATTTCTTTTTTTTTTGTGTTGTTGTTGCATAAAAAAAAATGAAAGAAACAATAGAAAATGAACTATTCTCATTTCAGTTGATGTATCCTCCGATCTTATACATGTGTATCTTGAACTCTGAATTTTTTTCTGTAAAACCCAAGAATCTGCATGGAATTTTTAATGGAATCTATAATATAAATCTCACCTGTCTGTTTAAATGTATGTATGTATGTATGCATGTATGTTTGTGTGTCTGCTTAAAACTTTTGATAGAGGCGACGGATTTTCATGAGATCGCTACTGTTTTAAACTCGGCCTTTCAGACGACAAATATTGAAAAATTAGCTAAAAACATTAATTCCTTCACCCTCGACTGGGCACTTTTCTACAGGGAGGGGTTGCTTTTTTTGCCAATATTTTCAAAATTCATCCCTCTCTTTTCGATTGACTAGCCTTAATTTAAACCTTTGCCACTTCCGGTTTGGCAATGGATGCAACAGCAAAGATGTCACGTTTTTTTTTTTTATTTTCATATTCTTTTCCCCCTTTGCGATACGGGCTCGAGCCTGCCACCTACTACCACTTTTTTTTTTTCCTCAACGCACACCTCCAAGCACCTGGGCAACGCCGGGCACCCAGGCTCATTCTTTATATAATCCACAGGGTAGCATACTCTGTTCTGTCATCTGTGACCGAGTAGAAATCTTGAGTAATTTGCAATTGTATTCTTAGTATTAACCACACTGAGGATTGAACCATCAACCTTCAGAAGAATTTTACTTATAACTGATTTTTACTCACTACTTTGTTATGCCATGGGGTCATTATACCTGGTTATGACTGAAGGAATTAGAGCATGCTACCCTCAATGATTAAATAAAAAGTTTTGTAAGAAATTCTATGCAGAATTCCAAGTTTGGTGGAAAGCTTTCCGAATTTGACAAGATACATCTAAAGAAGGTCAGAAGTTTCATCAGTTGAAATGTTTTGAATATCACTCAAGATAAGAATAGTAGTCTGAATAATGCAGATTAGCAACCCTCATCTCAAAAAGTCAGAAACGAAAAATAAACCTGTGTAAATATATTATTTAATTGGAATTCATTGAGATGAGTATTAATTATTAATTTATTTATTGCGGACTATAATCCTCATCTTTCTTAGTTGTTGTTTCACAACGTTTTGGCCAACTATAACCATAGACAACAACTATGGAAGGCAGTAATTGCTGAGAATGCAGTTAGGAGTTTCAGAGTTCCTATCCCATCGTGGTTACCACCTGACGAAAGCCAGAGGAATAGTTGGACGAAATGTTGTGAAACAGCAATTAAGAAAGATAAGGATAATAGTCTGAAATAAATAAATTAAAACCTGAGTAAATTAGACACCCCATTTATCAGGACAGTTGAAAAGAACAGGTTTAGTATCACACCATATCTGAGCACTTACTAAATGTATACAAAACATAAACGAGTTTTTACATGATCTGAATATTTTTTTTTTTTTACATGGGGGGTCACCACTTATCAAGGCCCGAAGGCCACTCAGGGATAAGGGTTATTGCATGTACAGTAATCAATGAGATAGTATTGTAGTAATCATTAGTATTGGGGTTTTTGATAGTGTCTTACTTAAGGGGACAGTTTGTCAGGAGTTTGTTTATGTTGGACTTGAAGATGTCCAAGTTGTAGTCAGTTGGGAAACAGGCAAGCGGCAGGGAGTTCCACTGGCGTGCAGTTCTAAGAAAGAAGCTTTGCTCATGGAATCTACGTTTGGATTTTTCATCTCAACGGTGTAACTTTACAACTGAATTTTACCAAGTACTTTATCCACTATGCCACAGGTCCTTGTGGACAATTTTAGTATGAATTCAGGAAGCCTTAAACCTATTTTTGTTTTTCTAAAATAGAAGGTTCCATTTCAAATTCAGATACTAAAATTGGTCAAGATGCACCTAAAGAAGGTCAAAGGTTACATTGACTGAAACGTGAAAATAACACTCAAGATGAGAACAGTAGTCTGAAGAATCCAAATAATACGAAACATAATAGTTGATAAATATCTAAAAACTAATTCATCAGTTCTTGTTTGAAATCAACTAAAGTTGTGATCAAAAATGTTTTTATTCAAGTATTTGTGATCTCCAAGGGTTCACAAATACTTTTTTTGTTTTTTAGTTAAATAACTTTCTCCACTCTCTCTCTCTTTCAAGATGGCTCCACATACACAGGCTGCTATAATATCTAGCAAATGGGATAGACCATACAGTCGAGAAATGGCAGCTTTCCCTGTTGTAAGTATCTCTAACTCTAGTTTTATTTGGTTCGGTTTAATCTTTCAGAAAATATTGCAAATTGGTTATTTCTTTATCAAATTTATAATTCAAGCAAATAAAAATAAAATGTTTACTTACAGGGTGGAATGATAAACATGTCGCCCTAAAAAAAACAACTCTAAAGCTTTATTTTAAAACTTTTCTTGAAAAAATTAATTCAGGTAACTTGATTATGTAGTAGTTTAGCTGACAGTGCGGGACCTATTAGGCTGGCAACTCTTTTCTTTTTTTTCTTTTCTTTTCTTTTATTTTTAACCCTATCTATAAGCGAGAGACTAGTGGCAGATGCACCAGCTCAGATGTGACAACAATATTCCATGCATGGGTGATTAGTGGCTTTGTAGAGATACTGAGATATTGTAGCCCTTAGTGAAGCAATCTACAGATAGGAAGTTCTCTGAAAATTATAAACAACTCTTCCCCATATACGGCAGCAGTAACAATTCCTGTAATAATTTCATTACTTTAGTCTTTTCATACATGTACCGAAAATGAGACTAAAGATGATGGAGAGTTTTTAATGTTTACTATTGGAGATAAATATGTAACGCATAAGAAAATTATAATCTCTCTTTTAACTAATTAATTAGACATAAATAAATGGATAAAATGAACAGATATTGGGTGAGGGTATTTCACTTTTGGTGATTATCAAAGTTTTCCATTCAGTGATTATAGCATTATTTGTGGTCTGACTCGGACAAACAGAACTCCAACCTTTGATGCCCCACCTATCTGTGACGTCATGCATTGTTTGACTGCCATCTCTTTGTTTTTACGTCTACTTTAACTTTATACCTAAACTTCAAGACTTTCTCTGTTGTCTTTCATAGTTGTATTTTTCCCAAACTTTGTGTCACTTTGATCTGTACTTAGTTCAACCCTTGTTAAGATTAAAACTAGCTGACGTATTTGCTGTCTGACACAGGGCCATCCATTATGTAATGCTCTGTCTTTGAACATATTGGGCTTTTATGTATAGGTAAAGGAGTATATCAGGATTCTGATAATTTCTAGAGTGGTAGAATGATCCAACTATTTTAAGCAACTTTAAATAGATTTTTTTTTTTTTTTTTTTTCCAATTATTAGGCGATGTACAGCTAGGTATTATTACAGATAAAAAATAACTTGTCCACTGGATCATGTTGGAACTTATTGACCTTAATTCACGGAATTGTGGCAATTTTCTTTGACATGATCTAACTCTAAAAATATTTTCTTTCTTTTTTGTGTGTTTTGCAGGCTTTTGTCCGTCCTGAAACCAAATTCTGGCCAACTGTAAGCCGAATTGATGATGTGTATGGTGACCAGAATTTAGTGTGCACATGCCCACCAATGGAGACGTACGAATCACCTTATATCAGCAATAATTCCCAACAGACACCACTCCGCGAAATCATATAAAATTAGAATCCCGTGGGGTAGTTTAAAAATTGAACTGCATAGATCTTCGGCTTTGTTGTTGAATAGAAAAGGGGGAAAAGTAGTTTGCATGAGGTATTGCTGGTAAACAAATATTTAAGTGTATAGGAAGGATCTAGCAATGTAGAAAACTGGGGTATTGAAGTGATGCGACACATGAATCAAAACAGACACATGAACGAAGGTCTTGTCGATTTTATAAATCTTTGTATATCTATTTATTTTTTCAAATCAATCACATATAAATCAGTAAATATGGATGTATTGCATTCTTTTGGTTTGTTTTCATTTTGAAAAAGAGATGTTATTCTTGAAATGTCAAAGATATTTACCATCATGATTATATTAAACAGTATGTATTTACTGATTTATACATGTGATTGATTTAAAAAAAAATAAAATAGATATATGGAGATTTATAAAATCTAAAAGACCTTCGGCTGTTTTTGTTTATATGTCACGTCACTTAAATACCCATTTTTTTTTTCTACGTTGCTACAGCCTTCATATGTGGCTTGCATAAGAATAAAAAAAAAAGAACTTTTGTTGACATTGATCAGGAATTTTAGAATGAGATTTTAATCAGATACAATTTAAAATATTATTTTAGAGGTATTATGTTTGGGTGGGGGTTAAAGAGGTGGATGCTTTGATGTTTTTCCTGTGTTGGTTTATTGGTTCCAGATTTTCTAGATTTCTCTGGACCATCGGTTCTGAACCTTTGGTTGTTTTTCTCTGGAACTTTCTTCATCCGACATATCTGTTTTTTATGTTGGTTGATTAAAATAAGTGACAATATTTTCGTTTTTAATGTTTTTATAGTGTTTATTTTATTTTTATATGCAGACACCTTTTTCCTGGAAAAGGAAAACACTAGGCATCTCTAAGGACAGGCACAATGTTGGCCAGCAATCATACCTTGTTATCATATCTTATCCATATTTTTGATTGCATCACTGTCATTATCATCTTCTACCCACTCTTGAATCTGGTGTGATAATTACTCTCCCAAAAATCATTTTTCTAAAACTGCTGACATTCAATATTTTTCAGAGTTTGTTATGCTTATCGTAAAAAAAAAAACTCGAGCATCATGACCAGTGTAACGTTTTAAAAATAAATTTATTGGAAGAATTAGGAATGTTGTTTGTTTCATGATGAAAGTATAATAGCAAAGAGAATGCCGCTTGTAAAAATAAAAGCAAAAATGTTGAAAACATTTGGGATAATTATGTCAAAAAAAAAAAAAATAATTGCTAATAACAGGAAGTTTGTTTTTAGAATTTTTTACATAAGGATTGATGAGTTTTGTTATTTAGATTATTCAGAATTCTATTCTCAGTTTGTTTATCTGCTGGTATAACCTCTGACCTGCATCAATTTTATCGTTTTAAGAATGTTTTAATGAACATTAGAATCTGTTATTTAATCTATGGAGGTAAATTATTCTCATTCCATCAGTCTTCTTTAATATAAAAGGCAAAATGTGTGTGTGTGTGTGTGTGTGCATGGTTGTATATCTCGCAAAAACTTTCGACAGAGGCAACAGATCCTCACGAGATCAGTATCGTTTTAAAGCTTGACCCTTTGAACAACAAATATCGAAAAATTGGCCAAAAATATTAATTCGTTCAACCTAAACTCGGCCATTTTGGACAAGGGGTGGTTGGTTTTTTGCATCACCATTTTTGCAAGTCATTGTCACCGTTGGATTGACTTTGCTTAATTTCAACGCTCTCCACTTCCGGTCGAACGATGGAGACATCGGCAAAAACATTTTTTTTTTTCTTTCTCTCCTTTGCGTTATGAGTTCAAGCCTGCCTGCCTGCTACCACATTTTTTTTTTTCTCCACTCAAACTGCCTACTGTTGTCTCCCCTCTCCCCCTACTACCAATTTATTTTTATTAATTCTTTGACCGTTAACTGGGCTGTTTTTTGCAAGAAGGGGGTCAGTTTTGGCGTCAACATTTTCGAAAGTCATTCATGCCTAGCGACCTCAACGTCTGTTTAAAAGATGTTATTTCGCAGGCGCGTGATGTCATAAGTGATGTCATAAGTGATGTCATAAGTGCGCTGTGGGTGAGACGGCTGACACATTTGCTTTTTTTACTTCCTTTTCCTCTTTCGCGTTACAAGTTTGAACTTGGCTACTGCGGCTAATTTTTTTTTTTTTTTTTTTTTTGCTCGAACTAGCACTTGCTGCTATTTTGATTGGAACATTTTTTTTAGGGCTGGGTTTCTCAATAGCCTTACTTATACCATCTCTCAACACCCAGTACCCATACTAGTAATATGTATACGTTGTAATTTCTTCGTTTATTGAGTGGATTGCATTACCTAATTAGGAATAATTTTTTTAATTACCTATGTTTTATCATCTTGTGACTCCTCAGTGCAGCTGAACTGAATGAAAATTGGACCCAGGACCAGGGGGTCTCGAGTCTAGTGCTCTACCACTGAACCAATCATTCCTACTTATAAGTATACCACATTTATATAAATAGACTAATGAAATGAGAATCTACCTCTATGGATTTTGAGGCTTGAGAAGCTTACAATGGTATCATAATATTTGGGGGGAAGGATATTTTTTTTTTTTTTCTGTTATCTTGAAAGTGAGTTTTCATGTTTTTTGACTTTCTGTTCTTAACTTTCTTAGTCATCTTTCTTTGTTTTGTTTTGGAATACTGTATCTGTTTATATTAATATTTGATCGATCCTGAAGAAAAGCCAAATAAACTGATAATATTTTTCATTTTGGGTTGTGAAACACATGCAAGGCGGTAAAGTAAAGAACATATGCATTCACTAAAATAAAAACAAAAATAAACAAAAACTTTGATTGTGTACTGATTCTTTACTTTGATCATTAGAATACAAATAACCAGTATGTACGTATGTATGTGTGTGTGTATGTATATATATATATATATATATATATAACATAAGTTTATATTCCAAATTTCCAGATGTTGATCATCTTACTGCTTATTTCTTTAAGTATGTTGACATGCACAATTTTTGACAACATCTGTTCTGTAGTGCAGAATCATTTATGTAATTATGTCAATTCTCAAATTTATTCAAAGATGGCATAACATGAAAAATGATTGCAACTTCTCTCCCAATTTTCAGGTTTTGTAATCTTGCCCATATGCCTTTATTTTCTTTTAAAATTGATTAATGCTCTATTTTCTGATGAGTTATGGGCAGAATAAATTCAAGAATTGACATAATCATTGCATGAATGATTCTGCGCTACGAAACAGGTGCTGTCAAGAATTGTGCACGTCGACGTACTTAAAGAAATAGATAGTAAGATGGTCAACATCTTGAAATTTAGATTATAGACTTTTTTCACTTATTTGTAATATACTCTATAGTTACATTGAGCTTCATAAATTAAAGGATTGGTAAAAATAAAAGGTGAAATATAATTGAATACACATCTTATCCCATATATATATATATATATATATATATATATATATATAATGTGAATTTTTGAAAGTTCAATTGAATTAATCAACAAAAAAGTTTTACAGAAAATCTTTGAAAGATTTTCTGCTATATTTTGTGTATTAATCTCACAATTTGTTTCTTGTAAACTCTTCCATAATGCTCCTTGTGCACAAAATAAGTTAACAAATTTACCGAATCTCCATTACTAACGGTTACT
Organism: Euprymna scolopes; assembly: GCF_053919585.1. NCBI lineage: Eukaryota > Metazoa > Mollusca > Cephalopoda > Sepiida > Sepiolidae > Euprymna > Euprymna scolopes. The sequence goes on from NC_136498.1 coordinate 48,577,088, forward strand.
ATATTGTCCAATTTCTACTGTACACTCTTAAACCCTTATCCTCGAGTGACCTCTTGGCCTTGATAAGTGGTGATGCCTATGTAAAAAAAAAAAAAAAAAATGTGGCATGTGAAATATTTAAGGATTGAATTGTTCAATAAATATATATATATATATATATATATATATATATATATATATATATTAGATGTACCCAGCATTGCCTGGTATTAAATGTAATGTTAAATATCTTTTCTTTTTCTTTTTTAACAAAAAAAAAAAAAGAAACTGAGACATCTGCATGCAAGTATTATGTTTTTTCTAAACAGTTCACTTCTTATAAGTAAAAAAAAAAAAATACTCGAGCTGAGATCGAGAGCAAAACCTAAAGACAATGAGCCAAGTATGATAACCATTAGGCCAGCTTGACATGATCTTTATAAAGTGTTTCCAAACCTACTTATTCTTAACATAATGTAAATGATTTGCGAATGCGCAGTCGTGAAACAGTTGACAAACAGATAAAAATCCAATGATTCCCCCGCCCACATGTACCAATTTTGACCCCTTAGCAGCCCTTTTTTTTTTTCTAGATGAAAACCAATTAAAAAGTTTTCCACATATCTGAATACACTACCAAATTTGAAGTCTGTAGATCAAAATTTGTCGAGTATAAAGGTTGGGGTGTCCTCGCACACACATTCTCACTTTTATAGATATATAGATTAGAGAGAGAAAGGATTGTTATACCATCGCTTTCATGTCAGAGCAGTTGTCAATGATGTATCGACTTTGCTGCATACAAAGATAAAAATTAATTGTATTAGAACCTATTGAAGTAATAGAAAGTTCTAAATACCAGATGGATTAAGAGTTTTAATTCCTTATTTTAATTCATTTGTTTGAATATTTAATGAATTAATATTGTAATTTATTTTCATCACAAATATATATATATATATATATATATATATATATGCATGTGATTTATTTTGGCTTGCATCGACAAGTTAAGGTTTCAATCTGTCTTAAAGCTGTTACTTTAAATTAAACAGTTGAATAAATATTCAGTAATTTTGTTTCACATGGTTATCAAGAAATTGGTTTACATGTGTTGTAGATTTATGATCATTCGGCACGATATTGTTGGACATTTTTCTTTTCTTTTCTTTTTTTTTTTTTTTGTTTGTTCAACTGATATTTTATAACTAGTAAGAAATATTTGCACAAACAAATTCTGAGTGAAGTTGTGCTCCTCAATCTGAAAGGAACCATTTTTGTTCAAAGATGAACCCAAATATATCAAACTATTTTTCTAGTTCCCAATTTTGAAGGTATTTGAAAAAAAAAAAACGGGTCTTTCTATCCAAGAAAAATCAACCATGACATCAACAACATTAGAAAGAAGTTGCAACATCCTTGTATACTTTAAATAAAAAGATATGTTTCATATTTCTTTGTTTCTTGCTTGTTTTTTGTTTGTTTGTTTAATTATTATTATTTTTTTTTTTAGGAAAACTGTGATAAAAAAATGTAATCGCTTTTCAAAAAAAAAAGACAAACTAGGTTCTATGCTGAGAAACTGTAAGTCACTTGAGATAACACAGAAGTCATGTCCACTTCAGTTGATAAAATCTGGTCGGTTATTTTATGTCCAATGATAAAATAACTAATCATGTAAAATGTTTTTGACTCCTAATGGGGGTATGAAACGAATGAATTCGCCAATCATTTTTATAACCAACGGCTGTGCTAAACAACCAATGAAAATGTCCCAAAATTATTATAAAAATTGTCGAATTTTGGATTCAGTCAGTTCACCGTTTACTACGTCACAGACCACATTTAATTCTTGGCCGCCATCTTGGTTACTGATCTGAACTACGCCACCATCTTTGTTCAACACAATGTCTCAAAACTTAACACTCAGGTAGTCTCTGCATGATTTAAACATGAATGATGTCTCTCTGTATCTGCCTATCTATTTATTTTTATATATACATTAGTTTTGTTTTGTTTACAGAAAGTTTAGAGAAGTCATAGGTTGTTGGTTTCAAACTCGATAATAAGGGACCGTTTTAGATACCTATATCAAGCTCTCTTCAGCCAATACTCATCTCTTTTATAACCGGAAGTGGAAATATATATATATACGTTATGAGTTCACATTTAAGTCTCGTTTTGTAAACCCCCCCCCTTTATTTATCGGATGTGATTTTATTAAATTTAAAATCTAATTTACATTAAAAAATTTTTTTAAAGTACCTTTAATATTAAAACCAAAATTAATTTTAAAAAAAATTTATTTTCTAAATTTAAAACTTAAAATTAGATGGAATTTTAATTTTTAATTGACATGGTGATAAATTTATCTGTGGTGAAATAATGGAACTCTCCTGTGTTGTCCTTCTGCTTGTCATAACGGAGTTGCACCCCTTTTTCTAATATTCTAAAGAGTGACTTTTTCGATAGACGAACGATGTTACCTCTGCCCATGTAATGTTTTGTTAGTTGAATAAAGCTTCCTTAAGCTCTACCAAGCCTTCGTTCGTCTCGTGATTTTCTCCCTCTCTCTAGAATCACTTCAATATCAAAATGCATTTAAAAATTTCAACTTTTTCAAGGTTTGGGGGGAAATACTTATCTAACCTAAGGGATTTTTCTACCATATTAACCTGAAAACTATTATATTTTTTCTTTATCGTTTTAAAATTGAAATAGACTGCAAATTACATTTATAAAGTATAATTTAAAAAAAAATTATATCATAAAATAATTTAAAATTCCAATTTTACAAACTAAAATCAATTTTAGAATTTAAAAGTTAAATAAATATGTAAGTTTTTTTTGCTTTTTGAATTTAGGTTTTGTCTTTTTTACTGTCCCAGTTTATAAGGAGTGCTTTCCTACTGTGTATACATTTTTTCAAAGATTCACTTCTCAAATGGAAGCATCTTATTTCTGGGTCATGAATTGACCATAAGATATGGTATTTTTCTGCATTATAAATTAAGTATTGATTTAATTCTGGGGCATGTGCAAGTTTATGTTCAATTTTTCTCCATTTGATGGTAAAAGGTGTACCCTTTCCTTTCAGCTCCCAGACGCGGGTTGCTAAGGCTGTTTTTAACCTTGTTTTAGCTCTAAAGGAGCTCATATGTGCATAATATCTTTGCTTAAATGGATTTCTTTTTTCAAAAATACTAATTATATATATGAAAAATATATTTGTGTGTGTGCATTGTGAGAAAACTAGAAAATGGGAGATTTGGGGTTCCTAGGGAGGAGGCTACGAACCCTGCTCATCAGATGTTTTGATTCAGTCAGGTTTAGAGTACAATCATAGTTGAATGTTTTTCTGCTAATATCTAACACTTTTTTAAACTCAGAGTTGTAATTTTACTTGGGAGAGAAATCCATTTGTAACAATCTGGTGACTAAATTGCCAGGCAATTCCAATGAATGCTAAAAAATAAATGACTTTAATTGCTATCCTTTTTCTTTCTATGCTTTGAGTCGCTCTCTTCATCTCGTCAGTTTTCACAGAAACATGTGAACTCAAAATATTTTCTAACCAATAAGAAGTCGTTTCAAACCCAAAAAGTAACACATATATATGAAAGTAGTAAGTCAGTGCAATTTTAGAAATTCTTATAAGACCTGGTTAGCAAAATCAGTTTTCTCCAGACTTTAGCAGATGCACCCAAGAATGTTACTTAACAACACCTCCTCATGCCATTTTTAGTAAGGGGGAAGGGCAAGTCACAAAGAAAAAGACTCAATGACTCGCATACCAGCCTGATTAATCTTGCAGACACATGCTTACACACTAAAGTAGCTATATACATACTAACTAGTACAAGGTAAGCCACTACATACACAATGCCACGCATATTACTTACATAGACATACATTCACACTATGAACAGTTTGATTTGTTAACCCAATTTTCTTTAGATTTTATGCCACACGTGTTTGCATAAACGAAAAAGAAAAATAATCTTTAGATTTTTATCTCATATACAAATATTTTGTTATAAAATTTTGTTTTTATCAATTTTTGCATTTTACAAACCTGCTTTATTTGTTTAGATAGCACTTGCTATCTGGTAACTCTTCCATTCTCTAAATGTTTCATTTATTTTTCATTTCGTATATTGGGTTGGTGCAATAATAATGTTCTTTGACGTTCAACTTCATGTCAAAAAACGACATTATTTTTGCACCAACCTACTACATACCTGCACACACATATATATATATATATATCTGAGCAAACAGTTAATAAAACATGTTAAAAAACACTTTGAAAAAGAGTTAAAAACATATTTTATCTGAAAAAGAAACACTAGATAAGTGGATAGTCCTTAATCTGCGGAGTTTCAAAGAAATACTTTCCTTCTCATCAGAGGGTAGGAATTAGCAATATGCGGGATCGGATGATTTTATATATATATATACTTATTTTTTTGTCCTCTAACAAAGGGAAGATGGACCTGTACATTCACTCTGGTCCGTTCTTTAGTGCTGCACTTTCCTCAATAACTACTATGTATGTTTATTTAGCAGTTTTGCACGGTGCTGACCTGAAATTTAAATATGCTAAGTCCTTGGGGACTTTTGGGGCTAAATGGGGCGGGCAAATGCTGAACTTAGTCATTTTTTTATGCCTCGTTCACTGTGCATTCGGGGATCCTTAGCCATTGCTACCTTTTTTCTTTCTCTGCTTTGTTGAGATTTGCTTTCTTCATCTTGTTGGTTTTCACAGAAATGTGTGAACTCTAAATATTTTGCGCTTCTATATTATTAGGATGAAATTTTGTAATCGATAAATGGAGTTAAAAAAAAAAAAAGAATGGTTTCTACTGATTTTTTTTTTTTTTTGGTCAATTCTAATAAATTACAATGGTAGCTTCCAAATTATGCAGTCGAAATTTCCTGAATATTACTGAATTATTAAAAAAAAAAAACAACTTTAATCGTGTTAGCAGGTGAAAAACTGTTTTTATAACATAAAGCAAAACGAAAGCATAAACAAGGGAAGTAACCTTAAATGTTTAATGTGACTAACGCAAAACAAATAACAAAATAAACATAGCATATATACAGTGAACCTGCCAAAAGTCCATGGGAATACAAGAAATCAAAAATATGGATTTTATTTGAGAGAAAAAAAAAATATCGCACTGATTCAATCTTCTCAGGTCCATTTGGAAAATTTCAAAAACTTTTTCTGGGTCTTCCAAGATCGTGTCCTTCAAATTCTATCTTCTTTTAATAAATTTTCTACCTGATTAATTTTCGTAATTTTTGGATACTGAATTTCACATGAAAACAATGGTATTACGATTTCCGAATTTTCATCCTAATAGTGTCAAAGCATCAAATATTTTCCAACCAATAAAAATCGTTCCACCATGTACTTCCTGTTTCGTTTGTTCCAACTCGTTTGATTCGTTCATTTAGTTAATTCACTGCTTTGATACCTCATTTTAATACAAGAACTGTAAGGTTGTGGTACTCTCTTCCTGTTCACTGTTTTCCTTCTACTTACAACCTTACTTACAGCCTTGTTATTTTCAAGACTAAGATCACTAGGCATCTCCTTGTCTTTCATTCTTGTTAGCTCCTTAAATCAAGTGGTATCACCCCTTGTCTGGAGTGATTTCTATGAAAAAAAAAGTCTATAGCAGTCAGCATTCAATTGGCTTAAGAAAACCTATGAATTTACTGATCCATCTTCACTGTTGTTTTTTCTTGGCTTTCTTGTATTATTCAGTACTTCGATAAAGTTGCATGAATAAAAGCCGTTTTACTCTGCTTCAAATCTTTGCTAATGTTTGTTATTGTTAATGTTAAAAAATGGAAACGTTTTGTTGAAGTATTGCAATTTTGAATTGAGTGTGTTAAGACAAAACTTTCCCATAGCAAATTAAGTCTTCATATATAATGTAACTAGCAGGCCGCCTGGCATTTCCCAGTCATAAAATACGCTTAAATATTATATTTTGATTAATGCAGATTTTGTATTTATTATTCTATTACATTGAACCCATTATATAGTTATGATTTAAAAAGTAAAAAAAAAAAAAGACTTGTGCGCCACCACCGAGAATTGAAACCAAAATGTTTAGCTTCTGATTTACTTCTTCCTTTGATGTTAATATCTGGGCTATGAAGACATGTTTGCTGCAAGGCTAAAAATTAAAACCTGAACCAATAGCTATTACATTATGCATGCATTTTCGTAATGATGTAATTTGACCTGTTTATTTTTTTAATTTTCACACTTTTGCACCGAATTTCCCTGGCTAAAATCCAAATATAAAGTGGACTTGAATACTCTATATATTAAGTTTCATGTTTGTAGACCAAAACCTGACAGAGGAGTTTGGTAGGCAAAATTTTTTAAACACATATACTAATTTTTTTTTTTTTTTTTTTTTTTTGCAGACTATTATCCTCATCTTTTCTTAGTTGTTTCCCAACGTTTCGACCAACTATTCCTCTGGCCTTCGTCAGGTGGTAACAACTAAGAAAAGATGAGGATATTTTCCGCAATAAAAATAAAAATTAAAAAATAATACTCATCTCAATAATGAATTTTAAACAAATAATATATATACGCATACATAAATACATATAGAAAGTATGCAAATATTACGCAAGTATTAATCATGCAGAATATCTGCATGAATATAATTACACGTAATAGTTAACTAAAGATGATCATCCCATAAAATCACTGAAAAGTAGGGAATTAATTAAAATGAATGTTTAAAAGAATATGCAAATCAGCTAGATCTTTTGCAGATGAATGCAATTCCACGACCCATATATAAAAAAGTTGTATTTTCTTTGTAAATAAGTAGAAAAAAGGGTTTCAATATGAATATCAATACACAAAAAAAAAAGTTTTTTAGAAGTATAAATAATGAAATATTATTTAAGTCCAGCCATGTGACACCCATTTTAGCAAATAAATTGCATAATGATTTAAATTAATTTTACTGGCAAATTTGAAATATTTCTATTAATTTAGCATTAGAATTTGTAAGGAGTAGAAAGTGAACCTTGAGTTTTACTTTTGACAGCCTCGTAACTCTTGCTTCCTTTAGTCCTCACATTCCATGAGCAATGTTTCTGACAAAAGTGGAAGAATTTGTTTATTCTGGGTTGGAATCTATCCATCTCACATTCATTGTTGGCTAGTTTTTGACCTTGAAGAATCTTTTTTAAAAAAATGTCCTTTTTTTCTTTTTAGCTCGTTAATTTTGGGTCTTGAAGTTTTCGTTCACTAAGTGACTTCATGCCATGTGTAATGCAATCTACATTAAAAAAAGGTTTCCAGTTGTATAAAATATAACTTGTTTATATAATTTGAAAACATAAAAAATAAAGGAAAAAATAATCTAAATAGAAACACCCGTCTGGCTGAAACTACTGTCAATAATTTTCCCCACTCTTTATCTGTGCCTAAATCCAAACGTAGATTCCATGAGCAAAGCTTCTTTCTTAGAACTGCACGCCAGTGGAACTCTCTGCTGCTTGCCTGTTTCCCACCTGACTACAACTTGGACGTCTTCAAGTCCAACATAAACAAACTCCTGACAAACCGCCCCCTTAAGTAAGACACTCTATCAAAACTCCCAGTACTAATGATTACTACAATACTATCTCATTGATTACTGTACACGCAATAACCCTTATCCCTGAGTGCCTTCGGGCCTTGATAAGTGGTGACCCCCATGTAAAAAAAAACAAAAAAAAAACTAATCCTCTGGTCGGCTTTGGATAGGATTGAAACAGTTATCTTCAGATAATGTTCACCTGGGGCCATATTCGTTTGATGATTTGGCTATATTTTACAAAATTCAACATTTGTTATACAATGTAGAAAGAAAAAAATATATAAGAATGCTGATTTATAAAAAAATATCCTTGAGTAAGGGGGCAAAAAAATTCCCAGAATTACTGATGAAAAAAAAACTTTTACCCCTTATTCAAGGATATTTCTTATTTTATTCCTTTTTTTCTCTTATTAATCATAAAGGATTTTAGATTTCTTACCCTTTTGTTTTTGTATTACATTTTCACCCCAAACAAGGTCAAGGCACATTGCCACTTTGATGTAGGGGGCTATCAGGGACATAAGCTACAGGGGTACTATGGGGGGAGTTGGGCAGCAAGATGTCGGTTCACGTTACACTTAAACTTCTGAATGTCAGTACAGTTGGGGAAGCAGGAACCCGGAAGGGAATTCCAAAGTCTAGTGGTTCTGAGGATCTGAGGAAGAAACTACTGGAGTAGAAGGCTCTCTTACATCTAGGAATCTCTACTGTGAAGGGGCGGGATTTTGTTGCTTTTCAGGTTTGTTGGGGGTATTTTACTAATTTAACCACCGTATTTATTTATGCATACAACATAATCATGTTGGTACACCGGTTCTCGTTAGATCACCATGTTAAGCAACGTTGAGCCTGGTCAGTACCTGATGGTTGATCATTTGGAAATACCAGGCGCTGTATCTATTCAACTAGGTAGGTAAGTATAATACCTTAGCGAGATAAATGTGCACAGTTCCATGTCACCCTTGGGCAAAGTGTAGCACCTGTTAGTCTCTGTCTAATATTCTGGAGGCTTACCATATAGGGGGTGAGGGTAGAGGAGTTCCTAAGTTACGATGAAGGCAATGCAAAAAAAGGAGGGATGTCTCTGTTGTAAAATTAAACCGGATAGATGAAGTCTGTTGGCCTTTTACAACGATCGTCTAGTGACGATGTCACAAACAAAACACCTGCTTCCAATTCGTCATTAGCCAGCACGGAAGTAGTAAGGCTTATTAAACTGTCATGAAAATGATCATGTCAGTACGCAATTTGGGTTAGCCAGAGATAGCAAAATATAATGAATATTTAAAATTATACAAGGGATCCAGAAAGTCTGGCTTCATAATCTACAGGGTGTGCATAAAGTCTGGCTAGTTAATTTAAAGGGTGCCCGAAAAGTCTGGAAACTTTTTTTTCAAATTAGTAATAATAGCTAAAGCCTTTATTGTTGAAGAATTGGATTCGCCTGATGTGACGATATTGCTTCTTTTAAAAAAACGTAGGTTTAAAGTTTTGTTGTACCATCTGAAATTATAATAATTAAACTTGTAAAGTATGTAACTTTACATTTAACCTTACATTTATTCTGTCACTTAATATAAAAGAAAATGTTGTGACATAAGACGACTTCCCCATGGTTGCTTGGATTTCAATTATTTTTTCGGCAGTGGATGCCTATAAACACTGCACTACATTTTTGCAGACTTTAACTCTTTTCATTTCCTTTTATCTACGTCTTTCTTCTCCAAATCCATT
>NC_136498.1:48588931-48611431 GCF_053919585.1 Euprymna scolopes
AAAGAAAATTAAAAAGAAACAATTCACTTTTCAATTTCTGTTGTTTATTTCATTTCTAGACTATATTTCATTCTTTTTTGTTTGTTTTTTCAGTTATATTTTCTTCTTTTTTTTTCAGTTATATTTCATTCTTTTTTTTTCAGTTATATTTTCTTCTTTTTTTTTCAGTTATATTTCTTCTTTTTTTTTCAGTTATATTTTATTCTTTTTTTTTCAGTTATATTTTCTTCTTTTTTTTTCAGTTATATTTTATTCTTTTTTTTTCAGTTATATTTTCTTCTTTTTTTTTTCAGTTATATTTTATTCTTTTTTTTTCAGTTATATTTTATTCTTTTTTTTTTCAGTTATATTTTATTCTTTTTTTTTTCAGTTATATTTTATTCTTTTTTTTTTTCAGTTATATTTCTTCTCCCGTACTTCGTTTATTCATTGACACTTACTCTTGTTCATTTATTTTTCTTTCATCACTCTTTGTTCTTTTATATTTCCCCTCAATAATATTTTTATTTTAACTTTCTTTTCGCTTATATTCATTTCTTTACATCTTTCCCCTTTCTTTTTATACATTTTCTTTTTATACATTTTCTTTTTATACATTTTCTTTTTATACTTTTCCTTTTTTATTTGATCTTTTTTTTTTCTTATTTTTCTTCTTATTTTCTTTCCGTCCTTTTTTATTTTTAAATTATAATTTTCAGCAAATGTTTTGTGTTCTCTCTTCTTCTCTTTCTTTCTTGCATTTCTTTTTTGTGTTTTTTTTCTCTCTAACTGCCTTTTCTTTATTTTAATTTGTTTTTCTTTCTTTCTATTTTGTCTTTCATATCATGCATACGTACAAGCGTATGCATTGTTCACACACACACACACACACACACACACACACACACACACACACACACACAACGTTAATCATTTACTTACTCGCTTTGTATTTACCAATCATAATGGGTTAACAAACTTTCTCATTAATAAAGATTTATAATGAAAAAGATCTTATATATATATATATATATTGTAAATTTAGAAAAAAGTCCAAGCTCAATGAATGCCTTTTTGTTAGGTTCCAGAGTGTAGTGTAATAATCTCCAAGTTACAAATATCAAATTTTCTCAGTTGTTTTTTTTATTACTTTTCAAAAGCATGTGAAGACTTATGCAATATTATTTTATATTGCGACTAACAAATCCGTAAAATTATGTTATTACTGCATATTTAGTCATGTACTCTTACATGAACCATGTAAGTAGTCCAAAATAGTGTTTTTATAATTTTTTTTAAAAGGTAAAAATCTGAAAATTATGTGACTAAATATGCAGAAATAACATAATTTTGCAGACTTGTTGGTCGCAATACAAAACAATATTGTAATGGATACCTTTTAAAAAACAATAAATAACCAACTGAGAAAACTTGATATTTCTAACTTGCAGAATTATCATACTATATATATATATATATATATATATATATATATATATATATATATATATATATATAATGATAAGTTATCAATTTTATCACAATGTAATGTTCTGACATATGCATTATCTGACTAGCTTTCTGTATTTGTTCTCTCGAAACAACATTATACATAGAACTTTACTTTTCCATGATAATTCTTATTGGCCAAGGGGTTGAATAGTGGACTTCTGAAAGTGAATTTGTGACTGGGTTCGAATTCTTCAACCAGTTGCAATCATCATTTCCTACACTAACGATTGCATAAGCATGGAACATTAAAGCCTGTAGGTAAAAATAATTATATAATTCTTGCTTCTGTTGAGTAGAAAGAAATCTAAGAGCCCTCAGTTATTTAATAATAAGACTAATATTCATTTATGATATTAAGACGTGTCTCTTAACGCTCCAGAGTCATAAGGGTGCTGCATTATTTCATGCAGCATGTCTTGGGCAAGAATATCCTAATGGTGCCCATCCCTCTCCAGGCTCCGAGCACATACAGCACCTAGTATTACCAAATGGTCATTCATTTTAGTATTGGCCAGGTTCAACGTCACTTAAGTTCAGTGATCTAACAGGAACCGGTGTGCCAACGTGATTATGCCGTATGAATAATATTAATAATATTGCAGAAGTTCAGATCAATATGATATCTTAGATGAAAAAAAAAAAATATTATGGGGTTCCTTGAGTTTTAATAATAAATCGCTCTCCCATTTTCATTTTCTTTTGACCTGTGTGGTTGCTTATAAGAGAAGTCAGTATTTAAAAAAAAAAAAAAAAAAAAAGAAAAGAAAGAAAAGCAAGTGACTTTCTTTATAAGCAACTCCACTGATCAAAAGATGGCAGACGAAAGTAGGAAAGCAGTTTATGATTAAAACACAAAGTTGTCCACATGGGTCAAGCTCTCCACTTAAACTTGATCTGCGCTTGCATAATATCATATGTATGCTAGAGACTTGAAGAAAATTGCGTCCGCTCACATCCTAACTAATAGCGTCTCCTCATTCATATTATTTGGACTACTGTTCTAATCTTGAGTGTCATTTTCACAACGCTTCGATCGATGTGACCTCTGGGATTCTTCAAGTTACATCAAGCGAAACATTGCGCAAACAGCACCCAAGATGAGAACAGTAGTCTGAAGAATCCAAAACGTATGGATAATCAATCCTCATCTAAAAAAAAAAGATTCAGAACTATCTCTTCACATTTTACTCACACAAAAGCAAATAATCGATTTAAAAATTATGTGTATTCATCCATTTATGCTGGTACACACACACATTGTGTGTGATTAAAGCGAGATGTGCTGGAGCATTGGGCAAACTGTCACTTGTATTCTTATAAATTTGACCAGTCCTCTTCAGCTACCATGAAAGCAACGATAATAATAATGAATTAATATGTGTGTGTGTGTGTGTGTGTGTGTGTGTGTGTGTGTGTGATGAAAAGAAATGAACCATATTTGGATGTTATAAAATAAATAAAGCGAATCAAAAAGTCGACTAAAAAAAAAAGATCACAAATTGTAATGGAACCCAAAGCGCTTTTCGTCAGACAAACCTTTCAAGGATATATGCCTAAATGTTTTTTTTTTCTTTCCTGTGTATTCAGGAAAGAAAAAAAAAACATTTAGGCATATATCCTTGAAAGGTTTGTCTGACGAAAAGCGCTTTGGGTTCCATTACAATTTGTGATCTTTTTTTTTTAGTCGACTTTTTGATTCGCTTTATTTATTTTATAACATCCGAATATGGTTCATTTCTTTTTCATCAGTTTAAAATTTTGCAATTCTAATAATGATATATATATATGTATATATATATATATATATATATATATATATATATATATCTTTTTGCTTCATTATTTCATTTTTGTTTAACTTATTTTATTAAAAAAAAACAAATCTATATAATTTTTGGCTTCCATCCCTTTTTCATCATTGACAACTTCATTACTTCAATTGGGGACAGAGAGAAAGGTTGTTCCTGCAAAGAGTCCGCCGGCAAAGCGCAGATGAAAGCGCCATCCAGCGAGTGTTCCTTGCAGAGTTTCGAGATACGATCCAGCCCACACTGCTGGAGAATCTCGCACAGCTCTGCCACAGACATACTTTCCAGAGACGCGGTGACTGCTGCCTCTTCTTTTATACTGTCATTACTGACACTGCTGGCAATGTCGCTACCAGCATCGTTGGTACATACATTGCCACAATCTCCATCAATGGCAGAGGCCTCAGCGGCAGAAGTAGTTTTTGAGAGAGAAGACAAATTTCTTTTAGCCGGAACCGGAAATGGTTTATCAGCAACTGCATTCTTCAACTCTGATTCGTAGTCGTCCAAGTCTGTATAAATCAAAGAACTACTTTCCTCTTCAGTTGATATATCTGATCTTTCTTCGGTTGTTTGTGAACATTGTGTTGTTGCTGCTTCATTCCAGTCCGTCTCTTGACTCACCTCTTCAGTCGGGATATACTCAGTGAAATCAGATATAGTTCTCTGAGGTGATGAACGTCGACGAATTTTCAAAGTGGCCATTTCGTTATAGTTCATATAAATACAATCTTTGGTATCGACGGTTTCATGATTTCCTGTTTCTATTTCCACTTCGTCTCCGCATTTTACTTCTTTATTTTCAATTGTAGCATAATCGACTTCCGGTTCTGCTATAGTTTCAGTTTCTGCTCTGATCTCCTTTCTTATTGGTGGTAAGTTCTCATATATATTATTCTCTTCATTTTCTGTTGTCTTACTTATGTCGCCATCTGGATTTCGATAAAGCTTCTCCGTGACTGGCGTTTCACTCATCAGAATCTCTTCTGTTGGGGCACTGGCAATTTTGGGGGCTTCGATCTCATAATAAAACTGTGACTGACGTTGACCACTTTTCCTGCCCAGACTCCCGCTTGTGATGTACTCGTAAATGGTACTGTCTTCATTCATCAGATCTGCTAGAATTGGATAGAGTTTGTTGCTGGCTTTGCGAATCGGCTCAGGGGTAACTGCCTTGATCACGTTGTCTCGAATTGCTGCCACATCTTTGGGTGAGGCTTTTTTGAATTTACCTTTAACTGATTTTAGAGCAGACTGGACCTTCTTGAATATCTTATCCTGTTAAAATGAAAAAAAAAAATGAAAAACGCTTTGATGAATATGTATAAAAAAACATATTTTTATAATAAATATTATTAATACCCTATACAGTAGAGCCCCGGCATACAGCATTAAAAACACTGTGCAACACTAAAAAAAGTACAGGATATCTGCAGCAATTTTTGTATACCTAGTAACTATAATTTAGTAAATAATTTTATACTAAGCCCTACTTACGTATTGAGCATAGTTGAAGTAAATATATATAAGCACACACACACACGACATATATTTTGGTTATATAACTGTAATAGAACAATAATTATAACAGTGTGTGTGTGTGTGTGTGTGTGTTTAAATATTTTTTTTGGTCTATAAATACACATGTGTCTGCATTCTGATTCTTTTTTTTTCTCTTTTTATTGTTATGGAGGCATACTTTACAGTAAAGTTAGGGATTGTCCGCCAAATAAAAGCCCCCCCCCCAAAAAAAAAAAAGAGAAAAGTATTTTCCAAGTGTGGCGTTGAAATCATTTTCATTTAACAGTAAAAAAAAAAAACGAATTCATTTTTAAATTTCTGTTGTTTATTTCTTTTCTACACTATATTTCATTCTTTTTTTTTCAGTTATATTTCATTCTTTTTTTTTTTTTAGTTATGTTTCTTCTCCCGTACTTCGTTTATTCATTGACACTTACTCTTGTTCATTTATTTTTCTTTCATCACTCTTCCCCTTTCGTTCTTTTATATTTCTCTTTAATAATATTTTTATTTTAACTTTTTTTTCGCTAATATTCATTTCTTTACATCTTCCTCCTTTCTTTTTATACATTTTCTTTTTTATACATTTTCTTTTTATACATTTTCTTTTTATACTTTCACATTTTTGTACTGTTCAGGTTCAAATGTCACTTAATTTTGATGTCAAAGTGATCATGCCGTGTATATTATTTCGTCTTTACAGACGCAATAGAAACTAAACCGCGATATTTGTATTTTCTTGCTTTCACATCCCTCTTTTGAATTTTTGGTTGTAGGCCAACACCATTGGATTGTTTCTCTTGTAACCAAATGGTTACAAACAATGTTTAGAATTTAATTTAGACGATTAAGCACTAAAAATAAATAAAAAATGAATGTTCATTTGATTTGATGTTACTTTTTCTTGACATTTGATTTTCATTTAAAAATTATTTCATCAATCAACTTTAATTATACTATTTTCCCTGAAAATATTTTATGCAACCTTTTCTGTTTCAATTATGACCGTTTTCTGCAGGAAAGGCAGTCTATTGATGATGGCCTATAAATTCAGAATAGAGGTGTGTGAGCAAGAAAATTCAATACTACCGAATAAACATACAGGTAGATTGTAGATACGTCCCCAAAACGTGAAACATACAAGGATTTGATTACAGTTGCATCATGAGAGATCACATATGGAAGTCAAAAACTCCATTCTCTCAAGGGGAGTTAACTTTGTAGTCCCTACAGAAGGAATACAATCATAATGGTTATTGTTCTGAACTGCTATTCAGAATGGGGTTTGTGCATGCACATACAATGCCTTGGCCATTGTATTTACGGAAAATCATCAAGTAATCTAGAATTTTCAAACTTAAAATTATTTTATTATTCTTATTTCAACTCTAAGTTTCTATAATCATATTTAGCCAATAAAGGATTTTTATCCGTCTACTCTCGTTATCTGCCTAAACACTGTGGTCTTTCCACTCTTTTCTAAGCTAGGTTCTCCTATCTTATGTCACATGCTTCTATTCAGCTAATCAAGGCTTAGCATATATCTACCCTCTGTCCAAGTACATTCAGTAACCGTTTGGTTTTATAGCGGTTTCATGACAGATGTATTTTGTACTATGTGTACACCCAATCTCTTAGGTTGAGTTGTAGTTTGGTTAGTAAAAACAGACATGCTAAGACTTGCATAGAAATACACTGGGTAATTTGGACACTTCTATGCATGTGCACGACTTTCAGCAAACATCCGTTTATGTCTACTTTGTTGGTGGGAAGAGACAAACCAGTTTCTGAATGAGATGTTGTGAAGATAAGACAATAAGAACTGGAACCCGAGAACTTAACAGCTCGGTACTAATTAGAAAACTCATTCCATAATGGAATATTGACCAGGAAAAAAATGTACCCTACATAAAAAAATATATTCCCAATTTTCTTTAAATCTTTGCTTAATATTTAAAATCAACGAATAAAACAAAGAACTCAAGTTGTGTATGTTTGTTTACAAATGACACGTGCATTGTTAGTCAACCGATATCGATTGAAAAGTGTCCCGTTTGAGCCTCTCAGCTTCTGGGGTCCTTATTCCATACTCCATCCTATTAGCATTTGCAAAGAAAATAAATCATGAAACTTCCGTTCAGCACCTTCTGTTTTGCATGAACTGCCCGGAAATTTCTGCAGATAGCACAGTCCTTATTCTGCATAAGTACAGACATTTTACCTTCATTTATCACTTAATCCTAACAGAGAATATCATGAAAATTATAATCTTGGTCCTGTGGGATTAGCAAACAGATGTGCAGTTTGTGGTTCTGCTATTTCACACCAGGCAAAGCACTGGGCAAATGCTGAGATAGAAAACAGATTTTATATGACTAATGAAAGAGTGGCTTTAGATTCATGCGAAAAAAAAAAATATTGTTGGAGGAAAGACGTGAACAAAATATAGACAGACAAAATATGCTGAATGTATATAAGCATATAAACATGTATATAAGCTTATAAACATGTATATAAGCATATAAACATGTATATAAGCATATAAACATACGCACATGCAACTGTACTTTATATGTTAGATTACTTACCCCTTGATTTGCACTCTTATTTTGTGTTTGAGGAAATCTATACTGTGTGTAAGTTAGCTCGAATGGAATCTGTTGGTTTTGGCTTAAATCTGAAAGAAAAATAAAAGAGCAAAATGAAATAGATTCCAATATTTTCATAAAGAAGATGGCGAATATTCTTCCTGCAAAGTGTTAATTTTGAAATCTTGCCAAATAGATAAGAAACAAGACTGGGCAAATTAATCATTTTATTTTAGCCCATTTTGTTTTAGATGTACTTGATAAGGTTACAAGCCTAATAGTGTTAACAAAGTGTGGGGAGGTGACAGTGGTTTAGTGGTTAACGACACGGGCTGATGACCTGGGTATCCTAAGTTCAAATCCAGTTCATTCCACAAAAATTACTTTCATTTAAGACGTTGGCAACCTTCACGTAGTCCCTCTCATAATCCCTAATGTTTTTGTAGAAAGAATTCTGACTACAAAAATATTGGGGAACCAATGCCAACAATAGAATCTTCGGATTCATGCAATATTATAATTACCAAGGAATGGGCCATTTGGCCTCCTGTTTATAAAATCTGTATGACACAAATGTTGGTTTTATTCACAGATATATTATCTTCTTTAAAATATATGAACAGATACGACTGTATGGGGAAGGTAGTACACTGGAAACTATGCAAACGACTGATTTTGAACGTGCAGATGAATGGTACAGACACAAATCAGAGACAGTACTGGAAAATTAAATCCGCAAAATCTTCTGGGATATGGAAGTACAAACAGATAAGCTTATCTAAGCAAGGAAACCGAATGTCATAAGAGTTAACAAGAAGCCAAAAAAAACCTCCTGCAAAATTGGAGATTTTGACATCCCAGCATTGTTACAGGGTAAAGAGATGAAAAAACATGGCAAATACACAGAACTTCACAGAGAACTGAAAGGAATATGAAGTAGCCAATATAATACCAATAATCATGAGAGTACTTGGAACAATACAAAAAAAAAAACCTGGAAAAATAACTAAAAGAAATTGGAAACAAAAGGGAAGAGTGATACTATACAACAGACAGCAATGATGAAAACAGTGGAAATCTTAAGGAAAATCCTCGAATGCAGACACCAACATGCATAAACCAGTCACATGAGGATTGCAACGGAAGTAGAATAAAAATACGAAAATCTAAAACTACTATAAATTATATAAATTGTCATTTGCCCCCTCCCCCATCAGTCTCAGTTATTACCACACAAAATAATTGTGAAAGAGTCAAGGCGGTTATAAAAACCGAATAGGGAGAGAACTAACCTGACCTCCACGGGAAAAGTACCAAGAGTACTGGGAACTTGGGGAGGCTTATTGCCACCCAAATTCCAGAGAACAACAATAGTTCTTGCCGGTGAGAGATTAATGGTAAGCAGATATTGAAATTATGCAAAGTCATTTGCAATAGATATCAAAAGAGGTGGAGAATACTGGAAATCTAGGGAGACTTATCATCACTCAGACTCCAAGGAAAATCACTGATTATTGCAATAATCACTGATAATGAGTGTGTGAGAACTCCTAGTGAGTAAATAATAATAATAATAAGAAGAAGAAATCCTCAAACACCGAAATCCATTCACATAAACAAAAACGCTAATCAGTCATATGGAAGTGACAATTATAATAAAGCAAAAACATAGAAAGAAGACCATCATTCCAATGGAATTACAAGGAATTTTATAAGGTAACCCCCCCCCCCAAAAAAAAACAACACATACACACAATGTGATAGTGACAGCTTCGAGTGATACCACATAAAATAATCATGAAAGGTCAAAGAGAGTGAACAGAACACAAAGGTAAGAGCACTAACCAAACCTCCACTACAATGATGTGGAGAGTACAGGGATCTTAGGGATTCTTATTACCATCCAAATCTAAAGACTAATAACCATTGCTAGCAAGTAATCAATGGTAAGCGGCTGTTGTGATAATGCAAAGCCATTTTCAATGGTTACCAAAAGTGGTAATAGAAACCTAGGGAAACTTGTTGTCACTCAGACTCCAGTGAACACCACGGTTGTTGTCAGAAAGCAATCAATGATGAAAACCTGTGTGAAAACTCCTAGTGAGTAAATAATAATAATAATAATAATAATAATAATAATAATAATAAAATTAGCCAGATTATATTTTAGGTAGACGTTGTATCTCAAACCAGCAAACTTCTCTTGATAATTAATCCTATTTAATTTTATGAACGGATTAGGAAGGATTAACTAAGATGCATAGTTCTGCATTTGCTCACATGTGATCGGGTGCTAGTTTTTATCCGAGAAAGAATGTAGAGCTCATCATGGATTTGTAGCAAACAAGTCAGTCTTACATATGACTTATTATTAGCTCTTATTCAGGAATTCACACAAAAGTCATTAGTAGTTAAAGATCAGTGGAAAAAGAAAGAAAAAAACAAAACAAAACAAAAAAACATGTGATATTCTCTGGAGTCTGAGTTGTTAGGTTGTCTCCCTTTGTATATAGATAACGAATTCTGTCTTTTGTATTAAAAAATATGATAATATATGTCGTTTAAGAAGTTTTATTGCTTCAAAGCAGGCAGCTGGAGTTAATATAAATAAATTTGGCGTAACTACACTAAAATAGCAAAATTTTTAATATTGAATTTCAAGGCAAACAAATGGTTTCTAATTAATTGTCATGTTACGATAATGAATATATCCAAAAATTACAAACAAAAAATAAGGAAAACATTTTTTGCCAAAAATTAGCAAAAATAAAATGTTTGGCTAAAAAAAAAATACCAGAGAGTTCCAAAGGAGGGTAAATAGTGTGTAACAGTTGCCTATTTTTAAAATAAAATTTGTTTTAAACCCTGTCAAGGCAGGAAAGTGTACCCCGAGTAGCTCTTCCCCAGATGTGGCAACAGCACTCTATTTAAGGATGTACCTGTTGACTATTACCATGTCTGGTCTTCTGGCTTGAATGAGTTTGTCCCAAAGGTTTTATGCCTTTTATTTTGGCAAGATGCTCGCCCCGCCCCCTCTATCTCTCTGCTTATCTACAAAGATAATAGAACTAATTATATAAAAACAGGAAATTGGAATAGTCCAGTTTGAACAATGTGGAATATCAACACAAGTACTTATTTTACCCACACCTGGTGAGAAAGAAAAAGAGATAGAGAATAGAAGATAGAACAAACTGAAAGACTAATTTTGGATTGAAAAAAAAATTAAACTGGAGTTTAATGTTTTTCTGATTCAAGCAATCAATCTAACACAAAACTCAATGGGTGACCTAACAGGTTACATTTTTCTAGTGTATATATAAGTGGGAGATTTTAATAAAGCTGTATGACCGAGAAGCATGGAAAATGTAAAAATAATATTATACTCATATAAAAGTAAATAACAATGGAAATATGAGCATCAAAGGTCAGTGCAGTTATTGAAATAGTTGTGCTGTAAAGTTTATAAATCATATATGATGATAATTCTGGATCATGTATGATTATGTATAGCATATATAAAAACAAATCCAAAATTGTGAATGTATCAGACTATTGGCCAGAGCGTCTATCAACAGGTTTATGTGTCTTGTTATTTTGTTTTTATGCCTACTTTGTGCTGATGTACAAGAATAATGAAAAACATATATGCAGAGAACACTAATTTTCTAGTGATCATATATATATATATATATATATATATATATATATATATATATATATATATATATATATATGTGAAAGTGTCTGTGTGTGTGTATCTGTGTGTCTGTGTGCGTACATCATTTCCCTATGCAATAACTCTGTCAATTTTAAGTCTACAGACTCGAAATTTGATATACAGGGTACTGAGATTTGAGAAAATCTATGTGATCGATTTTCGGCCAGAAATTTGGTGATTAAGGAGTCAAAGTTCAACGATTTGACCTTTGAGAACTCTACCAAACTCCGATAATTTTGGGTCTACACACTTGAAATTTTAGATATATGTTCCTTGGATATGGATCTAACTTAATAACTTGATTTGAGCACAAAACAATAAATATTAAGGGGTCATGATAGGGGTCAAAGTTTAAAAAATTGACTTTTTTTTTTTTTTGCTCAACATACACCTCCAAATACCCGGGCAACGCCGGGCACCCATGCTAGTATATATATATATATATATATATATATATATATATATATATTTATATACTAGCAGATGTACTCGGTATTGCACAGTATTAAATTTAACGTAAAATTCCTTGAACAAAAAAAGAAAAAATAAAAAAAATGAAAAAACTGAGACATGTGCATGCGAGTATTATGTTTTTTTCTAAACAGTTCACTTCTTAATGCGCCTTTAACCAGATCAGTATGTAAAGATAATATTAGATCTAACGAATCAAATTATTAACAAATTATTGTCTTCATTATAGCCTCCCATAAGTTATCTTTTTACCATTTTGATGAACCCGTCTTTTCAAGATAGCCTACAGCTTATCTCAACGCCTCCGTTCCATCTTAAGGACAAAGAATATGTAGGGATAGCTGCGAGTGTAATTGTGAGGCAAGTGTTGCACAATCTCCAACTACACCTCTCCTTCAATTTAAATCAGAAGAGCAAGCAATCCACTCCATAATATGATCATTTTTAATCCTTTTGATGCTGACAACTCAACAGGGCTAAAGATGCATGGCTGGCTGCATCAGCATGCATAAACATCAATTCCTTACATTCAGAAACATGTTTCTTCTTTATCCAACTTAGGAAATTTTCTTCTAGAAAATGGCAATAGTTAACTAAGTTCATTTTAACTCCCTCAGCAACTCAGAATGGTCCAATGAGCTCATTTTTCACAATCCCGGCCCAAATCATCACTCCACCCCCATCTTTCTGCTGTCTGAACCACAATGAGACATCAAATCGTTCAGCAACCCAACCACTTGCCCAACCGTCAGAACCATCAAGACTTGCTCTCATTTCATCCGTCCAAATTACTGAACCGAAATCCAATTTTATGTACTTTTTACACTAAGCAAGTCGTCGAAACTTGTGTTGTTGATTTATTGCTGGTCTTTTTTGTGCTTTTTTTCACTGTGGGGCCCAGTTCGCCAATTTTTGGAAATAAAGACAATGGTAAGTCCTCAGGTTGAGGGCTTTTTTGAGGTAAAACGATAAAATAAATACAGAAAAATTAAAAAATTCCTAAAATGTCACATTTGGAGGTGTTTAGCGCCCAAAAACTTAAATTTGGGATTTTGCTCCCAAAAGTGCATATTAGATATTTTGGGCATATCTTAGTGAAAAATTATCCACTGGCACTTGTTTTTGCTTCAGGTCTTGTTTTAAGTCTAATAATGTAAATACGAAATAGTATGTATATTACAACAAGATATTTTCAACAAGAGACACATAAAATTTCTTTGGTAGGTTGAAAAGCCTTGCATGCCATCTAATAACGTGATCATTTGCACCACATTCAGTACAATTAGAACAATACTTATTTGGATGCAACTCATTGGACTGCTTCACAACACAAGGATCAGAACGTTAAAGCAGTTTACAAATAACATCAGTTAACTGTTCAATTGGTGATGGTTTTCTTGAAAGGAATTGAAATTACAGATGTCTTTATTGTTAGACTCCAAACATGTCTCTGACAAGTTTTCTAATCCGAAACCATCATTCATAGCCATCAACTTGGCTAAATATTGAATTATTCCATGAAGAGTGATTGAAAATGATCACACACATTCCTAATTGTGTTTTGATAAAGAATTTTTATCTTATCAAGGTTAACTTGTCCCGAGGAAGATACAACACTGAGGATTTTTGACAACTTGCGATGCAAAAGCAACAAATTCCTGTGTTTCACAGGAATCAATTCTTGCATGCAATCAATAACCTCATCAGAGAAAAAAACGTCTTTCTTGAGGATCATTTGTTGATGTTTCATCTTTTCCACCAGCATGATTACATTTATCCAGATAGAGACCAGTTTCCTCGTGGATTTTGTTAAGGGCTCTTTCTCTGGAGGCATGAATTGGGTTACACAATGGCCCACACTTCTTAATCCATTATTGGTAGTCTATGTGGCAGCAAGACATACATTTACGCAACCATGTAATGCCATTGATGTAGGCATGGGTTATGGTCATACTTTCTAATTTGATACAGAAATGGGTTTCACTGTAACACCTTCCCTGGTCTTAAAGTTACCACTTTTAGTAAGAACCACGCCATCATCAACTAGACCTTCTCACAACTTCAGAGTATCGTCAGCACATCTGCTGATTGGAAAGCCATCAGAAATGAATTCAGGATTTGTCCAGTTTGTCTGCTTGCTAATACAAAGAACACAATCTGCGCCACACATGCTACTTAAACATTAAACCTTTCATGGTGTTATGAATTCTTATCTTTACATTGTATGCCTTGTTACCAATGTGTGCACATAGATCGCGAAAACACTTTCTCCTTTTCTTTGTTATTACAACATCTTAACTCTCAACAACAACAACAACAACAGTAGTATCAAACAACTTCTGTAGCAGCAAGTTCGAACACAGCTGAATTGCCTTTCTTGTGCCGACTCTTTAAACGAGTGAATTGCATCGATGATGATTTGAAGAAATTCAACTAGTCAGCAGAATTCTTGGATTACATTGAATTCTTTTCCATATTTACTGATACAAGCATCATAATGGAATTTGGTTTGTGGAAACTGCGAACTGTAATAAATGATTACTTAGAAGATTTTTTTTTCTTTTGTAATGGACACTTTGTTGATTTCTTCCTTCTTATATAAATATATTTCTGAAATGTAAATATTGATGTTATAAAACAATTACTGCAACAAAAAAAAAAAACATTGAAGAAAGTTTAAATGATATAAAGAAAAGTTTATACGAAAGAAAACCAAGAAAATCTGAAATGGACACAGGGAACTTCTCAATGGACAATTCTCAAGGAAACTAACAACTAACTTAACAGAGTACAAAATAGACTTCGTGGCTTAGTGGGGGATGCCCTTATCTCTACCCTGCAACCTCTCTCCCACAGAAGAGACCTTGCGAGCCTATCCTTGTTTTATCGTTATTTCCATGGCAGGTGCTCGTCTGAACTCCAATCTCTGGTCCCCCCTCGCCAATCCTTCACGAAAAACACCCGTCTAGCTGAATCCACTGTGAAAAATTTCCCCCATTTTTTATCTATGCCTAAATAAAAACGTAGATTCCATGAACAAAGCTTCTTTCTTAGAACTGCACGCCTGTAGAACTCTGTTCCGTCTGCCTGCTTCTCATCTGACTACAACTTGGATATCTTCAAGTCCAACGTTAACAAATTCCTAATGAACCGCCCTCTTAAGTAAACACTTCATTAAATCTCCACACTAACGTACTGTACTTGCAATAACCCTTATCCCTGAATGGCTTCCGGGCCTTGATAAGTGGTGACCACCTTGTAAAAAAAAAACAAAAAAAAACAACAACATAGCATGCATTCAACATCCATTTGCAACAAATGTTCTCAATTTCAAGACATATAATTGTGAAAAGAATTGGGGAAATCTTTTAATATTTCTAAATTTTTTTTGTAGCCATAGAATATTTCAGGGTAAATTATTCTGCAAACGGCTAAATCTTACACAAATCTGTTTATTGCATCAGATAGCTCATAAACCAGAATTTCAAAAAGTATATAATTTAATATGTGAGCTTTATCTCTTTTGAAGATATTTTGCAATTTATGCAACCCCCCCCCCAAAAAAAACACTCAATATGGGTAAAAAAATGTACAATTTTGGCATATCTTTCACAAAGAAGAATGAAAATTATACTCAGTTTTTCTGTAAATGTTGATAAGTTAATTCTCAACATTGACAAACCTAACAAAACAAGTAAGGAGTGTGTTTTTAAGGATTTTCTTCTATTTTTGAGAGGTTTTCTGAGGTTGGTACAATTTTGCTTATGAAAAACTGAGCTTGACCAAAGTTGCTGATTCCTACAACTTTAAAATCTTATAAAGTCGTTAAAAATGATGCAATTGACATTTTCTTTTGTTTTGTTAGAAATTTATTTTAATTTTTATTTATTAAATTCCAAAAGTAAAAGAAGACATCAACTTTTTGCCTACTTTCACTGTGTGTGTGTGTATGTTTAATTTTCCAAGCGTTTTCAAGACACGATTGTGGGAAGTCTTGGGGGTATATCACCAAGTCCAACTACAGAAAAGATCTTGGAACTCGAACTAAGGGGTTGCCTTGCCATTTTCCTTTTTACAGCAGATATGTCAGTTTTCTTCTCCGAGCCTAGTTACATTTTTTTTCTTGTTTTTTTCTCAATTTGATACAAAGGTCTTGATGGTCCTGTGATCACGCCTTAATAAACGAGAAATTTTCTAGAAAATTTTACGATAGATGCGTTTTCTTTTCTTTTTTTTTTTTTTTTTAGCCATTTTTACCGTAAACTGGTCTAACAACGTATGAAATTGTTATAGTTTGTAAATTTGCATAATAATTTGGTACGCACTGGACATAGGGCGAGGCAAAAGTAGGGCACATCAAAAAAATTAAAAAAACATTTATGTCCAACTATATTTAAACACATTTAAAAACATTAAAATATTAATGAAAATTAAATGTTATTTATCAACGCAAGTGCTCAAGCGGTTTTTATTCTTGATTTACACAGCTTTTAAATCTACCTCTTACGTTTCTACTTTTGGCTCACCCTCTCTCTCTCTCTCTCTCTCTCACTCTCTCTCTCTTTCTGTGTATATATATATATATATATATATATATATATATATATATATATATAAAGGATGAGAGGTTAATAATTTTGAAATTATCAATCAAGTTTTCATAGGGGGAAACATAAAATCAAAATAATATGTACGATCGTTTCGCAAACGATATCCTTTTATTCATTCGATATTTACAAATAAAACCATCGAGAAATAAGCAAAATATTTCTGCATATCGTCTCCTCATCAGAATAAAAAATTAATTAGCCAGAACAGAGAAGTTTCATAGGAGAAAATACAACGAAATCAAAATTACATGTACGATCGTTTCGGAAACGATACCTTTTATTCATCGAGAAATAAGTAAAAATATAATTTGATTTTGTTATGTTTCCTCCTATCAAAACTTGATCGACAATTTCACAATTATTAATCTCACACCCTTTCTATTTATATAGCTCTAGTTAATCACACCTATTGAGCTTATAACTGCAATACTCCGAGCTCAGCACCTTTAAATATATTTTACTGAGGCTTTGCTCATTTAGACCTTGTCTACTACACTATATATATATATATATATATATATATATATATATATATATATATATATATATATATATATATCTGTGGAAATATATTTTTTTATAATATATACAAATTCTTATTTAAGAAGCTCAATGTAATTACAGAGCAATATAGTGAATAAATGACAAAAGACTATATTCCAAAGTTGATGATGTTGGCCATTGATTGACATAATAATTAAGTGATCGATTTTGCGCTACGAAACAGATACTGTAAAGAATTGTAAATGTCAACTGAATTAAAGGAATAAATTATAAGATGGTCAACATCATGAACCTTGAAATATAGTCTTTTGTCATTGATTCACTATATATTATCGTTTTCTCTGCTTAGTTACACATGTTTTGATTACCGAATTGTATCAACGATCTGACAATAAAGTCGGATAAAATTGTCGGTAATCGAAACATATGTAACTAAGCAGATAAAACGGTAATATATATATATATATATATATATATATATATATACTCTGCATTAGTATTGAGCACCTTCTTCAGGTTTTTACTAATTACCATTTTTGCTAAATATATGTATGAATATATGAGAGAGAGAGAGAGAGAGAGAGAGAGAGAGAGAGAGAGAGAGAGAGAGAGAGAGAGAGAGAGAGAGAGATGAGGTAATATAATGTTGCAATATCGAGTAATACCTAGAGGGTTTTCATTATCTCTTGAAGCTTGACGTGAGCTTAGTGTGTGTGTGTGTGTGTGTGTGTGTGTGTGTGTGTGTGTGTGTGTGTGTGTGTGTGTGTGTGTGTGTGTGTCTGGGATTTTGTTGTTATTCTCCGAGTAATTAACAACTGATGATGAAATGAGATTAACAAGGACCACCTCCTCCATTACCTATCTCATCCACCCTCTCTCCCTCTCTCCCCTTACCCTCCACTTTACACACCGGACCTGTAGCCCACGTGTAAATAACGAACAAGGTTGGCTCATAGCGGCGTTCATCTAATCCGCTGTTATCTCGTTTTCATCATCTCGGCTATGTTTAGCCGGGAATTACCGAGTTTTGTTGCAAGGATTAACGAAGCGAGGAATGTAACTGCATCTACGTGGATTTGCTCCAAGCTTCAGGTCAACTGGCATCAGTGGCAGCACCCGCATCTGTAAACGCCGGATTACCGACTTTTACTGAAACACCGATGTTTAGCTCAGAACGCAGACCTTTATTTCCCGCCCCCAAACAATTTTTCCGACGTAAAATCATTGCGATAGGAACACAGACATAAGAGAAATAAAGAAAAAATTAAAGATTTAAATTTTCTTTTTCATTTAAATTTTAACTAGCAGGGAGACCCGACGTTGCCCGGTATTGAATGATGATCAATGAATGTTTCATACTCCCATATTTTATTGCCATCAAAATGTGTGAAATCGCCCATTTTTTTTTTCAATCAAATCTATTAATTGCCTGCTCGAGTTGAAGACCCATTGCGGGACATCGAGAGGAAACTTCACATGCCTCCTTGCAGTGACTTAATCCACAATACATGATTTAAATTTTACGAAAAATCGGATATACGTATTTGAAGTTCTAAAAGTTTTTTTTTCATAGGTCACATAGAAGTGGGGGACACGAGAATATTCAACATATAGAACATAACGTAGAGATTTGAGGTTGGTTCCAATGTCTTCCACGAAGACTTTTTTTTGTATACATTGCATAAATTTCATCAAAATAAAATATATTTAAAGTTTTAAATGAGGTTCAACCACTATAGTTCTTTTAGGTCAAGAGATCACATGGCGATTTGAAACCACAGCCATTGTTTTCCCAGAAAATTTTATACATATTATTCAAAGTTCATAAAACTTCAGATATATCTGAAGTTTAAGGGAGTTGTGCCTTCATAGCCCCCTTAGGAATGAACTTGGAGATTAGGGAGCACTTTCATTACCTTCCTTGGAAAATTTGACTTATGAATGCACCTTTATATTTTATGTAGACCTTCTAACTTTTCCTTCTAAAAGGAACACATAAACATTACACACCCAAATTATATATATATATATATATATATATATATATATATATATATATATATATATTGTCGACTGAGGAATTATTTAGTTATTTATAACTATCGATGAAAAACATTAGCATCAATAGTGTAGAGATATAAAATTGTTTATATAAGTATATATATATATATATGTGTGTGTGTGTGTGTGTGTGTGTGTGTGTATGTGTGTGTTCCTGAGTTTATATAAATAACACATCTCTTTAAAGTATCCTTATAATATCATTATTTCAAATAGCAAACTCAGTAAAGTTATGTTTCCAACTCCATAGCAAATATACTGGTTGATTGCATTCTAATGACCAAAGGGAAGAATCAATCAGCGATTTGGGAAAACAATGGCTGTGGTTTCAAATTGCCATGTGATCTCTTGACCTAAAAGAGCTATGGTGGTTGAACCTCATTTAAAACTTTAAATATATTTTATTTTGATGAAATTTCTTTATTTTTACACCATCAACGCTCTGATCCCCATCTGGCATCAATTGAAATGGATGGCTCTCGACTTGGAGAGGCTCCATGTTTTGACAAACTTCTGGGATTGACCTTTACTCCTGATCTGAAATGGAATCTTTTGCCAAGGTTGCTGGAAAAATGGTGGGATCCTTCTACCGCTCCAGTAGATATCTGACTGCTGATGCAATTCTCTATCTATAGAAAAGCCAAGTACGTCCAAGGATGGAGTACTGCTGCCATATCTGGGCAGGAGCTGCTAAAAACAGCCTATCACGCCTTGACAGAGTACAAAATAGACATCGTAGCCTAGTAGGGGATGCCTTTTTCTCTTCTCCAGGCCTTGACAAGTGGTGACTTCCATGCAAAAAAAAAAAAAAAAAAAAAAAAATCATAATTTTAATTTCTTTTTTCAGCAAATGCCTATACCTTTTCCTTAGCATCTTACGCATGTTTTACAGCCTGCAATGAAAACTATTGTCTTTAGTTTATTTGACCGCTATTCAGAGACGATGTAATATTAATATGAAAAGGCACATTATTCCAAAACCAAATAAAAAGGAAGAAAAATGATTACGAAAGGTGTTAAGAGTGACAATTCAAAAATATGAAACATTTAATTTAAAGATGACACTCAGAGAAAAAAAAAACTTCCGACACCACGTTGGAAGACTTCCAAGCTGGTATCTTCAATTCAAATCCAAGATGGCGACTTGGGAATCTTCCAAAGTGGTGTGTGTGTGTGAGAGAGAGAGAGAGAGAGAGAGAGAGAGAGAGAGAGAGAGAGAGGAGGGGGGATTGCTAAGCTGATAGCTATACTAACGGCGAGAAAAATCGATCGAGAGATACATGGTTAATCGTTTACAATAAATCGTTTGCCATAGGTATTAGAAAACTCATTGATATGTTGTGAAACAGACAAAACAAATAAACCATCCTCCGCTACCCAATATCACACGCCGCACTCCACCGCTTCTTCACCGAAAAGAGTGTGTAGGTATGACGTGGAGGGGGAGGGATTACGCTTATTACAGATTATTTGTTGGATTAACGAGTCTGTTGCCTAAGGAGGTCAGTAATACTGACACAAATCGTAAAAACAAACTTGGGATGAATAAAAACGAAAAAAAAAAATGATGCAACATGGAATTAGTAATTTTAGCAGTACGTGCCTGTAGATGGCGAAACTTTTAAGCACCCCTTCCGTTAATACGCATAATCCTATCCGTATACTAAAAATACGCGTGTACCTTTGTATGTCATCCCCTTCACCCCCATACGTTACGTGCCCATTATTTTTCTAGAAAGAATTTGGCGCTTCTGCAGAATTGGGACGAAATTTTGTAGTCGATAAATGGAGTTTTCAGATAAAAAACAGTGGTTTGAACTGATTTTTTTGTCAATTCTAATAAGTTACAATAGCTTCCAAATTATGCAGTCCAAATTACCTGAATATTACTGAATTATTAAACAAAACAACTATAATAATGTTAGCAGTTGAAATATTTCCGCCATTTTGTTTAAATCAAAACGGAAAATTACCTCCCTATCGAATTTTCCTGTGTCTTACGATCGTTTTCATCAAATTCTATTCTTTAAAATTTTCTTTAATAATTAATTTTCTACCTTATCGATTTTCGTAATTTTTGGATATAATCGTCTTAGAAATACGAGGAATACGTAGATACCATTGTTTTCATGTGAAATTCAGTTTTACGATTTTCGAAATTTCGTCCCAATAGTGCAGAAGCACCGAGAATTCTTAATAGAAGGCTTAGTCTTGGCAGCATTGAATGTGACCATCTATTTTTGTCCTCATTGGCACAAAGGTCTACTTTGCCAATCATGGAAGGTATATGCAAGAACTTAAACACTAGAGTCGGAAAGTGGGATTGACAGGTAAGCGCCTGAACAGCCCCGCTGGCATTCCCCGGTAAGGGCGCCCCAGGCAATTAGCAATAAACTAATCCCTTTTTCAAAGAGAGAAGAAAACGCCTCGGAGGGTGGACCTCATAGAATTGCACAGAACTAGAATCACACCACAATCAACAGGGTCCAGGTCATTACAGGAATGCTGTAATCGCTGTTGATTTTGGGGCCCTAGGAATATCTTCTGATAATCAATCCGATGTCGCTAAGGTAAAAATACTGATTTTGCTAGTTTAAAATGAATTGTTCCCAAATCAAATTATATGTCGATGTTGGGGAAAATAGAGAAGGATTACCGAAAAAAAGTGCTCCCCTCCCTTAGTCTGTCCTGCGAGCTGAAAAGGAAAAACGTAAGATCCAAGATGGCAACCATGGCCTTCTAATGTCCATGGTCTCGCAGAGTTCTTGAAAACTCACATCTCACACGTGATTTTGAGGTGAGCTCGGGTACCATAAAAGCATTTGTTGGGGGAAGTGGGCGGAAGCGTTCAGACCTGTGTACAGTGAACAACGTTGTGCGACTCATCGGATTTCTTGATACAACCTGTGTAGAGTGAACTTTGTTGTGCGTCTCATCAGACTTTTCTGATTCAAGCTACGTCGGCATTTTGTTACGTTATGGACTGTCGACTAAACAGTACAATTTTAAATAAATATATTTAAAAATGTGACATTCGCTACAATTTATTTGATAATCATTGTTACAATTAGAAAGCAGAGAATATTTTTTTTTTTTAAAAGAATTACGTTGCAAAATGTTTGGTATTCCTACGAGGATATGGTTAAAATGAATTGCAGGATATATTTATAGACAAGGGGAGTGTGATAAGAACTGACCAATCAGATGAAACTACGCTCTGCTACCAACCAATCATAAACCAAAATCATTCCATAAAATATGCTGAATCTTACAATTCCTGCACATAACTTTTTGTCTTCACACAGGAAAGAACTTTGCTGTTCGTCTTCAAAGCTTCTCTCGATTGATTGATACCGCCATTTTGTTTTGAAAAAAAATTTCTATTCTCTTCTAACACTAAAATGCCTTACAACTTCCAAAAAAAAAAAATAATAACTAGGTACAATATCAAATAAAAAAAGAGATATTTTTGTTTTATTTATTTAAAGAATATTTAGCTGACGATAATTATTTTCTTTTTATTACTTGAGAGTCATCACTAGAATAATAAAAAGAAAATAATTATCGCCAGCTTAATATTCTTGTGTTTGTGTGTGTGTGTGTGTGTAGCTTTCAACTCCAATGTAAACAAGTTCTTGTTTAGACATCCCTATAAATGATCAAATTCTACCTAATTTACACCATTAACGATTTTTAAACTATCACCTTACATTCATTACTCCTTC
>NC_136498.1:48616431-48631431 GCF_053919585.1 Euprymna scolopes
GGAATGGACTTTTCTTGGTGGCCGAACTGTTAACGTTGCAGATGTTTTTTTTTTTTTTCACACTTTATTTTCCTACTTTTACTCATGACTCCGGGTTTGATCCTTCCTACTTACCTACCATAACATTTTTTAAAACTCCCCCCCCCGTCCCGGAAACAAACACTCGGGCAACGCCGGGTACCCCCGCTAGTTTTAAATAAAAACTGATTGTAAAGAAAATGTTCTGTAAATAATTATTAAAAAATATTGCAAAGGGTTTTACATAGCTTGTGCCTTGGGATAATAGGGGCGCCTCAAACCCCCCTTCAAAAAAAAAAAAAAAGAAAAAAAAAAGACAATAACCGAAAAAAAGCGTTAGTATTTTTACTACTTTAAAGCGCAATTTTTTTTCAAGTTTGAAACACAAGTAGTAAAAATAAAAAAAACAATTCAAAGAATTAACGAAAGACAAAATTCAAAGAAATTTCAAAAATTTACTACTATAAACATAACGAAGAAGTGAAAATAAATAAATAAATAAATAAATGCAACCCAAGGCAAGATAAGTCAACGTAAAAAGGGTCACTAATAGTAGAAGCACCGGTGTCACATGTCACGTGACCTAACTGTTCAGATTTATCAGAACGAGGCTCGTCTGCTGGACCTACTTATCTAAGCTGCACCAGATTGGTGCAGATTTTATTATCTTCCTTGCTGGTATAACGTATAAAAATTCCCATGTAAATCTATAGGAAAAAAAAAGTTTTTAGGATTGGAACTTTTCGATTTTCGATACTTATCGGATGAATTTGTGAACAAAATATATCTAAGAACACTGCCAGACATATAAATTACGTTTGTGTGAAATTTGCAAAAGATAAGCTCAGCCGTTTTGGAACCTATGAGGAAAGAACTCACACTCAGACACACACATACACGCGCGCGCAGAGTAACTTTTATATAATAGTAGGGATAGAGATAGAGATAGAGATACCTTCCTGACATTTACTGAATATGTTTCTATCAGTATTTTGTTTTCGATTTTTGAGCGATCATCGAGGACATAAAACCGCCATTATTGTTTCGTCCTTACTCAATAGACTACATGCTACATATGTTTCAAGGTATATAATAAGTAAAAAGAGTAACTTATATTGCCTTTGGTAACATTTATTTGTTGTATATTTATTTTTTTTACTCCCCCCCTTTTTTTTGTTCTGTTGGCTTTTGTAAAAAAAAAAAAATACCCCAGTTTCCTTTCATTTGTCCTTTCAGTATTGAATAAAATTATA
This sequence comes from Euprymna scolopes, assembly GCF_053919585.1. Taxonomy (NCBI): domain Eukaryota; kingdom Metazoa; phylum Mollusca; class Cephalopoda; order Sepiida; family Sepiolidae; genus Euprymna; species Euprymna scolopes. Next base: position 48,617,703 of record NC_136498.1, read on the forward strand.
TTAGCATGTTTACATTTCGCCCAAGAGATTCACAAAAGAAAGATGAAGTCAATAATATATAATTTGGAAAATGGAATTGCTTTGCAGTCTGTTGGTTAGAATTTAAGAAAAAAATGGTTGGTTGAAAATAACGTCCTGTCCGTTTTTAAGTAAATTCCTAGCTAGATCTAAACTTGTTTAACTTCTTAATTATACTGTAAATATTCCGAAATTAATCGTGTGCTTCATTTTCCTTCGGATTTTATCTTTTTATATTGATTGAAGCTATTGGTCTCAAAAAGAACGGCCCCTAATTCAATTTTCACTATAAGTAACCAACACCCTATGAATTCCAAAAACGGAATATTGCAACGTAGACAGTAGGGAGGTAACGATGGTTTAGTGTTTAACGACACAAACTTTTTTATGAATTCGAAGATTCTATTGTTGGCATTAGTTTCTCCGATATTTTTCTAGTCAGAATTATTTCTAGAAAGACATCGGATACTTAAGGGAGGGACCACGAGAAGATTGCCAGCATCTTAAGTGAAAGTGATTTTTGTGGAAAAAAACTGAATTCAAACTTGCAACATCCAGGTCGTTAAGCACTAGACCACCGCTGACAACATGGATGGGTTAAGTCTTAATGTAGTTCATCCCAGAGAAACACTTTCACTTAAGGATGTTGCCCCTCACGTAAGTATCCTATGTTTTCCTATGAATAATGCTAATTAGCTTCTAAATTCCTACCTGTTCAATTCGGTTCCAAGATCTGAAATGGAACACGTACATCAAATCTGTTGCCAAGCTCGCTGGGAAAATGGGGAGATCCTTCTATCAACCAGTAGATATGTCACTGCTGATGCAATTCTCTACCTATATCGGAGCGAGATACGTCCAAGGATTGAGTACTGTTGCCACATCTGGGCAGGAGCTGCTAGAGATAACTTATCCTGCCTTGACAGAGTTCAAAACAGACGTCGTATTCTAGTGGCGGAATCCCTTTTCTCTTCCTTGCAGCCTCTTTCTCACAGAAGAGATGTTGCGAGCCTGTCTCTGCTTTATCGATATTTTCATGGCAAGTGTTCGTCTGAGCTCCAATCTATGGCTCCTCTAGCCAAACTTTCACGAGAAACACTCGTCTAGCTGAAAACACTATCAATAATTTCCCCCACTCTTTATCTGTACCAAAACCTAATCGTAGATTCCATGAACAAAGTTTCCTTCTTAGAACTGCACACCTGTGAAACTCTCTTCCTTTTGCTTGTATTTCAGCGGACTACAATATGATTGTCTTCAAGTCCAACGTGAACAAGTTCTTGATGAACCGTTCCCCTTAAGTAATCCAATTTACCAAATTTCCACTACAAACAATTATTACGTCATTATCCCCTTGACCACTGCACGCTTATTAACCCTTATCCTTGAGTGGCCTTTGAGCCTTGACTCCTTTGTAAAAAAAAAACTCGACTCCCTGCTCTCTCGACTTCAGGTTTTTTATAACATCTTTTTGGAGGCGAAGCCTCATTGATATGCAAATCAATGCATATCAAGCTACAATAAATCTATGTAATTACCAAATTTAATTAGAAAGATACCGGAGAATCGAATGCCAACAATAACCACCTGATTCATACGAAATCGAATGAATGGATCAATGATGCTTAACATCAGCAGCTGCAATAGCAAGATGATTGGGAACACTTAAGGTGATGCCTTCATCACTGAACGATCATGCAGATGATGATTTTAAAAATCGGGGAACATGGATGACAGCCTACACGAGGAACTAAATGAAAATCGCACGATAAGGTTGAATTATGTGGCTCGTGATACCGGAGTTGATTCAAACTCGATTGATGCAGTTCAGAAACTGAAACATCTTCGCAAATTGTCAAAGATAATGCGTTTAATGGTCTCTCATCATTACAATGCTACACTTCGACATGACAACGCTACGACTCACGTTATGGGCCAGACACTGTATTTTGCGGACATACCAACAACAGATTACCATTTTTTAGAAGCTTAGAACACCATTTTTTTATAGGCATCACCACTTATCAAGGCCAAGAGGCCACTCGAGGATAAGGGTTAAAGAGTGTACAGTAGACAATTGGACAATATAGTACTCGTTAGTAATGGAAATTCGGTAAATTTGTTAACTTATATGGAACGGTTCATCAAGAACTTATTTACGTTAGACTTGAAGACAACCATATTGTAGTTAGCCGGAAAGCAGGAAAACGGAAGATAATTCCACAGGCATGCAGTTCTAAGAAAGAAGCTTTGTTCATGGAATCTACGTTTAGGTTTAGGCACAGATAAAGAGTGGAGGAAATTGGTGATAGTGTTTTCTGCTAGACAAGTGTTTCTTGTTAAAGTATGGCGAGGGGGAACCATAGATTGGAACTCAGCCGAGCACTTGCCATGAAAATAACGATAAAGCAGAGATAAACTCGCAACATCTCTTCTATGAGAAAGACGTCGCAGAGACATACCTGGCTCTTACATAGATAGAGAATTGCATCAGCAGTGACATATCTACTAGATCGATAGAAGGATCCCACCATTTTTCCAGCGGCCTTGGTAATGGATTTAATGCATGTGTTCCATTTAAGATCAGGAGTAAAGGTCAAGCCCAAAAGCTTGTCAAGACATGAGGACTCCCCAAGACGAGAGCCATTTGAGTGAATTCAGACTTACTTCAATAGAGAAAAAAAATCAACACGAGTTTATATATTATTTAATTGGAGTTCATTATTGAGATGAGTATTATTTATTTATTTATTTATTTATTGCGGACTATTATACACATCTTTCTTAGCTGTTTCACGACGTTTCGGCCAACTATTCTTCTAGCCTTCGTCAGGTGGTAACCGCGACGGGGTAGGAACTCCGAATCTCCTAACTGCATTCTTAGCAATTACTGGCATCCATAGCTGTTGTCGTCTCACCTCGTTTACCGCCTGACGAAGGCCAGAGGAATAGTTAGGCGAAACGTCGTGAAACAACAACTAAGAAAGATGAGGATAGTAGTCCGCAATAAATGAATTTACAGTTTTGAACTAAAAGACGAAATTATTATTGTCATGAACGTGGCACCAACAAGTTTGTACACAAATCAAACTGTAACAGGCATAAAGAAAGATTTGTTTTAGCTCGTAAATCAATGTCCATGCTAAGCGATTCTGCCACACACTGACTAATTAGCTTGCAAGGCACACTGATTCCATCTGTCCGCTAAGAAACTTATTTAGCCCCTTTGTGAACCACGATCGGCCAGCAGAGAGAACCCGGCAAGCACCGAAAAAAGACTTCTCTTCTTTCTCTCTCTTCTGTTCCCGTCCACTCGACGATCTTGGCCTAAAGATAACTGCTGCTCGGCTTGCAACACCAAAGGAACCTCCAACTCGTCCCTTTTTTTCTGTCCAACCTTCTGCAGCTGAAATAAACCTTTCGTTGTATTTCAAATTTTGAGTCTGTAGACTAAAAATTGACAGAGTTATTGCGTAGGGAAATGTACACAGACAGTCACTTTCACTTATATATATATATATATATATATATATATATATATATATATATATATATATATATATATATGGAGAATGGAGAAAAAGAATGCGGATTAACGATTAACTGCATCCGATGGTGTGTGTTTTATTGTTTTGTTAAGTATTAAAAGCAGACTCAACATTTGTTTAATTTGCAATATTTGATATGCTTGAATGAGCAAGTATTATCTGCACTCATTTATTATTATTATTATTATTATTATTATTATTATTATTATTATATGGCGCATTGATCAAAGTTTAGATTGTCAAAAGAACGATTTAATTTCAGCTTTAACTCTTGCCCGCAGAGCCACGCCGAGGAACTATAATGCAGTAAAATAATCTGTCTCACCCATCTCTCTTTCTCTCTCTCTCTCTCTCTCTCTCTCTCTCTCTCTCTCTCTATATATATATATATATATATATATATATATATATATATAATAGGGAAGGGGGCTTTGCCCGGCCGTAAAATACGCTTAAATATGATATTTTGATTTGTCCAGATTTCGTATACACTAGAACCCTGGGATACGGCATTAAAAATTATTTGCAAAATACAGTACCGTATATAATGCACATGCATATAATCAAATAACATTATAAATGACACCGTAAGGCGGGGAAATTACCGTAACCAGAGGCCGTAAACATCGTATTCCACACTGTAACGAGAAAAAAACTGTATCCTGGGGGGGGACCGTATCTCGGGGTTCTATATATATTATTATAGAGTCGTGATTTAAAAAAAACAAATAAATGAATAAATAATAAATAAATATTTGGGTGCTATCAGCTAGAATCGAAACCGAAAACGACGTTACCACTGTACCAACGTGACACGCATATGAACTGATTAAAAATTAACTAAGATGAATGTACAAAATGTATAACGATTTTTGTTTTTCAATTTTGACTCCTTTTTGATCCCTTAAAAACTATTTTAATAGGCTAAAGAACCATAAAAAGGACAGTCCATAAAAAATCCAATCATTTGAGTCCCCTAGCGCTGCACTGCGACTTTTAGTTTTGGAAGAGATAGGGTTTGAAAATATGGAAACAAACAAACAGACAGACATAGCGAGTTTTATAAATTAGATGTGTGAGTGCATGTATGTGCGTGTAATTTAAAGAATTTACAATATCAAATAATATTTTTCATGATTAAATTCATCGATTTAAATTTTATCTAAGGCTTTCGACAAAAAATGTCATTTTCAAAGAAGACTATTTTCGTCATCGAAAATAACGTTTTACGTCGAAAGTCTCAGATGAAACTTAAATAAATGGATTTAATCATAAAAAAACATTTGGTGTTTTAAATTCTTTAAACTATTTTACGAAAATAATGTCTTCAATGATGTACCAACTCCATTCCACACACACACACACACACACACACACACACACACACACACACACAAGTGGAAACGGTAAAAAAAATTATTTATATATTCATGAACGTTTCATTTTTATTTCCAGACTTTCTTTGATTTGAAGAAATATTTAAAAAATATTTCATGCATTTTAATGTGAAAGGATTTTTTAAAATGAAATATAGCCGTAGGTATTCAAAATATACAATGCGTTTATGACATGTAATGAGTAATTTTTTTTTCTCCTGACGACACATAACCGTAAGTATAAAAAAAAGTGATTTTTGCTTTTGAAAACGAGCTATAATCTAAGCTCTTAGAATTCAAGATATTTGATGTGTTTATGAAATGGAAGGAGTTTCTATTTTTCATTCTTTTATCAATATTATTTTTCGTGTTGTAAAAAATATAAGCAAGACTCGAACCGTTCACTATCAATCCTTTCACATTATCTACCTAAAGCTAAACAAAACTTTTACGACGGAAGTTTCTTTCTTAGAACCACTTGTCTGTGGAATACCATCCAGTGGGGCTGCTTATCAGCTGACAACAACATTGTCGTTTTCAAGTGCAATGTAAACAAGTTATTGTGTGAGCGGCTCTGTTAAATAATCAAATTCTAACAAATTTCCAGCATCGTTACCACCCTCCCCGTGTTGTCTCACCTTTCATATGACACCCACTAACTTTTTTCCTTGAGTAGCTTTTGGGCCTTGATAAATGCTGATTCTTTGGTAAAAAAAAATCTAATTTTCATCTCGGACCTCTGTGAGCACATCCATTCGTGGAAAAATGCTAACAAAACTTTTTAGTGATAGAATAAATAATAAAGAAACTCCTTTTTAACAGCGCACCTTCATAGGGAAATGCACAAGTCTTTTTAGGCCGTTCATGGAGATGTGCGTAGACCCATATGGGACAGTGCGCAGACAATTTAAGAGGAGATACATGGACACTTCATAGAAAGATGCAGGGACACTTCATAGAAAGATGCAGGAAAACCTCATGGAAAGATGCAGGAAAACCTCATGGAAAGATGCAGGAAAAATTCATAGAAAGATGCAGAAAAACCTCATGGAAAGATGCAGGAAAAATTCATGGAAAGATGCAGGAAAACTTCATGGAAAGATGCATAGACCATTTATGGGGAGATGTATAGAGTTGGTTCTAAACCTTCATGAAGATATGTGTAGACCCTTCATGGGGAAATGCGTAGAACCTTTATCGGGGGGGGGGGAGCATAAACTCTTCATAGGAAAGTGCCTAGACCCTTTATAGGGGAGATGCGTAGACGCTTCCAGAAACACGCAGTAACAAGTAACAGGAAGAACAAAATGCAATTCAATCAATTGCCCGATGTTGATATGATATTCAACTAGTATACAAATAAGCACAGAAATTTACATTTAAGCGGTTTAACTCTTCGTAATGGTATTAATCACGTGAACATTATCTAGATTTGCGGATTTAATCTTAATCCGTTTCGGGGATTTGATTGTTGTGTGATTTTGTAATCAAGAAAAAAAGCTCTTTCACTTTTAAAGACAGATATTCAGACAAAGGTGCTTCATCCTAAACACAGTTTTTTTTTTAATTCCTTTTTGCAAACGTTTACATGATCGGAAAATCATAAATGTCTTAATCACAAAAGCAGGAAAGTGGCGGTATTGTATGAATATACAACGTTACACACGTTTACACACGCGTTAACATGTAGAAATTCCAGGACCCAACACGTTGTATGCAGTCTACGTCGCAAGGAACAGAAGACAAGTAATAACTCGATTCATTTTTTTTGTGTTGTAACAACGACATTTATTTCCGAGTACTTTCCCGAATAAAACGTGATTCTGAACTCATCTTCTCTGACGCCTGTCCTTTTTTTTTTTTACACAGTGATCACCACTTATCAAGGCCCGGAAGCCACTCAGGGATAAGGGTTATTGCAAGTACATTACATTAGTGTGGAGATTTGATGAAGTGTTTACTTAAGGGGGCGGTTCATTAGGAATTTGTTAACGTTGGACTTGAACACATCCAAGTTGTAGTCCGGTGGGAAGCAGGCAGACGGAACAGAGTTCCACAGGCGTGCAGTTCTAAGAAAGAAGCTTTGTTCATGGAATCCGCGTTTTGATTTAGGCACAGATATAGAGTGGGGGAAATGTTTCACAGTGGATTCAGCTAGACGGGTGTTTTTTGTGAAAGATTGGCGAGGGGGGACCAGAGATTGGAGTTCAGACGAGCACCTGCCATGGAAATAATGATAAAACAAGGATAGGCTCGCAACGTCTCTTCTGTGGGAGAGAGATTGCAGTGTAGAGAAAAGGGCATCCCCCACTAAGCCACGAAGTCTATTTTATACTCTGTCAAGGCAGGATAGGCTGTTTTTAGCAGCTCCTGCCCAGATATGGCAACAGTATTCCATCCTTGGACGTACTTGGCTTTTATATAGATAGAGAATTGCATCAGTAGTGAGATATCTTCTGGAACGGTAGAAGGATCCCACCATCTTTCCAGCGACCTTGGCAACAGACTTGATGTACGTGTTCCATTTCAGATCAGGAGTAAAGGTCAAACCCAGAAGCTTGTCAAAACACGGGGCCTCACCCAGACGAGAGCCATCCATCACAATTGATGCCAGCATAGATGTCAACGAATGATTTAAGTATGTGTTTAGGCAGGTCATTGATGTAGATCAGGAAGAGAGTTGGGTCCAAGATTGACCCCTGAGGGACTCCAGCATTTATATTGCAGGCCTCCGATTTTTGTCCATCTACCACTACTCTTATGAGCCTATCGGAGAAAAATTATTTAATGATTGAGAAAACATTTCCAGTTATACCGTAGCTGGAAATCTTGTGAAGTAGGCCCTTATGCCATACCTTATTGAAGGCCTTTGATATGTCAAGAGCAATTGCCCCAGAAAAGAAGCCTTTGTCAAGAGTTTCACTAATCCTGTGGGATATAACCGTCAGCACATCTGCGGTAGATCTTGCAGAGCAGAAACCATATTGTGTGTCACTAAGAAGGTTGTTCCTGCTGAGGTGGTTGACTATTTCTCTATTTAATATGGATTCCAGCAACTTACTCATAACACACAGGAGACTTATTGGTCTGTACTGAGAGGGAGATGACTTATCACCTGAATTCTTAAATACAGGGCAAATTGATGAGGTCTTCCAGGGAGTCGGAAAGTACTTCTCCTTAAGGCAGCGCTTAAATAGTTTCGTAAGTATGGGAGCAAGGTCTGGTTGAAGCTTTTTAACACTATAATTGTGATGCCATCAGGGCCAGTTGCTTTACTGGAATCTAGGTTCTTGATTAGCTTGGCGACCTCATGCACGGATATTTGTATGTTACCTAGCTTGTTCTGTGTTATAGGAGGAAATATGGGGAGTTGATGGCCTTCGTCGCATAGGGTAGAATTAGCTGCAAAGTTCTTTGCAAATAGTTTGGCCTTGTCTGACGCTGACGAGATACCTCTGGTCCATTGATAATGGTTGGGATAGAACGCACACTTCTGTTCAGGATCCTATTTGTTATTTGCCAGAACTGGTGGGAATCAAGCCGCTGATCAGCTACCTTGGATTTAACAGACTGGGCATATAGCTCTCTTGCATTTTTTATTACTCTTTTACAGTGGTTGCTGGCAGTCCTGAAAGCAGCTTTAGTCTCAGTGCATCTATTATGTTGGTAGTTATGGAAAAAGTGATTTCTGTGCGCGATAGCAGCAGCACATTCTGGGGAGAACCATGTCTGGCTGTTAGGTTTTTGTTGGAATTTTTTAGATGGTATGAATTGGTCTATGCCTACAATTAACCATTCGGTCAGATCTGATACTATAGAGGACACTTCCTTTTTAAACATGGAGTGCAGAGGTAAATCAGATATGAATGTACGGAAGCTATCCCAGTCAGTCATAGAGTATCGGTATACAGTACGGTGGGGGGGGGTACGTCTGGGGACTTCTTACATTTCGTTTTTATCTTAACTGATACGACGGAGTGGTCGGAGGATCATAGTGAAGAATGAACGGAACATGAACATAGCTCAGGGGAAGTTGAGAGAAAAAGGTCTAGGCGGCTTGCATATTGACCGGGTGTATCGGGCACACGGGTGGGTTCGCTAACAATCTGAGTGAGGTCATAAGCAATGGCAAAATCATGACAAAACCTCCCCTCATCGTCTGTCTTATTTGAATGGGTCAGCCATTCCACGTTATGGACGTTGAAGTTAGCCGAGGGATGTGCAGACAGGATGTGGTCTATTTTCTCAGATATGCTCTTAAAGATAGTAACTCCGCTGTTGTGGGGCCGATAGAGGGCAAATATAAATGCAGTGGTGTTAGCAAGTGCAACCCTGAAGCACATATAGGGTAAATTAGGATCTTCTCTAGAGATATCCCTGCCACACGGGAAGCCATCCTTAATGTAGGCACATATTCCATGCCCATGGCGATCTTGGAGGTCAGATTTAGATGTTAAATTTGAGTATCCGTTTATTATGAACTCATCTAGAGAAGTGGTCGACCCTATTCCAGTTTCACTTAGAAATAATATGTTCGGTTTCGTCTCCTGTAATTGGGTTTCAACCTCTGGAAGGTTGGAACGTAGACCCCTGATGTTGCAGAAAGAGACCTGGTAGTAGGGGTCTACGTTGGAAGATGGGGTTCTAGGTTTAATCGAGTTTTTATTCTGGAGATATTTCATGTTGAGGTTTTGGGATTTGTGGAATAGGTCGGCATACTTGGTTAGAGCAGTACAGAGAGGGAAAGTAAGAGAGAAAAGACAGGAAATTTTTTTTGTAGCACACGAAAAGGTAAAGCCGTAACAATTACCCACTAGTATGGCATCGAGAGGCCCCGCCAGAGACTACTGCATGGTCCAGATCCACTCACCAAATGGCAATACAGCAGTCCCAGTACTTTGCGCCTGCTGATAGGACAGCCTCCTTAGTGGTTAATCCAAGGTTCGGGTCCCTGACTATCAGGAGGATAACGTCAGCCCAGACAAAACGTTTACCTCCAGCACCCTTACTAGTGACATGGCCAAATGACAGACAGAGACAGAAAAATTTCCGACATCTCAGACTACTGGTCACCAAGTACTACCGACCTTTAAGCAGCTTTTTCTTCACCCTTTGTCAGAAAAATCACTCATTGAATGAAGACTGAGGGACAAAAAAGGAGAAGCGAGAGTTACTGGAGCTGCCGATAACACATCCACTGTATTATCTACTCTCCATTTTAAAAAAAAGGGGGGGGGAGGAGGGGAATGGGTACAAGTGACTTATTTATATCTAAGTAGTAAGACACTTTTGATGATAATCTCCCCTCCCATATTAATGGGTGGAAGTTTGTCGTTATCTATCGAGTTTGAATCATTGGTGTTTCACCTTATAATTAATTAAAATCCAATAATTAACTATTATTAATTTGTAAAGTCTGCTTAATATTAACTTAAATTCGAGTTTAGATAATTATTCAAGGTTTTACTTTAGGAGGTTCGTTTTTATAGGTAAACTTTTCTTTGCTAATGGCACTGTATTATATTTCGAATGTACTTGAAAATAAGGCTAACTATATTAGATTAGTCCTCTTGAACGTACTCTCAAACGTGCTCCTCTGTTCGCTGCCCACATTTTTTTATAGTCTCTTTTTTTATCCTTACAGTGACTTACAGTCATTTCGCATCTCGTATGAATTCGTATACGCATACCCGCGCTCTGTTACATATTCTCCATTCTGTCTGGAGACAATGGATACTCTCAAGAGTAGCTGCGTGTGTAATTGTGAAGCAAGTGTTGCACAATTACCAGCTCTATTTCTCCTGAATCGACACTGCTATGAGTCTAGCTACAGGGAGAAGTCCAAGATGGCTGGAAATAATGCTGAGATAAGAAAAGAGCACAATCAACACCCATTTTAGTACTGATCAGGCTCATCATTGCTTAACTTTGGTGATCTGATGGGAACTGGTGTGTCAAACGTGATTATGCCGTCACTGACAGTGGCTCAGTGGTTAACAGCACAGACTTACAACCTGAATGTGCCAAGTTCGAATCCAGTTTGTTTCACAAAAACACTTCTACTTAGGAACATTGGCGACGTTTATGCGATCCCTCCTCTAAGTACATGATATCCTTCTAGAAAGAATTCTTAATAGAAAGATATCGAGGAAACGAATGCCAACAAAAATCATGAATGATGATTAACAAAAACAAACAGAAATCTTGTCATGGAAATAAGTCAATTATTTTTTACTTGGGAGTCAACACTTATTAAGGTCTGAAGGCTACTCGAGGATAAGTGATAATTAGGACAACACAATTCCTTGTTTCCATTGTTAAAAGCGAATTCTACCGAATTTACACCATTAACGATTACTATACTACCATCTTACATTCATTATCATCAGGGCTGTGACAACAGCATATTCTTTTCATTCTTTTGACTCTCGGGTACATATCCGACACAGTTAGACACACTTAATCAACCGAGAACCACATCCGTCTATATAAAAACGGATATATACTCAAGAGTCAAAACAATGAAAAGAATATGCTGTTTTCACAGCCCTAGTGATAGCGCATGTAAGGTGGTAGTATAGTAATCGTTGTAAGGTGGTAGTATAGTAATCGTTGTAAGGTGGTAGTATAGTAATCATTGTAAGGTGCTAGTATAGTAATCGTTGTAAGGTGCTAGTATAGTAATCGTTAATCATTGAATTTGAAAGCTACTGGGTTGTATTCAACCGAGATGCAGGCCAGCAGAACAATTTTCAACAGACGGGCAGGTCTAAGAAAGAAGCTCTGTTCATGGAATCTGCGTTTAGATTTACGCATAGATAGAGAGTGGGGGAAATCGTTTATAGTGGTTGTACCTAGTCGAGTGTTTTTTGTGAAAGTTTGGCAAAGGGGGATCATAGATTGGCGTTCAGTCGAGCACTTGACATGAAAATAATGATAGAGCAGAGAAAGGCCCGCAACATCTCTTCTGTGGGGAAGAGATTGCATGGAAGAGAAAAGGGCATCAGCTACTATTTTTTTAAATTTATAAATGTTTATCTTTATTAATTTCTGTTGAGGTTTAAGCTTAGAAAGTAGTGAGAATAGATGATCATGACCTCCTCCTACATTTTTTTCTTCTTTTCTTACATAAAACAATAGCAGAGCTACCAAGTATTAACCTTGAAAAACCCTAAATAGAAGTTAAATAATGTTTGTAACATCGTTTGATTAAAACTCCTATTAATACCCCCTCTCCCTCTAGCTGTCTCTTAGCTTTCCCTCTCCCTCATTTTTCGTCTTTTTCCTCAACTCTCTCTTTCAACTGCGAGAAACCTATACCTTTACCATGTATTAATATGTGGAAAAATAATAATGTCATTTATTTACTATAGCTATCCGTTTTTATTGTAAATTTATTTTTTTCATTTTAGCTATTATTCATCAGGTGCAGCGCCAATCAAGAAAATATAAAATTTGTGGGTCTTTAGTTATTAGTTTTGGACATTTATCTGGATACACGAGCATACTAACATACAGACAGACAATTACCTTATATATATATATATATATATATATATATATATATATATATATATATATATATATATATATATATTAGCGAGCTGCCCGGCGTTTCCCAGTCGTAAAATACGCATAAATATTATATTTTAATTCATACAGAAACTGAGATATGTACATGCGAGTATTATGTTTTTCTTATCAGTTTACTTCTTGTAAGTAAAAAAAAAACGATGCTTGTGATCGAAACGAAAATCTGAATACAGTGAGTCAACTACGATAAGCATTAGACCAGTTTGATACGATTTTTAAAGGCTATTTTGAAATATACTTATTCTTAACATAAGGAATCTGTCATGTAAGCGATTCACAAATGCGTGAAACAGTTAACAAACAAATAAAAATCCGATAACCCACACGTACCAATTTTTTTAATTTTGATCTCTAAGCAGCCTTTTTCCCCCGGATGAAAACCGATTAACAGTTTTCAACATGTCTGAAGACCCTATATACCAAATTTCAAGTCTGTACATCAAAAATTCGTTAAGTACATAGGTTGAGAAGTGTCCTCATATATTCTCACTCACACACACACAAACGCACACAAACGCACACATACACAAACACACACATAATTGCAATGTTTCTCTTGCACTATAGTTTCAATAGGAACTTAACTGAACACTTACAAAACAAATCTTTTACTCTCGCTATTTACAGTAATTTCTAAAGCGTGTTTAGGTAAACTATACACACATTCTATCCCATTTAAAATTTATTACATTTATTCCTAACAAAATGCTTCTCACAAATACTTATTCCCATAAACACGACAACAAAGACGTTCTACTGGTACTTGCACTCGTCTAACGTTACCGCTAAAGTTAATTCATAGGTATCATTATTTCTACAGCACAGTTTCTTCTCAGATCTACGAATATCCACACCGACAACAAACGGATTTAATTAAACTATGACGATATCATTACCATACATATATTTAACAAAACAAAAACAAACAACAACAAAAAAAATGCTATTTTTACGCTCCTCACCTGGCACCTGAAAATGTTCCATACCAAATATGGTACAATTCCAATGGGAAATTTTGGAGCTTATTGTTGCTTATTGTTCTTGTATTAGCAGTAGTAGGAAGATTAGTAGTACTATTACTAACATTTTACCCCAAGCGACATCAAAGATGTTTAAAAGTAACGTAGTGCAGTTTTTCGCGTCGTTTTGGAGCCTAGAAAAAAAGAAGAAAAGCAGACATTCAAACCTATGTTA
>NC_136498.1:48636431-48656431 GCF_053919585.1 Euprymna scolopes
ATGAAATAAATAGGGAGATACAATTCAATTCGAAGTATCTAGCCCTAAATCAGTCTTATACTTTACAATTTAGTATTAAAATCGAAAAAAAAAATATCGTAAATGTTATATCCGTGTGCTGTGTATTATTTACTAGTAGTTAATTATCATTTTAAACTAAAATATCTATTATCCTATTTTTTCCACAGTAAATTGGTGTAAAATATGGAATACGTTGTTCTGTGGGTCACTGGTGAGTTCCACTCCAAAAAGCAAATGGCTACTTCCATTTGTTCTCATGTAATCCTAAGAGGCAAATAACTCACCGGTACTTCCTGTGACAGGGGAAGATAGCTCCCCGGTACTTTCTGTATCAGGAGCAGATAATTCCCCAGTACTACTTTAGCAACGTAGTAGATAATTGTTTTACCAATACAGTTGGGTATTTATACATTAAGCTCGTTAAATTTTTATTAAAATTGTTCTGAATTTATTTTATCCTTCATTTTGAAAAAAAAATGGGGAATTTTGGTCGTTGTATACAATTTTGAATTACTTCCGTTTGTCTGTTCATGATATCATATAAAATGCTTCGAGAATAAATAGTTTAGATTTCTTATATTTTCTTGGATATTTCTTAGCTCTATCATTTCAAGTCTAATAATTTATTACTTTCATTTATGTGTTTAGCTAACGATATTAACGGATTGTTACTTTAATTCTCTAACAGAAAAAGTCCTTTATCTCTTATTTATGTATTTCTCTAATATTCTTAAACTAGCAGGGGGATGGGAAATACACTTAATATATTTTAATTCATGAAGATTTCGTATTTATTATTACAAAGCCAATTCTCTACTGAATATATATATATATATATATATATATATATATATATATATATATATATAGTTTTTATTTGTTTTTACATAAGCAATAATATGTTGCTACACAGTCACGAGCATGTTTCAGCCAGCTAGTTTTTAGTAACTAGAGACGTCTTCAGGCGATACAGCTTATACGAAAGCAAAGTTTGCGATGAAAATATCAGGTCATCTAGATGGCCGAAACATGTTCATGACTGTAGCAACACACTACTGCTTATGCAAAGACAAATACAAACTATACCTTGCTCTACTTTAGTATTGAGCAATCTTGTTATACTTTAGTATTGAGCAATCTTGCATTAATCTCGTTATACTTCACTGGTTACTTTACCACTGGAAAATAACAATCTCGAATTATATAAATACTAGCATTTTAGGCAAAATTGTCGGAGGAGTTTAGTAGAGTTCTCAAAGGTCAAATCGTTGAACTTTAACCCCTTAACAGCCAAATTTCTGGCCGAAAACGGATTACAAAGATTTTCCCAAATTTTAGTACCCTGTATATCAAATTTCAAGTCTGTAGACTGAAAATTGACAGAGTTATTGCGAAGGAAAATGTACGCAGACACACACACACACGTTCACTTATATATATATATATATATATATATATATATATATATATATATATATATATATATACTAGCATGGGTGCCCGGCATTGCCCGGGTATTTGGAGATGTATGTTGAGCAAAAAAAAAAAAAAGAAAAAAGTGGTCAATTTTTAAAACTTTGACCCCTATTATGACCCCTTAAAATTTATCATTTTCGGCCCAAATTAAGTTATTAAGTTAGATCCATATCCAATGAACCTATATCTAAAATTTCCAGTATTTAGACCAAAAATTCTCGGAGGAGTTTAGTAGAGTTCTCAAAGGTCAAATCATTGAACTTAGACCCCTTAATCGCCAAATTTCTGGCCGAAAACCATCGATTTCCCCAAATCTCAGCACACTGTATATCAAATTTCGAGTCTTTAGAAATAAAATTGACAGAGTTATTGCGTAGGGAAATGTACACACACAGACAGACACTTTCACTTTATATATATATATATATATATATATATATATATATATATATATATATATATATATGTCCTCTTAAATAATTGAATTTTGCCCAACTTCTATCACTACTGATCATTACATTGTCTCATTGTCCACCTGGCATTCATTAACCCTTATCCTCGAGTGGCATTTGGTCTTGATAAGCGGCGATTTCCTTGTATGAACATGGTTCCTTTTTTTGTGCCGCACCTGTGCCAGAGCTGGAGAATGGATTTATTATGAACGATGTTTTTTAACAGCAACTATTGTTTTCATTTCACTAATGTCCTCGCTCAATACATTTGGTTACAGATGTGAAATTTATGCACAGATGTTGTCCTTGATGTTCGAAATTGACTGTAGGAAAATTACTATATGCTTTCTTTCCTTTTATTATTTGGACAGTCAAAATATCTTGAATCGCTAAAAAATTTAAAAAAAAAAGTGAAAGCTGTACATCTGTCTTGAGAAACAAGTCATCCTCCAGACTACATCATAAAGAGTAATGTTAATTTATTTGCATATATAAGATTTAACGGTTACAACCGCCAGACGAGTGTGAAATTGTTTTAAATAAATATTGCTATTTATTAAAAATAAAACTGAAATTTGTTTTCAAACTTTTGAATAATAAAATGTTCATCTCAATGAAATTGGACAGTTGTTCTTTTATTTCAGTTTTTTCCTCTTTTCTTTTTCTTTCTGTCATGGTGGTGATAAGTCCTGGCATGATTTGAGGTGCTTGGAGTTAAGTCAAAATTAGGTTTATATGTCCAATTACAGTTTTTGGCGTCTGTCGAAAGCATGTGTAATAATAATGTAATCTGTCTATCTATCTATCTATCTATCTATCTATCTATCTATCTATCTATCTATCTATCTATAAAAGTGAACGTGTCTGTGTATCTGTCTGTCTGTGTATCTGCCTGTGTGTCTGTGTGTGTACATTCTCCTACACAATAACTCTGTCAATTTTATGCCTACAGACTCGGGATTTGATATACAGGGTACTGAGATTTGGGAATATCGATGTGATCGGTTTTCGGCCAGAAATTTGGCGATTAAGGGGTCAAAGTTCAACGATTTGACCTTTGAGAACTCTACCCAACTCCTCCAAGAATTTGGCGTCTAAACATTTGAAATTATAGATATAGGTTCCTTGGACATGGATCTAACTTAATAGCTTAATTTGACCCCAAAACAATAAATGTTAAGGGCTCATAATAAGGGTCAAAGTTAAAAAATTGTCCGTTTTTTATCAGCATACACCTCCAAACACCCGGGCAACGCCGGCCATCCATGCTAGTATATATATATATATATATATATATATATATATATATATATATATATATATATATATATATATATATATATCCTGTGTTCTTTGTCAAAGAAAGAAGCATTTAATGGAACACGAGCAGAGGACGGTTCTAAATGTAAATATGAAAATTTCATCTTAAATACAATTAAAAACTAGCAAACTTTTATCATACTCAGTAGAAACGAGATAGATAGAGCAGAAATCAGATGAAACAACTTTAATAAGAAAATTGTGAGAAATGAAACTAAAATCAAGTAGAACTAAATACAAAATAATAATTTTAATACAATATATAAGTTATGAAAATATATATGCCAATTAAGTTACATAGAATATTCCGCGTTTCATTCTCGTGAGAATGTCAGGTTTATATGAAAAGCTGTGGTTAGCGCGCATCTTTATATACGCACATGCTATTGCATTTTCTAATTAGAAAATCAACTTCTTAGTTGCCGCCGCGTCCATCCTAATCAGTCAATGTGCGGGCACTTACAAGAGAATAGAATAGTTAACCTCAGGTTAATCCCTTTTCTTTGTGATTTTTATGGGAAGGATAGATATCCTTTGTTGTAGTAAGCTGACCCACTTTCAACCCAAGATATGTTATTTTGTGTTTTAACCTATATTTCAGATATTATGCTAGTTTATATATATATATATATATATATATATATATATATATATATATATATATATATATATATATATATTATAATCATTTATGGATATGTATGTTTACTTTATTTTCTATTATTATTGTCAAATTTACAATTATTTGGTATCTATATCCTAGAGTAAAGTTTATCCTGTGCACACAGTTGTTAGCTATTTCTCTCCTACAGTTCAATAGATGTTGGAGTTCTTTAAAGAATAGGATAGCGAATTTGTCATTCAGGCATAATCTACATGGATCGTCTATGTCCCTATATGTATTTGCTTGTCTTACTATTTTCCATTCGACTATCGGCGAACGTCCACTTTCTTTGGGTTCTCAGTATTGGTTTGCTAGTGCTGTTTACATTCGGTGTTTTTTTTGTTTTTGAACTTAGTTTTATGGTCATAATATCTGGTTCTGAAATCTTATGAAGTCATACCTATGTAATATTTCTTGTTATTCGGGTTTTCGTTGGCAAATAGTGTGGCTTAGTAAACTATGCTTTTTGTTAGACATTTATTTTGAAGTGGCCAGATTGCGCGGGATCTACAGTTGCATTTTATCTTGTTCATTATTAGTTATTCTTATTTTTATTTTTTAGGGTTGTTTTTGTTTGGGTTATTATTATTATTATTATTATTATTATTATTATTATTATTATTATTATTTCTACTAGTTATGTTTTTGTCCTTTATGTTAGTTTTATTTTTTTCATGTTGTTCACTTTTTTATTATTTATTTTGTTATTATTGTTTTCACTGCTCTTATTTAATATTTAGTTATTATGTGCTTCAATTATTATCTCTGAATTTTCGCAGCATCAGTGTGATAACTTTAGGTTATTTTTATTGAAGATTTTATGTAGGGGATTAGTTAATGGGAAGCGCTTTTCGATGAGGTCTAGAAGTTTCTTGCCAAGTTCTGTGTTTAACATTTGATTGTATGGTGGCGAGTTAGGAATCTGTTTTATAATTGATGGGGTTTGATTTTAACATTTGATTGTATGGTGGCGAGTTAGGAATCTGTTTTATAATTGATGGGGCTTGATTGAACTTAGGGTTTTCGTATATTGGATTAGCGTTATCATTTAAGTAGGGTTCATATGTATTTTTTTATCTAAATTTAACGTGACGTCCAAGAAATTTGTTATTATTTTGTTAGCTCGTACGTCTACTTTTAGGCCTAATTTTTTCATTTCCTTGTGTATGCTTTTCTTAAAGTTTCCCCCTTTTATTATAGCTAATCCATCATCTCTATATAGGCTGGTATCTGTAGTATAAAATATACGTGTAGAAGTATATAAAAAGAAGAATCCCACGACATAAGATGCTTCTGCAGAATCTAAAATGCCTATTGCCAAGTCAAAAGAGTTTGTCATTTTTATTTTTATCCATTGGTTGTTGCTATTTACTAGAATTTATTTTCTACATTTTTTTATAATGTGGATTTCTTTCGAGGGTATATCGGTATATACCTCACCAAATTCCAGGGCAATGTTGAAAAGTTCTTCGGTTATCGAGAGATAGAAATCTACGATATCGAACTGTAAAAAGTAATTGTTTCGGCAGTATTTACCCAGTAGTTTAATTCTAAGCTTTGTTTAATTTGTTTGTTTACTCTAGAAAGTACTGTTTTACTAATTCTACCTATTTCTGGTTTAGTTGGTGAGTTATTATTAAAATCATATTTGTGTTCTTTGAGTAAAATGTATGCTTCTCTAGGTTTTAATTTACTAACTTTATCGCTAATTTTTAATTTATCAGTGATTTGTTTACTTTCAGTATTTATTAAATCTATACAGTTGCATTCATTTGTATCGAGTTATTTTTAGTTTTTTGTAATGTTTCCTGTGATTAGTTTGTCATATTCTTGTTTATCTATTTTATAGAAATTTCTGGTTTTATCCGCTTTTACGAAGATTTTATTAGATTTGTTTATGTTTCTTTCTTTCTCTCTCTCTCTCTCTCTCTCTCTCTCTCTCTCTCTCTCTATATATATATATATATATATATATATATATATATATATATATATATATATATATATATATATATGGATATGTATGTATAGTTTATTTTATTTATTTTCTATTATTATTGTCAATTTTTTTTATTATTATTTGGTATCGCTATCCTAGAGTAAAGGTTATCCTGTACACACAGTTGTTCGCTATTTATATCCTACAGTTTAATAGATGTATTTGTTTGGTAGTGCTGGTTTTATTCGGTGGCAACAAGGAAGCTGACTGGCTAACTAGAAAATTCATAGCATATGCATATATAAAAATGTGCTTTAACTACAACTTTTCGCATAAACCTGATGAATTTTCATGAGAATGAAACGCGGAATATTCTGTGTAGCTTAATTGCCATATATACTTTCATAACGCACTACCTAGCTCTACCTATATATTGGAAATTGTTGAAGTAAATACTGAACATTTATGCATAAAATTATACTTTCGTATATTAATTTATGTGATTAAATGAAGTAGTCATATATATTTGCAGTATATTTAATTTGTAATTTTTCTGTTATACATATATAACAGAAAAATTAAAAATTAAATATATATTTGCGTAGCATATTTACACACTTTGCGATTTCTTCCGTACAGTTTCCGCCATCTATACGTATGGAGGTCCTAAACGACATAAACCTATGTCTTATTCTCTTTTAATTTATTTGATTACATACAACGTTAAAACGGTATTCTTTATCGCTTATTCCCAAGAGGAAGCTTTACATGCCCTCGTACAGTAACTTAATTTACCATATATTGCCGTCTACATTGCACTGTAGAGAACCTACTGTTGATTTTATAAAATATAAAATTAAAGTTTCAAATTCAAAATTCAATCATGCTTCAATGGTGGTACCAGATCAGGCAGTCCGAAGATATTATCTTTCTGAGATGAAATGCACCTAGCATTGATGCATTTGTTTTTCCACTTCCTTTTGCAAAACTTAATTATGTTCTGCAAAACTAAAATAAAAACAACAACAACAACCCCTTTCTTCCCATTTGCCCTTTCTCTTTCTATCTCCCTTCACTTCTTGACTTGTTCCCTAACTTAAAATATACAAAAAATTAATACTGTACTCATTTTCTCTCTCCTATTGCGAAACCCATTCATGTTTTGCAGAGCAGGGAACAAAAACGATAAAATCCACTATAAAACAACCAAACCAAACATTACAAACTAGCGATTGAAGATTCAAAGAGCTTGGAAGATAAACACCTACAAAATTAACTGGATGAAACATGAGTACTATTTACAAAATAACTGGATTCGGCATTAAATAACATGAAAAAGGTTGATATGCCGTAAAACAACCAAAACAAACCAAACCATCAGTTGTAACATAAACAGAAACATTCATTCCGAACGCGTCTCTGTCTTTTCACAAAAACCCACTGTTTGTGCGGAGATAAAACTTCTCAAATTCACTTGTGATATTAAGCTTTATAAGGTGTTAACTTTGTTCAAAATCGGATTCTCCGATTATCGATTAACGATTTTCGATACTTATCAGAGGCATTCCGATACAAAACCTATCCAAGAACATCTCCAAACACAGATTGTATATTTATGTGAAATTTCACAAAAATCGGTCCAACCGTTTCGGAGTTCATATGGAACAAACTCTAACACAAACAAAGTGTCTTTTATATATAAGTACAGACACACACACACACACACACACACACACACACACACACACACATATATATATGTGTGTGTAAAATAAGAAATGCACATTACTTTATTACAGAATGAAGAGTATTTATAGTCTATCAATTTGTGAACATGTTTTTATAACTACGCCCCTTCAGTTTACGAGTGAACTTAATAGTTGAATTATTTTTGACAGGAAGATATTCCGACTTTAAACATCAAATTTAAATGACTGTTTCCGGCCTTCGCGGGAGCAGGGTAGACAGAAAATTACCCCCGCCCCCTACATGGTTTTTATTGCTTTATTTAATGTGTGAAAATGTAATTGTACTTCCCAGTAATGAATTCAAAATCTAGTTTCTGTTCCGTACTCAGTCAACGAATGAATACATCTTTCTGGATTGAGACAATCTTAATTTTTCTGCCAATCCAGAACAACCATTTTTGGATGGTCCGCTTTGCGTTACATTAAAAAAAAAATGACCTCGAGTCTTCCCTCGTGGATAGCTCCACTCTCTATCAAAACCTAAATGTAGATTCGATGACCAATGTTCCTTTCCTAAAACTGCCCGCGCGCTGAACTCTGTTCCACTGGTCTGCTTTCCAGCTGACTACAATATTGCCGTCTTCAAGTCCAAGGTAAACAAGTTCTTATTGAACCATCCTTTAATCTAATTATACCACATTTACAACAATAAACGATTACTACGTTACTGTCCCAATGACTGCAGTACACGTATTAACCCTTCTCTTCCATTGAGCACCGAACCTCGATGTGTGATGACCTCTTCGTACAAAAAAAAAAAAACTTTTTGCAAATTGAGTCAAAAGTCTTTGCTTCCTTTTATGAGGAGTATCGTTTGTTTATTTTTGTCTTAGAATATTCAGATTTGTCGTCACCCTTCGCACAAGTTCGAAGCCACCGACTCATTTGCAAATCATCAAGCCGTGACGCTAGCGTGACGTCACAGTAATGTGTGCGTGTGTGTGTGTGTGTGTGTGTGTGTGTGTGTGTGTGTGTGTGTGTGTGTGTGTGTGTGTGTATGACATCGGGATTGGAAGAAGAGGAAAGGAAAAAAGTTAAAGAAAGCAAGTATCTTTAGAAAAAGAAAGTACAACAACTTTGGGCATTTGTCATAATTTCCCTCTGCAATTCGATACAGCTGAAAAACTTCTGCTCGTATCTTCAAACTTTATTCCGTGACATCAGCAGATCACGTGACTCTAGTGCGAGGGCCATGTATATTTACGACGGCCACGGTTAAACACACCAATCATCATCATATCGCATGAATCCTATTATTGTATTGTTGACATTGGTTTCTCTGATATTTTTTCCAGCCAGAATTCTTTCTAGAAAGACACCGGACTTTTACACGAGTGACTACGTAAAGGCTGATTTTTGTGAAACAAACTGGATTGTGTAACGAAACAACTGACACGTATGCAAATCATCAAGCCGTGGCGCTAGCGTGACGTCCCAGGAATAAGCCGATATATAGACATCGGGATTGGAGGAAGAGGAAAGAAAAGTAAAGGAGAGAAAGTGCAGTTGGCGCGAAAGGCACTGTTAACAAGATGAAGGACTCGTCAATGCTTCGATCCTTTGCAAGATGTTGAACGACAGTGAACCGTCGATCGAATTACACAGATAATAGCTGATTATGGCTACAAACTAAGAATGGTCTAGAGAGGGAAAAGCAGGAATGTGACCATATTCTGTTGGCTTTGAAAATACGTGTCAGAGGCTTGTTGAAACGACCGGCAATAAATACTCTTTCTTTGAACAGAAAAAAAAAATCGTGTCGAATTTCTTTTTCTTTTATATACAACGTTGGATCTGAGTCCAAATGTAACAACAACGCTACACATGTTACAGATGCCACCCTGGTTATTTCTAAAGCGAAAAAAAGGTTGAACTACCCCTGAAAGTTTATAAGCCCTGTTGAAAGGTTATAAGGAAAACAGAACGCCGGAATAAGGTAAAAACATATATTACAAAAGCATACAAAAAGGTAGGTAGTTCGTCTAATCGACGAACGACCTAGGATGGTCCACCGGATCGTGGCTTCCACCTCACGGCTTTGTCTTCCGGTATTCATTGAGTGTGGAATAGTCTATGAGTAAGTAACACAGGTTAGTTCCGCCACAACAGAAAGTTAATGAAATTGAGAGATAATTTAATATATTGAATATTTTCTGTCTGCCCCACTCTCACGAAGGTCGGAAACAGTCATTTAAATTTTATGTTATTCGACATTTAAGGATAAGCTGAAGAATACGCGGGTATGACAGTTTGGAGATTGTGGAAGGTCGATATGTAGGTTCAGCCAAGGGATCAATGACACATATATACATATACAGGAAGAGAAAACAAAAGGTATGATAGATAAATGTTTCAAAAATATTATTTTACTATTTCTGTATTTAAATATTAAAAAAAAAAAATTGATGTAATGAATATTCGTACATCCGGGTTTTTCATCCATTGCATAAATATGATTGGCTTGTTAAGCTATAAATACTGATTGGGAGATCCACTTATACGGCAAGATGACCTTTTAAACGTAATTAAAAATTTTGAATTCCACAATCAACATAATAGTCCCCCCCCCCAAAAAAAATATATAAAATCGTTAGAAACATAAACAAATATAATAAAATCTTCGTAAAAGCGGATAAAACCAGAAATTTCTATAAAATAAATAAACAAGAATATAACAAACTAATCACAGGAAACATTACACAAAATAAAAAAAACCCTAAAAATAACTCTATACAAATGAATGCAACTATATAGATTTAATAAATACTGAAAGTAAACAAATCACCGATAAACTAAAAATTAGCGATAAAGTTTGTAAATTAAAACCAAGAGAAACATACACTTTGCTTGAAGACCACAAATATGACTTTAATAATAACTCTAGCACTCGCTTGATAAATCCAACTAAACCAGAAATAGGTAGAAGTAGTAAAACAATACTTTCTAGAATAAACGAACAAATTAAACAAGACCTAGAATTAAACCAGTATGTAAATACTGGTGAAACAATCACTTGGTTTAAAAATATAGAAAACAAAGCCTCATGTTAGAAATACCAGCTTCGAACACGAATATTTCTATTCGAAATCGTAGCAAGGCCCAGTCAGCGACTTCAAACGAATATTTCTCTCTTGCGGAACATAATATTTCAAGGAGTAGAGGTAGATTCCCTACAAACCGATATTGTCCGACCGGCCCCTAGATATCGTTGTCCTGTCAATTATCAAACCAGTTCTTTTCGAGAGAGTGGATGACAAACGACCCAATTGGCTGACAGCGTTTTCTGTTTTAAACAGAAAATAACTAATATGGAATGCAACTTGTGTCGACACTTCTGCGCCTCGATAATAACGGAATCAGCAAAAAAGCCCTGCGCATATAGAACATCAAATGACAACACTGGTTTTCTCGACAGATTTATCTTCCAACCGATCGTAATGGAGACGAGTGAAATATTCTCCCGCTTACCTCCATGCGGAACTACCTCAACAGCCTTGATCTATTAATGACGCGCAACAACAATAACTATTGTGAATTGACTTGGTTCTATGAGCGCCTCTCAATGGCCACCATTCGAGGAAACGCCTGTAGCTTGATCTCGGCTTGACAAGTCAAAGTAAATCGTACGCAACTTTTTAATGTTTTAAACGAAGGTTTTTAAATTTAATGCACGGAAAAAGATTTTCATTAACTTTGCCCGGTCGTAAGATACGCGTAAATATGACATTTTAATTCATGTAGATTACGGATTTATTATTATAGAGACAATTCTCTCTCGATTATTATATTGAACCTAATATATATTAGTGACATTATATATATATATATATATATATATATATATATATATATATATATATATATATATATATATATGTGTGTGTGTGTGTGTGTGTGTGTGTGTGTGTGTGTGTGACTTGGGTGCCATTAGCTAGAATCTAGACCAAAACATACAACTCTCAACTCTATCCTTTAGCGTCTGAGCCACGCACATACGCATATATTACTGGCCTGGTAAAGCCAAAGGGGAGACAACCGAAGCAGCAAAACTGAAGCTGGCCTACTGGAACACTATATATACAAATGTAGGCAAATTTGATCATATATTATTAATTTGAAAATATAGGTTCTTTTTTACCAATTGTCATAAAATGTCAATCATAGAATTGTATTATAATCTTTAAAAAAAACCCTGCAAATTTTAAGGTAGTTGCGCCCCATAGAACCAAAAATATGAGTATTTTAATATCCAATTTGGTGTATAAGTATAGATATATTTGTATACAGATATACCACCTTTTTGGGCAATATTATAAGTTTAATATCTCGGCGACTATTGATCAGAATTTAACAAATAAAGGCTCGTTGGAAAGCTAATTATCTGAATTGTGTAGTAGGCTATGTGACATTTGCTCTTAAGGTCACACATTATTGTTTCAAAAAGTGGGTATCACTTTTCAATATCAATTTAACGTAAAATGAGCACTCACTTTATTGCTCCCTTTTTTGGGGGGTTTGTTATTTTTTTTAGTAATAGTTTTTATTGTGGCATGGAAAGCCGACACATAACCTACCTTAAAAAACTTGTTTTCTATAGGTCTTCGGGTGTGCTGAAAACGAATATCGCATTTAAATTTTCCGCAAATAAGTATCTTTCTGGGTAATAAGATAAAATATGCACGCTTGCGCGTACAACAATAGCCACCACGTATAATATAAAAAAATACATTGCTTAATATATGGAATAATACTTGTTTGCGCAAAATTAAAACGCGATCTTCGTTTTCAGCACATCAGAAAACCTTCAGAAAACAAGTTTTTTTATAGTAGGTTTTGTGTTGATCTACACATGCCACAATAATCAAATAAGCACCACCTCTAAAAAATAACAGATGCCCTTAATTTTACGTTAAATTATTATAGGAAAGTGTCCTCTACTTTTTAAAACTATTATTTCTTCATATTTTGGAAACTACTCGTTTTCTGGGATTTAAACTGTTATTTTTGTTTTCAGCACCTGCTAAAACATTAAATAGTGGCAATTTTAAAGGATTTTTGTGGGTGGAAAGATACTGCACCTTTACCAATATTTCAATCATTATCATTTGTTTTCCTAGTTTTGCATATGAATTACAAAATATCTTATTTTCCCCTCAACCACCCCCGGCCTTGATGGAGGGGGACTAAAACTGGCTGCTATAGTTTAAAATGATTTTAAATAACAGCATCCGGAGACTTGATTCCAAATATTTCTCATATATTATATCACCCATTTTTGGTTTTCATAAGTAAAGTGACTTTCACAGTGTATAAGGATTATTTGATACTAAATGATAAAAATTAAATATAAATTAAATTAAAAATAAGTTGAATAAATAAACTATATAATATTTCTTAATGGTATAATTAAGACAATTATATTACTAATTTCTATGAAAAATTTAGAGCTAATTATTAAAACAGATTTTCTTTAATGTGATATGCAAATGAGATAACCTATTGAATGTTTTGGATAAATAGTATATATATAACAATCATGCAGGAATGAAAGTATATAGCAGTCCTTTTTCAGTATCAAAATTTATTTGTAAAACTGTACATTTTGTATAGATTAACCAAATTGTAAACAAACAAACAGACAGGAATGCGACTTTATTATCACACACACATGTATATACAGGGTGTCCCAATAAAATGTACATACTCTTTAAATGACCATAAAACCAACATTTATTATAAGAAAGAAAATTTTCATTCATCAAAATACTGTGAACAAATATAGAAACCAGCTAATTATCGAAAGTGTTCAAATTGTTGGCTATTGTTGTCCATGAACAGCTAACAATGCTCACCGATTCAATCGAAAACGTTCACAATCAGTCCAATTGGTATGTTTGTACATCTTCTTTCAATGGTTGCTTTCAACTCATTAATTGTAGCTCGTTTTGTGGTATGAACCCTGTGTTTAACATGCCTCCCATCCCTCCCCCCTAAGGAGAAACATCCATGGAGAGGGCGTTAAATCTTGTGAGCATGGACAGTACTCGATACTCCCTCTTCGGCCTACCTATCTGTTTCGCAGGTGACTATCAAGATATGCTCTTACGTCATGACGATAGTGGGGAGGTGCTCCATCCTGCTGGAAGTGCCATTCTGTATTCCTAAAAATCTTTTAGGAACGTGGCTTAGCGTATTTATGTAGCAAGTTGAGATAATTTAAAGAGTATATACATTTTATTGGGACAACATTATATATATATATATATATATATATATATATATATATATATATATATATTCACTTGTCATCCCTTTTTTTAATGTGAAGGTGAATATATATAAAGAATATAACAAATAATGTATTCCTTTGCGAGTGTCTCTACATACAACGTTTTGGGTCTGTTAGAGAAAACTGCTCTTATCAACTTTGGTGTTATTCTCACTCCGTTTCGGCCGATGTAACCTTCGCCCTTTTTCAGGTGTATTTTAACAATGCATCTTATTGATGAATTGTGGAAAGGATATTTTTGCTCTTGACTTTCACAGTGTATAAGGATTATTTGATACTGAATGATAAAAGTAAATATAAATTAAATTAAAAATAAGTTAAATAAATAAACTATATCTTTTTACTAACGAACTGTATTCACTAGAATTCAATGTGTTTATGAAACTGAAAAGCTAGAGGTTACATCGATGAAAACGTTGTGAGAAGAACACTCAATATCCTCATCATATCGTATGAATCGGAAGATTCTATTGTTGGCATTGGTTTCCCCGACATTTTTCTAGTCGGAATGCTTTCCAGAAAGATATTGTGAATTGCGGGAGGGATCACGTGACGGTTGCCAATATCTTAAGTGAAAACGATTTTTGTGGAATTAACTGGATTCAAACTTGGAACACCCAGGTCTTCAATCCGCGCCGTTAACCACTAGACCACCATAACCTCCTAACATTCAAGATGAGAACAATCATTTCTGAAGAATCCAAATAATACAAAAACAACGTATAATTTCTTTTATCTTTAAAATTTTTGATTTCCGTGTATTACTACAAAATACTCATCTTCAAATACAATGTGAAAAGATTCTTGTCATAAACTGTCACCGGTGAATTAACTTCATTACCCTCAGAGGAAAGACAGATTCGTCATCGAAACCTGTATTCTAACCTGTTCAGTCTTAGATCGGACACGGACCAACGAAAATATGTTATATATATATATATATATATATATATATATATATATATATATATATATATATATGTATGTATGTGTGTGTGTGTGTGTGTGTGTACATATATACACACATACATATGCACACGTATATACACACACACACACACATATATATATACACACAAAC
Source organism: Euprymna scolopes (assembly GCF_053919585.1). Classification (NCBI taxonomy): domain Eukaryota; kingdom Metazoa; phylum Mollusca; class Cephalopoda; order Sepiida; family Sepiolidae; genus Euprymna; species Euprymna scolopes. The sequence goes on from NC_136498.1 coordinate 48,651,422, forward strand.
ACACATATATACACACACATACATACATATATACACACACATACATATCTACACACACACACACACACACACACACACACACGTATACACACATTATATATATATATATACATATATTACCTTACGTAATGGCAACCCAACCCGTGTATTCTGCCAAGTTCAAATCAATCCCAATGCCGGAAAATAAACTAGTCGATTATTATTATGATTGTGTTTCGTAAGTCTAAATGTTGTCTCATCCTCCCCCCCCAAAGTATTTTAGAATGAAATATTTATAAACAATAACTTTGGCATGTTAACTTGATAGAATGGAATTTTATTCTGACGTGTTTCCAATTGGGAGAGGGATTTGGAATCAAGAGGCGAGTTTTGAATGTGGGAATAACAACAAATGGATTATGCGAAAACTATCAGGTGATGACGTAATAAATTAGAAAGATAATTTTATACATAGAAAAATATATTTTAGATGGGTGTTTAGAGTTGAGAAGAACAGTCGAGTATCGGCTTTTGACCGGGCCCGACATTGGATTAGATAATCCACTCAATGGGAGGGTGGGCATAAATAATTAGACAATTGTGAAATTGTACCCCCTGACAAAATAATTGAAGAATAAAATATTGGGGAATTACCAACTTTGTCTGGTGTTGTTAAGAAGAAGACATGAGACGATGACAAAAAGTATGATGTTTGTGTCTACGTGAAGCACTTCCCCCCATACACACATGTACACAAACGAGACGTCTTGTACACCCAAATGTTTTTGCCATGCAAAACACTGTAAAGCCACTGCAGAATTCCCTCATTTTGTATAACAAATATACTTAAGAACGCTATAAATAGATACGAGTTTATTTTCATAATGGTAGATTAGAGGTTTTCTTTGTGTAAAGACCTTTATTCTCTCTTCTCCCACCACGCGTGACTTCTCGTTACGTCTGTAATATCACCTACGTGATCTCTCTAACGTCCTTGTCGAAGAAACACTCCAATTATTTACAACTATTTAGATCCAATGTTAACAGATGCTTGTGATAAAGTGTCCATGTAAGTAAAATACCCTGGTTCAAGCCATTTATCACTTTATAATCCTCTCATAATACTTGTCATCGTTCAAATGCCAGTGCATCCATAGAACTGTATCCTTGAGTGGCATTTAACCTTAGAAAAGTTATGACTCATTAGAAAAAAGTATAAGGTTGTATTTATGTAACAGACCACAGACACGCGCATGGCGGCTGTATGTATGTAAATGCCGAGCCCTGTGCAAAGTGACGTCACGGTAAGGCAAAAGAAAAAAGACTATGAAAAGAACGTGTGCACTGATCGACGAGGACGTTAGAGATTATGTAGCTGACATCACAGATGTAACGAGAAGTCACGCGTGACGGGAGAAGGAGGAATAAAGGTCTTTTCTTAGAACCTGAAACAGCGAGTTGAAGTTCTTTCCTATTCTTTGTCTGCTTTGTGACTGAGTCTATAACGTGTTGGGTCCCGAGTGTCTATGTAAGCATGTGTAATGTTACATTTAGAAGAACAAAAATTGGAAAGAGAAATCATAACAATAATTTCCCTGATGAGTTTTTGCTAAAGGTGAGTAAGTACATCGTCGATCTTTGTTAATATGTAGACCAGATTAGCTTCTCTCAGTCTGGACATGGGTCAGTGCCCTAATTATAGACTATGTACACGTACAGCACAATGACGTTGACATACCGGTGGCCACCAGATCACAGAAGTTAAGCAACAATAAGTCTAGCCAGGACCAGATGAGTGACTATTTGAAAAAGCTAGGCGCTATAATTGTTACATGATAAGGGCTGCCTCCTTTTCATGTAAGTATAAAAATAGAGAGATTTAGTTAAAATGAAAATGAAATAGAATAGACGAAATTCGAACCTCGTAAATTAGGTTTAGAAATAGATTACGAGAGAGAATTAGAAAATGGAATGTAAAAAACAAACCATTGTTTAGCTTAGAGATAAAATAGTTTCAAGAAAAGAATGTGCGTTGTCAATTCTGTTATGAAAAATTCAATTGAGGAATGCAACTATACAAGATAATTTAATAAACAAGTTTTTAACATATTGGAAAAATAGGTTACTGGGAATATAGGTTTAAATTCCTTTTGTAAACAAAGGAAAAAGTTTTGGACACGCATGTCCAGAACACGTGAAAGAAGACACATGTTTTTAACATGTGTATGACGTCATGGAAAATGGGAAGTTCTAGATATAATTAGAAGCTTGAGAGAAACTGGGGGAGAAACTGAGAGAGAGTCTGAGGACGACAGACGACAGTCCAGACATGGACATTCGAACGTCTAGAAGCGAGACGGTATTTTGAAACTTAGAATGTGAAGCTTTGAATTCTTTACTCAGAAAACCACGGCCGGTCGTGAGAAGAAATAAACCCATCATGTGTTTTTTAGACGTCGTCTTTGTGCTGTGATTCTGCCAAAAAGGTAAAGTGAAAATTGTATTATATATATATCTGTGTTATAAAATGTCTTAACATACACATCTGACATACACATCTCATATCTACAATGTGAACTCTACATCTCATATCTACACTAAGACTGTCTGAACACTATCTCCTCACCCAAAGAGCATCTCCTTCTCATAGCAACACTTCTAAGTAATGAACATTTTTAATATTTATGAAGCTTTATAACACGAACGAACAATCTCTCTAAGTCTCTCAACAAATCTCTCTCTTACAACATCCCTCTTAATAAAAGACTCTCTCTCCAAAACTCATCAACAAGACTCTCTAAACATCACTTGTAATAAGACAAACTCTCACTAAGACTCTCTAAAACTTTCTTAATAAAACTCTCTCTCTAAGACTCTAAGCATCACTTTTAATAAGACTCTAAGACTCTCAACAACAATCTCTTACAACACATCTCTCTCTAAGACTCACTTAAGACTTAACAACGAACAATATAATAACAAAAAAGAAACAAAGAATAATCATAATAATAAAGCCCCTATATAACATAATGTACCGCGCCGAGTCATAAGAAATTTTCAGGTTAGTATCTGGAGGCGCATTAATTCACTGGGAGAGATATACCCCTAAACATGCATCTAGGAAAAGCTAACTTTGATGACGTCGGCAGCAAGACGTTGGATGGTCATGGAGGAGGATGAATCTCTAGCAGATCAACAGTTCCATGGTATTAAGAGTTTGTATTTATTTGCTTCCCCACTGAGCAAATTAGGCACAAGGCCTTTTTTTAATGTGGAGAGTGACGGGGAAATGGGGACCAGCTCTTTGGGGAGTAGGAGAGCTGGATAGTGACAATTGGTATGAAGGGTTTCCTCTACATTGACAAATAACTGATTGCTACAAGAGCAATGGTCTTATATGTGGGGCTGCCCCCACATATGGTCTTTGATTGCAGTATCTGCCGAAACAGGGTATTTATTTGCTCTCCCACCGAGCAAATTAGGCACATGGCTGATTTTTAATGTGAGGAGTGAAGGAAAATGGGGACCAACTCCTCGGGGAGTAGGATGGTGACAATTGGTTTATTTATTTGCTCCCCCACCGAGCAAATTAGGCACAAGGCCGATTTTTAATATGAGGAGTGAAGGGGAAATGGGGACCAACTCCCCGGGGAGGAGGGGAGCTGGATAGTGACAATTGGTATGTAGGGTTGCCACTACATTGACCAAGGTCTTATATGTGGGGTCGCCCCCACATATGGTCTTTGCTTGCAGTATCTGCCGGAACAGGTACTACACAAAAGTGATTTGATCTTGGCCAAAAGGCCAAGCAATACCAGATGGTATTGACCATTACGTTATTCGACTGCAGCTATGCGGATCATCTAAGGACAACGGATAGGTGCAAACAGGCGAGTCAGATGCTACTGCGGTGGGAACGATAATGGTAACCTACTCTATGTATTCTGCCAAGTTCAAATCATGTGATGCATTCAGAGGAATCGGACTAACAATGGGCCAAAACCTATGGAGAACACTGACCATGATTTCGTCTATGGCATGAACATGCCATGATACGAGAAGATATGTACTTCGTCTTCAGAATCTAGTAGGCAAGAGTATTTTCGCCGCCTTTCTTCCTCTTTCTCACAGAATAGACGTTGCGAGTCTATTTATGCTCTATCATTATTTTCATGGTAGGTGCTAGACTGAGCTTCAATCTATGGCTCACCCCGAAAAACAATCGCAACATATATTCTGTCAACTACTGTCAATAACTCACCTTGCGCTCTATCAGTGCCTAAAACTAAAGGAAAAGTCTATGAGCAAGTTTCTTTCTAGAACCGTCTGTTTTTGAAAAAACAATACCGCAGTGGTGCTTTCCAGCTACCTATAACATGATCGGTTTCAAATCTAATGTAAATAAGTTCTTCTTGAGCCCTCGTCTTAAATAATTAATCTCTGCCTAAGTTCCGCCATTACGGATCATAACAGTGTTGTTTCACATTCTACCTGCCACTCATTCACCCTTATCCTGGAATGGCCTTTAGACCTTGCTAAGCGGTAATTATTAAAAAGACTTATATAATTATAGATGCTATAGACATAGATATGCTCAATTATTGCTTTTTGTTCATTTATGAATTTGTGGTTATCAATAGTCCTAAAATTCCAATACAATATTAGCAGTGTTTCGAATAATCTTTTTGGAATGATTTTTATGAATTTCTATATAAAAAAGATCATTCTGAACACTAGATTTCCGCGGGCCGAATTCAGGTCGTTGGTCTTAGGTTGCACATGTATGTGTTAGTGATAGCAGTTTTATGTTCAGGAGTGGTCACTTAAGGCGTTCATTATGAACAGGTTTCTTACGAAGCCGCAAAAAAAACAAAAAAAAACTCAGTGATAAAATGAATGTCTTAACAAGGTTTTTGTTAGCACATTTTTTTTTTTGCGGTTAAGGCATTTGCATTGTTATGCGGATATTTTCATGAGTCATTGGAAATTTATCGAAAAAAAAAAGAATGCGCGTTTTTTGTCTACTCTTTA